>NC_063340.1:89373949-89432660 GCF_021869965.1 Rhincodon typus
TTACTGAGTGACAGTGTGAGGGAGAGGGATTAATACCAGTGGTGATACAGTCAGTAACACAGGGCTCTGAGGGGAGAGGGGTTACTGAGTGACAGTGTGAGGGAATTGGATTAACATCAGTAGCGATACAGTCAGTAACACAGGGAAGTTTTGGCCAGGAAACATTTTGTCAGACTGACTGAGAAAACAAATGGAATTCCGTTACAATCAGTTTCTCTGCGTGAGCTCTGATCACGTGATACTGTCATAGATTGGCAAAAGAAACTTAGCAACATTATATTTTTTCATTGAAAGAACTGGGCACTGCAGAGAATTCCAATGATATATTTTGAAGAAAACATAGGAATGTTACTAGAGGTGTCAATTGGCCAGTTTTGCAAACTACAGGCTTGGTGTTGTTGCAGAATTTGTGTACAGTGAAAATAAAGAGAAATGTTACGTGCGGCATTACTAATTCTATTTCCTGAGTGGCGTTGTTCCACTTTTGAGAGGAATTCCTGTTCAGAAGGAAACTAGTTCACAATGTTTCTGTACTTGTTTCTAACACGTCTCTCTCTCTCTCTCTCCTCTCTCTCTCTCGCACTGTTTTCTGTCCACTCCATCCACATGCCCACCCCCAGCTGTCTCAGTCTTGATGGTTTTTGGTCAGACTTACACCTATTTTGGGGGATTAATTCATTAAAGCCTGATATGCTTAAAGATAAAAACAGAAGTTTTGAAAAACCAACATGCTGACAGGAACTTCTATGTGAAAGAGGAAGCTAAGTGCTGACTGGGTCAAAAGGGCTTTTGTGGATGCCTGAGAATGATGGAATTTTGAAACTTTGGGATTCAGTCCCTAAACCTCTCCAACTCTCCACCTCTCACCTCCTTTAACTCACTTCTAAAAATCCACTTGAGTTTTATCACTCATTCTCATATCTCGTCCTGTGTCACAGGGTCATGTTGAGTTTAAAAAGATTCATGTGAATGAGCTTAAGATATATACTGTGTTAAATATGCTATATCAATACAAATTGTTCTGCTGTGATGATTTTAAGCTGGACCCTCATGGAAGGCTTGGGTATAAGGGGAAGTGAGTGGCATGTGTTTTGTATCGAGAATAACAGATGGCAGGAGTGAGCTGCAAAATCTAATCAGTTCAGTAGGAGGGAGGTGTTTTTAAATATATACTATATCAGATATGTGTGAGTGAGTTACATTCTGGAATCCAATCAAGACATCTGGGTTTTTTATATTTAGAATAACAGCTACCTGACTGAATTGCAGACTGGGATCTAATTGAGGGGTTCAGGGGCTGGGGGAGAGCTCTAGATAGAGCACCAAATACCTGTGAATAGGTTATCGGTCTGGGATCTAACTGTGGGATCCAATTGGTTTATATATGGAACAACTGATGCCAGGAAGTGGGCTATAAGGACAATGAAAGATTAAATTACACAAAGCTCAGCAGAAAACTGGGATTAGCAGACGTGAGAATAGGGCATTGATTTCAAATCCCATTGGGCTGTGGATCAGAAATATGGGTATGGAGCAGGAGCTAATACAAATAAGGAGAGGACTTTTACAATTAATGGTAGGACCCTGGGTAGTGTTGTAGAACAGACAGACCTAGGGGTTCAGGTACATAGTTCTTTGAAATTTGCATCACTGGTAGACAGGGTGGTTAAAAAGGCATTTAGCACGCTTGCCTTCGTTGCTCACTCCCTTCTCCCAAACCCTTCCTTGAGAGTACAGCCTAAAATCATCACAGAACAACAAATTGCATTGATATAGCCTATTTAATATTGTAAATGTCCATTGCTCAGACTTTTGAGTACAGGAATTGGGATGTCATGTTGTCATATAGGACGTTGGTCAGGCCTCTTCTGGAATACTATGTGCAGTTCTGGTTGCCCTATTATAGGAAAGTTATTATTAAATTGGAGAGGGTTCAGAAAAGATTTGCCAGGATGTTGCTGGGATTGGAGGGTTTGAGATATAAAAATCGACTGGATAGGCTGGGACATTTTTTCACTGGAGCATAGGAAGTTTAGGGGTAACCTTATTGATGTTTACAAAATCATGAGGGCTATAGATAAAAAGGTGAATGACAAAGGTCTTTTCCCTAGGGCAAGGGATTTCTAGACTAGGGAGTATATTTTTAAGGTGAGAGGAGGAAGATTTAAAAAGGACGTGAGGGACAACTGTTTTAACAGAGAGTGGTTCGTGTGTGGAATGAACGTCCAGAGGAATTGGTGGATATTGGTACAGTTACAATGTTTAAGAGGCATTTGGATAAGTTCATGAATAAGAAATGTTATGAGGGATGTGAACCAAGTGCAGGCAGGTGGGACTAGTTTAGTTGGGATTATAGTCAACATGGATTGGTTGGGCTGAAGTGTCTATTTCCAAGCTGTATGACTCTATAACGCTATTGAAGTTGAAAGCACAGTAAGCAAAACACCAACGTGAATCTGTATGCCGCTTTAAAAAAGTCAATAGATGTATTTAGGTAATTAGCATAGAAACCACATGGGACAAACAACATGCTTTCAAGGAGGTCAATACATTTTTGAACTCTCCAGACGGTCAGGATTTCCCATTATGAAGGAGAATAAAAGTCCTGGCACTCAAATTCTGACTCACTGCTTATTCATCACATCAATACAGCCTTGAACTCTGATTACAAAGTGATTTTAGCAGCATTATTGCTCAAATAATTGATCACAGCCACAGTGTAACCACTGGAGTCTGACACACTTGAAGTTCAGAAAGCACTTACTCACAAACTGTGCTCTCCAAAATGCTGCTGCAGTAATCATTCTGCCAATCAAACTGAAGAAGTGCTTTTCCAGTTTTCAAAATCCTGTAGCACTCAATTCCAAGTTAATTTTTATTGTATTCATTTATGGAATGTGAGTGTTACTGATTGGGACCAGCATTTACTGCCTGTCCCTAGTTGCCCTTGAGAAGGTGGTGGGGAGCTGCCTTCTTGAACTGCTGTAGTCTATGTGCTGTGGGATGACCCACAATGCTATTAGGGAGGGATTTTGACCCAGCGACACTGAAGGAACGCCGATATATTTCGAAGTCAGGAGGGTGAGTGGTTTGGAGGGGAATTTGCAGGGGGTGGTGTTCCCATGTACCTGCTGCCCTTGTCCTTCTCGATAGAAGCGGTCACGGTTTGGAAGGTGCAGTCTGAGGATCTTTGGTGAATTTTAATAGTGCACCTTGTAGATAGTACACCCTGCTGTTAATGACAACTGGTGGTGGAGGGAGTGGATGCTTGTGGATGTGATGCCAGTCAAGCGGCTGCTTTGTCCTGGATGGTGTTGAGCTTCTTGAGTGTTGTTGGGGCTGCACCCATCCAGGCAAGTGGGGAGTATTCCATCACACTCCTGACTTGTGTTTTGTAGATGGTGGCCAGGCTTTGGGGAGTCAGGAGGTGAGTTACTGACTGCAGGATTTCTATTCTCTGACCTGCTCTTGTAACCATTGTATTTATACGGTGAGTCTAGTTTCTTATCAGTGGTAAATCTCAGTGGGGAATTAATGGTAATTTAATGGTAATGCCATTAAATGCCAAAGGATGATTCTCTCTATTGAATATGGTCTTTGCCATGCATTTGTATGGTGCAGATGTTACTTGCCACTTTTCAGCCCAAGCCTGGATATTGTCCAAGTCTTGCTCCACCTGGACATGGGCTGCTTCAGTATCTGAGGAGTTGCGAATGGTGCTGAACATTGTGTAATCATTGGCGAACATCCCCACTTCTTACATTATCACAGAATCATAAAATAGAATCATAGAATCCCTACAGTGTGGAAACACGCGCTTCGGCCCAACAAGTCCACACCAACCCATCCCCCTATAATCCACCTAAGCTCCACATCCCTGAACACTACCGGCAATTTAGCATGGCCAATCCTCCTAGCCTGTACATCTTTGGACTGTGGGAGGAAACCAGAACACCTGGAGGAAACCTACGCAAACACAGGGAGAATGTGCAAACTCTACACAGGCCAAGGGTGGAATTGAAACCAGGTCCCTGGCGCTGTGAGGCAGCAGTGCTAACCACTGAGCCACCGTATGATGGAGGAAGATCATTGATGAAGCAGCGGAAGATGGTTGGCCCGAGGACACTACCCTAAGGAATTCCTGCAGAGATGTCCTGAGCTGAGACGGCTGAGCTCCACCAACCATAACTATCTCCTTTTGAGCCAGGCATAATTCTAACCAGGGGAGAGTTTGCCTCCTGATACCCACTGATTCCAGTTTTGCAAGGGCTCCTTGATGCCACACTCGGTCAAATGTAGCCTTGATGTCAAGGGCTGTCAATCTCACCTCACCCCTGGAATTCAACTTTGTTGTCCATGTTTGAACCAAGGCTGTAATGAGGTCAGGAGCTGAGTGGCCCTGGCAGAACCCAAACTGGGCGTCACTGAGCAGGTTATTGCTGAGCAGGTGCTGCTTGATAGCACTGACACCTTCTATCACTTTACAGATGATCACTGATATACTGATATGGCAGTAATTGGCCAGGTTGGAATTGTCCTGCTTTTTGTGTAAAGGACATACTTCATGGGGTTAGATACAGAGAAAAGATCCCTGTACACTGTCCTCATCAAATAGGAACACCATGGGTTCTGATACAAAGTAAAGCTCCCTGTGCACTGTCCCCGTGAAAATTCCCAGGACAAGGACAGCACGGTGTTAGATACAGAGTAAAGCTCCCTCTGCACTGTCCACATCAAACACTCCCAGGACATGGGCAGCACAGGGTTAGACTCAGAATGTCTTGAAGGCACAGATTGAGGTAAATGGGTATGATTCAATTACAATGACATAGACATTGGTACAAGGTGACCAAGAAAAGGAACTGAAATGTCAAGTACGTTCACTATTGTGGATGTAGAGGCAAAGAAGGGAACGTTGGTGGCGCAAAACCAAAGTTGTTTTGGCTCCAGTGTCTCTTCCTGAGAAGAGTCACCGGGCCCAAAACGTTAACTCTGTTTCTTCCTTCACAGATGCTGCCAGATCTGCTGGGCTTTTCCAGCAACTTTGGTTTTGTTCCTGATTTACAGCATCCGCAGTTCTTTTGGTTTTTAATTGAGTACAAGAGTCAGGATTTCATGTTGCAGCTTTAAAAGACTTTGGTTAGGCTACACTTAGAAAGCTGCATTCAATTCTGGTCACCATTGTTTTGGAGTAGATTTGTAGCTCAGGTTGTCGGTGTTGTGGTTGGTTGTCTCATCGAGCTGGTTCGTTGTTCCGCAGACGTTTCGTTACCCTGCTGGGTAACATCATCAGTGCAGCCTCCGACGAAGCGCCGTTGTGTTTTCCCGCCTGGTTTTTAAACTCTGGAGTCCGTTGAGATGGATTGCCTCACTTCCGGGTTTTCCTTCATTGTGGAGTGTGTGTGGGGTCGAGTTCTATCTGTTTATTAGTGGCTTTCTTCGTGGAGTGCCAGGCTTCTAGGAATTCCCGTACCGGTCTCTACTTAGCTTGTCCCAGGATTTTGGTGTTGTCCCAGTCGAATTGGTGTTTCTCCTTATCCGTGTGGATTGAGATGAGTGAGTGTTGGTCGTGTCTTTTTGTAGCCAGTTGCAGCCAATACTCACTCATCTCAATCCACACGGATATGGAGAACCACCAATTCGACTGGGACAACACCAAAATCCTGGGACAAGCTAAGTAGAGACAGGTACGGGAATTCCTAGAAGCCTGGCACTCCACGAACAAGGCCATTAATAAACAGATAGAACTCGACCCCACACACACTCCACTATGAAGGAAACCCGGAAGTGAGGCAATCCAGCTCAACGGACTCCAGAGTTTAAAAACCAGGCGGGAAAACACACCGACGCTTCGTCGGAGGCTGCACTGATGATGTTACCAAGCACGGTAACGAAACGTCTGCAGAACAACAAACCAGCTCGGCGAGCCAACCAACCTCAGCACCTCTGGTCACCACATTACAGGATGGATGTGGAGGCTTTAGAGAGGGTGCAGAAGCGGTTTACCAGGATGCTGTCTGGATTAAAGGGTATGAACTGTAAGGAGAGGCTAGAAAAACTTGGGTTGTTTTCTCTGGACTGGCAGAGACTTAATAGAGGTCTATAAAATTATGAGAGGCAGAGATAGAATTGATGGTCAGAATCTTTTTCCCAGAGTTGAAATGTCTAAAACTAGGGGCCATGCATTTAAAGTTAGAGGGGAAAAGTTCAAAGGAGATGTAAGTGGAAAGTCTTTTATATAGAGAGTGGTAGGAGTCTGGAATGCACTGCCAGAGGTGGTGGTGGAGGCAAATACAATAAGGGCATATAAGGGGCTTTTATATAAGCATGAATTATATGAATATGCAAGGAATGGAGGGATATGGACCAAGGGCAGGCAGAAGGAGTTAGTTTCATTTGGCATCATATTCGGCACAATATCATGGGCTGAAGGGCCACTCCCTGTGCTGTACATTTCTATGTCTGGATTCTAGTGGGAAGGTTGAAATACCCTGGATAAAAAAGGAAGTGAATTATTCAAGTAAATCAATTGAAATGACTTGTAAGGACACCACATAAAGTGGTAAGCCTGCGGATCTTTAGCAATTTAGAACAATGAATGAATAAGAAAAAGAACACAAAAGGGAAAACAGAATATGAATGCAAGCTAATGAAAAACATAAAAGCAAAAGAGTAAAAGCTTCTCGAAAAGGAAAATATTAACTCGGACAAATGTGAGTGCATAACTGGTGAGGACAAGATCATTTGTAATAGAGAACAGGGAAATGGTGGAAAAACTAAATAATTATTTGTATCTATCTTCACAAATGAAGATACAGAAAATCTCCTAGAAATACTAGGTAACCAAGGGACTTGTTCAAGTGAGGAACTGAAAGAAATTTGTGTCAATAAAGGAGTAGTAATTGAGAGTACAGAGGCAGCTTCCTCCTTCTCTCTCACAATACAATGTCCTCTCCCGGGGACAAATTTGGTGAACCTCCATTGCAATCCCTCTGTGGCAAGTATAACCTTCCCTAAATAGGAAGACCAAAACTGTCCATAGTACACCAGATCTGGTCTCACCAAGGTGCTCTATACAACTGCAGGAAAACATCTTTGCCTCTGTACACAACTCCTTCTGAAATGTAGGCCAACTTGCTAAGTGCGCTCCAAACTGAACTCTCTGGAGTTTAGAAGGGGGAGAAGAGATCACATTAAAATCCTTACAGTGTGAGATAACGTGTACATGGATAAGGTATATCTCTAGGCTGATGAGTACGATAGCCCAGACACAACCTCGGGATAAAGGAAATGCCATTTAGAACTGGGATGAGAAAGAATTTCTTCAATGAGGGTGGTGGATTTTTGGAATTATCTTCCCAATTGAGCTGGTTCAAGGCAGAAATTGATAGATTTCTGGCAAGTAATGACATCAGGGGATAGACACACACATTATGAGAAACTAGTGCTGAGCTGGGCGATCCAGGTCCAACAATTAAATGGCAAGGCAGGTGCAATTGGTTAAATCATCCATTCCTGTTTCTAAAACTCCTTCCTTATGATCCAGGACAGGGACAGCACGGGATTAGATACTAAGTAAAGCTCCCTCTACACTGTCCGCATCAAACACTCCCAGACAGGGACAGACTGGGGTGAAATACAGAGTAAAGATTCCTCTATACTGACTCCATCAAACACTCCTAGGACAGGGGTAGCACAGGGTTAGATACAGAGTAAAGCTCTACACTGTTCCCCATCAAACACTCCCAGGACAGGGACAGCATGAGGTTAGATACAGAGTAGACTTCCCTCTATCTGACACCATCAAACACTCCCAGGACAGTGCTGACCACTGAGCAAAGTAGCTCAGTGGTCAGCACTGCTACCTCACAGAATCAGAGACCTGGGTTCAATCCCAGCTTTGGGTGAATGTCTGTGTAGAGTTTGCATTTTCCGGCAGCACAGTGGCTCAGTGGTTAGCACGCTGCCTCACAGCACCAGGGACCCGGGTTCAGTTCTCGCCTCGGGTGACTGTCTGTGTGGAGTTTGCACATTCTCCCCGTGTCTGCTTGGGTATCCTGCCACAGTCCAAAGATGTGCAGGTTAGGTGGATTGGCCATGAGAAACATAGAGTTACAGGGATAGAGTAGGGGGGGTGAGTCCAGACGGGTGTGGGTGGGATGCTCTTCAGAGAGTTGGTGTAGACTTGTTGGGCCAAATGACCTGTTTCCTCACTGTAGGGATTCTGTGGGCTGTGGAGGTACAGCATGGGATTAGATACAGAGTAAAGATTCCTCTACACTGTTCCCTATCAAACACTCCCTGGACAGGGACAGCACAGGGTTACATACAGAGTAACAGACAGGAATAAGTTGAATCAGGACAAGAATTCTGGATTCACATTCATTTGAATGGCTGTGTGATTGCTCAGGGTGACCATGGCAAGAAACCGGGAGAGACTGCAGCCAGACCACAGTTTGAAGAGAGGTGAGAGGGAGGAAATTTGTGTCAGGCAGCAGAAGTGGTGGTTGTGACATCAGGAGAGGGGAGCAGGACAGGGAGCGGCAGAAGGAGACAAGTAGACACGGCTGGAGGGAGAGAATTCACCGGGATCCTGGATGTCACCTTGGGTTGTACAGGGTCAGTGTGTGAAAGAGGTGAACTGGACTGTGCTCCATAATGGTACAACCCCAAGACAATTGCAACCAGTGTCCATTAACACAGCCCCCACCTAATCCTATTGCTCCCCCCACCAAGCAACCCAACATTGATAACCTCCAAAAGCAGGGAGTCAGGTCTTGGTGCAGTATCCTGCAGTCCATCCTTATGAGATCATATCTAAAAATCACTATTACTTCAGTCACTTAAACACAAAATCAATCCCATGCCAATGTATGCATTTAGCTCTGAGTTTCTCAAGCGTTGAAAAAATTATCTCAACTATTTGGCAAGAAAATATTCCAGTGTTGTCCAAGTGATTGTTTTATAATGGCCATTAAACTTATTAATGTCAGCCATTCGTTTATAATTCAGGGCTTCATCTCAGTAGCTTGCCATGAAAGATAAGGTCCTTTCAATGAGACACTACGTTGAGGCTCTGTCTCCAGGTGTTTCAGCTGGATACAGTGATAGAGGAATCAGGTTTGTCCTTTTTCTAAATGGGTTGCAACCTCAAAGCTGACCTCAGTTCAGGTCAGGAATGTGGAAGCAGCCATTGTGGGAGAGGGTCATGAATTAAGACAGAACTGGCTAAACAAGCTGCCCATGTAGATGGACCAGGGAAGTCGGAGGCCTGGTTGGAGGGGTGGCAGTGCTGTCGGCGAGAGACCCGGACTGGGAGAGGCGGGTGGCGCTGAAGCAGGTGGGTCAGAATCAGGGCACTTCAAGGTGGAGACGCCCCCAGTTGCCCAGAGACAGAACATCAAGTAAAGGGGCCTGAAGCTGATAGGACCACAGGGGCAGATGGGGCATGGAGTCCTCAGTTCCAATAGCCTCTGACCTGCCACCGGGTGACCCCTCCATGTCCTGTCGGCCTTCACTCTTGGTGGTGATTCATTTAATGTCACAAAATACTGGCGCCATGACAAAACAACCTCTCCCCTACGAGCCACTGTCATTGCATTAATTGGTTGGAACGGGAGTTGATCCAGATCCCAGGTCCCTGCACCTGGGAAAATCCGCTGATGGCATGAATAGGCTGGGGAGATGTCCTGGTGCAGGTTGGCACTCCAAACATACATGAACTCCATTTTCCCATTCTGTCCCCAATCCTTTCATGGTCAGAAATCTTACTCATTAATAGATTGAACAGTAAACATCCACAGTTCCTTGGTACAGAAAATTCCAAAGATTCACAACTCTTCGCACAAAGAAATATCTCAGTCCTAAACAGCTAAGCTCTTACCCTAAGGCAATGGTCCACAGTTGGAGACTCTCCCTCCCTGGAGGAAGACTGTCTGTGGCAAAACTGTCAATCCTCCTATGAACTTGATAAGTTTTAATGAGATCAGCTCTCATAGAGTCATACAGCATGGAAACAGACCTGTTGGTCCAACTAGTCCATGCTGACCATGTTCCCAAACTAAACAAGTCCAACTTGCCTTAACTTGGCCCATATCACTCCAAACATTTCTCATTCATGAACTTATCCAAACATTTTTTAAACGTTGTAACTGTACCTGCATCCACTACTTCCTCAAGAAGTTCATTCCACACATGAACCACTCTCTGTGTAAAAAAGTTGCCCCTCATGTTTCTTTATAAATCTTCCTCCTCTCCCCTTAAAAATATGCCTCCTAGTTTTGAAACCACCCCCCCTCCCAGGCAAAGGACATCTGCTATTCACCTACCCCTCATGATTTTAGGAACGTCTATAAGGTCACCCCTCATCTTTCTACACATTCATTCTTCTAAACACAGAATGCGCAGGTTCAATTTCTCCTCAGAGAACAGCTCTTTCAATCCAAGAACTAATCTGGCAAATTTTCACTTCAGTATCTGAGGCAGGTATATTCCTTGTTAGGAAGGGTGACAAAACTGGACTCAGTGCTTCAGGTGTGGTCTTCCCAACATTTGGTATAAAGGCTCCAATGCCATTTTCCTTGTCAGTTGCTTACAATATCAGCATGCTAACCTTTTTGTTCACAATGCACAATGACACATCAGTTCCCCGAAAATCAACATTTACTAATCTTTCACCATATAACAAATATACTGCGTTCAACGAAAATGGCTAATTTGACATTTCCCCACAGTCTAACATTTTTGTCACCTTCTTGCCAATTACCTAATCAGTTTACATTCTCTTTACATCCTCCTCATAACTTTTTAAATTATTTAATCACCCGTGGGATGTGGGTGTCACAGGTTTGAGGAGATCTGGCCAATGGTAACCCCCAGGCTCCCTCAATGCTGTAGGATTAAACATTGACAATGCCATTTGATGTCAACATGCAAGAGTCAGATTCTTCTTCTTGAGGCTGGTCACTGCCTGCCATATCTGTAACATAAATATTACTTGCCACTTTTCAACCCAAGCCTGTGTGGCTTCATATCAACATGGCCAGCTTCTGTATCTGAGGAATCGTAAGCAGTGCAGGACATTGTACAATCAACGGACACCCGTACATCTGATGGAGTGAAGATCATTGCCGAAGCAGCTGAAGATGGTTGGGCCAAGGACACTACCCTGAGGAACTCCTGCAGAGATGCTTTGGAGCTGAGATGACTGACCTCCAACAACCACGACTATCTTCCTTCGTGTCAGGTATGACAACGAGCAGCGGAGAGTTTCTCATTGACATTAGTTTTGCTATGACTCCTTTATGCTATACTCGGTTAATGTGGCATTGACATCAAGAGCATTCAGGCTCATGTCCCTCTGGAGTTCAGCTCTATTGTCTAGATTTGGACCAAGACTGTAATGAAGTCAGGAGCTGAGTGGTCCTGGCAGAACCCAAACTGGAAGTCAGTGAGCAGGTTATTGCTAAACAAATGCTGTTTGAAAGCACTGTTAATGACCTCTTCTCTTACATTTGTGAAGATGAAGAGTCGATTGACAGGGCAGTAATTGGCTGGGTTGGATTTGACTGCTTTTTTTGTACAGGACGTACTTGGGCAATTTCCTACATTGTCGGGTAGATACCAGTGTTGTAACTGTACTGGAACAGCTTGGCTAGGGGAGCGGCAAGTTCTGGAGCACAAGCCTTCAGTACTATTGCCAGAATTTTGTCAGAAACCATAGCCTTTGTAGTATCCAGTGACTTGATATGAAGTGGAGTGAATCAAGTTGGCTGAAGGCAGGCATTTATGATGCTGGGGACCACTGCATGATGCCAAGATGGATCATCCACTCAGCACATCTGGTTGAAGATTGTTGCAGACAGGTCAGCCTTATCTTGAGCACTGATGTGCTAGGCACCACTGAAATTGAAGATGAGGATATTTGTGGACCATCTCCCTTTGATTAATTGTTTAATTGTCAACCACATTTCATAACTGATGCTAGACTGGCTCTGTAGAAAAGGTTGACGAAACTAGCAAGAGAGAAAAAGCCTGCTTTACCTCATCCTTAACAATCTGCCTGCTCCATCTGTATATCTCCATCACAGTATCAGTAGGAATCACCACCACACAGTCCTTATGAAAATTAGATCCCATCTTCTCATTGTATCATGTTTTGTGCTAAATGGGATTGAATTTGAACAGATCCAGCAATTCGAAACTGAGCATCCATGTATTCAACCACAAATCTGCAACCTCATTGGCTGGTATATCCTACACTGTACCATTACCTGGAGAGATAAGATAACCTTTGGTGACGGAGAGCTGTCCTTTGAGAGAGGTCCAATACCTTTTTGAATTATAAAAAAAAGACATGAATGTGTATTAAAAAATGCAGAAACTCATTGGAATGGACTAGAGAGCTTTCTACATTAACTGTCAAAAGTTTCAAAAGCATTGTCAATCTGTCAAGGCATTTAGAATCCCCGCCCTTTAAATGTTTGGAGAAAAGAGGCACGTTGTCTGGAATGTAAAAATAAAACAGTGCTTGCCATTTCATTCTTGCTATCGACATGAGCCTTGAGGTTTCTGTGACTGGGTTAACGCTGATTTTACAAACTCCCATTCTCACTCCAGGCGACCTGTTATTTCACATTTTGATCGACAGCTCCAAGCAGTTGTTGACCTGTTTGAAGTAGTACAATTAATTCCAATGCTTGGTTTTATAAGGGATTAAGAAAAAGGTTCTTAATTGTTATGGTGATCAAGGATTACAGGGAGAAGGCAGCAGAATGGGGTTGAGAAACTGATCAGCAATGATCGAATGGTGGAATTGCTGGGGTACGTTGATTAGTATGGAGAGTAGAAGGGGCCATGTGGAGTGGGTAGGTACATGCACTAGCATGGATAGTGTATGGGGTACTGAAAGGGTGTGATGGTGAAGACTGGTAAGTTTCTTCTGTTGTTTGCTTGGTCTATTTTTTAACAAATAATCTTGGACAAAGTGCCAGTGTCACCAGAGCAGACCATCTGTCTAGTTCTTCTCCAAATTTGTCAGCCTCTGAACTGTTTCTGGGATCAACTGGGGGAGGAGGGGGCAGTTGCATCTCAAACCCCTCCTCTCCATCCCCACTCTCCCTCCTGTGCTCGGAATAAAATTGCACAGATCCAGGGCACCTCCTGCTCGGTTGGGGTTGTGGAGCTGAGAAGTGTCCTGGACTCTTCCAGTCTGACCTGCACCGCTGTCTCTGAGCCATCTCTCTGAAACCTTCTGACATCAGCCATTGCATCCGGAGGCTTATCAGCTGTTACTCCTATTATTTCATCCGGTACCCCTTCTTAACTGATATCAATTACTTTAAGTTCCACACATTCATCAAACCCTTGGTAATTCCAGTAGGTTTTCTGTGTCTGTTATCATGAAGCAAAAATACTTGTTAATGTCAGTGCCAATTCCACAGCCCTCAGATGATTTCTGCCAGCTCAGCCTCCAAGGGACCCTTGCATGATTTCATCTCTCTCTTCCCTTTATGTTTGTCTATTTGTAGAAGCTCTTATAATCTGTCTGTGCTCATTTACTCTGGGATTCTGATTCCCTCGGTCATCTCTGAAACCTCAGCTTTAATATTTAGCAGTATTATAATCCGATACCATTCTTAACTTCTGTCAGCTGCAAATTCAATGGAACGTTTCAATTTCTTTGCAGCACAGATGTTATGAATTATTTTTCAAATTGTTCACCATAGTTTCAGTACCACTAACTCCTTTCATCTAATCTCCTAATCTTCTAGAACCATTGCACCTTTAGGATGTAATTTGTTTAAATGTAGGATCCTAACTCTTACTGTCTATTTCATTGCTTTGAATACTACGCAACTTTTTATCAATACTTCATTGGGAATGGCAGGGTTCCATACAAAGTGCTGAAAATCCAAACATAAACAGCGAAAGACTGTGGATGCTACAAATCTGGAATAAAAACAGCAAATGCTGGAAAAACTGAGTCTGTCTAACGAAGAGGCAAAAGAGTTCGTGTTGCATGCTAATGGCCATTCCTCAGGATAGTGTTCCTGAAAAGTCACCAAATGTTCCCTCTCTCTCTCTCCCCCTGAAATGTCAAGCAACTAATTTGGGAGCTCAATCCATTCACAAGCTACTAATCAACATTGCTGAAGAAAATGTTTATTGGGGGTTGCAAATGATGGTTGGCAATTGATTTTTTGAACCTGATCGCATCTGTTCTCACAAATATTTAGCAAGTTAAGGTTCCTGTTAAGTGTATTTGAATTTTGATTTTTAAGTACAATTAGGCATCTTACAGTTTGTCACACACGTACAAACACACACACACTTACATACACAAACACATGTACAAGTATACATACACACACACAAACACTCATACAAGTATATATACACACACTTACAAACACGCACATTTATAGGTACTTACACACTTACATACATAAACACACACACACTCAGGCACTCAGACACACACAGTCTCTCTCACACACACACACACACACACTTACAGACACACACACACACACACATGCA
The DNA here is from genome assembly GCF_021869965.1 of Rhincodon typus. Lineage (NCBI taxonomy): Eukaryota > Metazoa > Chordata > Chondrichthyes > Orectolobiformes > Rhincodontidae > Rhincodon > Rhincodon typus. The sequence continues at coordinate 89,388,491 of NC_063340.1, forward strand.
CACGCCAACTCAGAAACACATACACTTCGAAGAGAAGTGGTAGTCAAACTTTTCCAGCCAAAGATCATCTACAATCAGTAATCAATCCCCAGAGATCAACTTCATTTTGACATAACTCCAGGGGCTTCCCCCCCTCAATTAATATCGACATATCCCAGGGAGTCCCTTTCCCTATTGAATATTGATCCACTCCTGGGGAGACCCCCTCTCCAATTAATATCACAGCACTCTCGGGGAGATGCCGAAAGGAATGAGCTTCCAACCAGGGATTAGCTAACAAAGTTAATAAAAAAAAGACTGTGTCAGTTATCAAAAAGCTAAATGGTACTTTCAATTCAGCAAACATTTAATTTTATTCACGCACGGCAGCTGTGAGCTTGTTGATTACAAAACATAAATTTTTTTGTGATGAGTGACAGATAGATGATGGATTCCCCAAAAAACCTGTCTTTATCCACTGGCCCCATTGATCGCCTCGGAACCCCAATCTGAAAAAAATTATACATGCTGATTCTGGTGAGGCAACATAAATTCAAAATACAGTTTAAATTTCAGACAGAAATAAATCCAGCTTTATTGAGCAGAGAATGAGTTAAGGAAAATTTAGACTCCTCCGCAAATATTAGCAATCTGAAGAGGAGGTGTGCTTAATTAAAGTCTGTGAAAGCACACTCGCAAAAAACACACGGTTTAAAAGCGATAAAGCCCACGTGCACTACTTTGAGATGTTTATTTACACAATTTTTTTAAAAAAAATCACACTTCAATAACAGTCCAGTAACATTCAACTTACCATCAGAGCCATTCATGTTTAGGAGTGAGAAGCTGCAGGAATTCTGTGTGAAACAATACACATCTCAGCTTCCAATACTAATAAATGTTCCTGTCACTCTGTTGAATAACCACCGAGTGCAAGCACAGACTGAAACAGAGACCATCAGGATACACAATGTCCCCAAGGATGTCAAACAGTCATTATGTCCATTATAGGCTAAGTGAATGCAGCAACAGTCCATCAACTGTACACGAAAACCACAAGCTATTTTCACTTTCTCTCTCTGTCTCTCTCTCTCTCTCTCTTTCACATACTCACACGCATAATCCCTCCATCTCCCTCTCCCAATTTCCATCCTGCGGCAGCTGTAGCCCATGCGGAGATTTGAGCCAGAACAAAGAGTGAGAAATCCATTTTCACTGCCCACAAAAGTTGACTGGATATATTTTCATGTAAAAACTGGGGAGGGGGGGGGTGAGGAAATGCTGGAAATCTGAAATGAAAACAGGAAAACAGGGGTGCAGGTGTCAATCCATATTGACAAAGAGAGAAAGGGAGAGAGAGAAAAGAGAAAACAAAGTTAATATCTCAGATCAACGACCTTTCATTGAATCCTGATCTGAATTTCAGGGTTGTTTAGAATGCATGGAATCTATATTCAGAGTTAATTCATTCATGGATGTGCAATAAATGTACAGAATGCAGTGAAATATTTATAATGCTCTCAGAGGAAAGGAGTCCAGTGGTTTCAAACTCTCTCCACTAAAGATGATACATCCCCTGGTAATTCTCAGGATGGTTGCAAAGCAACATCCTTACACTGAGCCACATTTTAGGTCCAAAGCTTGATCGTAGAGGTCAGTTTGAAGGGGGATCTAAAGGGAACTGCACAACATTAAGTCTAGGTATTAAAGGCATGGCTTTCAAAACCAGGTGGATGACCAAACAGGTGGATGAGGGTAAAGCGGTTGATGTGGTGTATATGGATTTCAGTAAAGCGTTTGATAAGGTTCCCCATGATAGGCTATTGCAGAAAATACGGAGGCATGGGATTGAGGGTGATTTAGCGGTTTGGATCAGAAATTGGATAGCTGTAAGAAGACAGAGGGTGGTGGTTGATGGGAAATGTTCATCCTGGAGTTCAGTTACTAGTTGTGTACCTCAAGGATCTGTTTTGGGGCCACTGCTGTTTGTCATTTTTATAAATGACCTGGATGACGGCGTAGAAGGATGGGTTAGTAAATTTGTGGATGACACCAAAGTCGGTGGAGTTGTGGATAGTGCGGAAGGATGCTGCAGGTTACAGAGGGACATAGATAAGCTGCAGAGCTGGGCTGAGAGGTGGCAAATGGAGTTTAATGCGGAAAAGTGTGAGGTGATTCACTTTGGAAGGAATAACAGGAATACAGAGTACTGGGCTAATGGTAAGATTCTTGGGAGTGTGGATGTGCAGAAAGATCTCGGTGTCCATGTGCATAGATCACTGAAAGTTGCCACCCAGGTTGATAGCGTTGTTAAGAAGGCGTACAGTATGTTAGGTTTTATTGGTAAAGGGATTGAGTTTTGGAGCCATGAGGTCATGTTACAGCTGTACAAAACTCTGGTGCGGCTGCACTTGGAGTATTGCGTACAGTTCTGGTCACCGCATTATAGGAAGGATGTGGAAGCATTGGAAAGGGTGCAGAGGAAATTTACCAGGATGTTGCCTGGTATGGAGGGAAGGTCTTATGAGGAAAGGCTGAGGGTCTTGAGGCTGTTTTCGTTAGAGAGAAGAAGGTTAAGAGGTGACTTGATAGAGACATACAAGATGATCAGAGGATTAGATAGGGTGGACAGTGGGAGCCTTTTTCCTCGGATGGTGATGGCTGGCACGAGGGGACATAGCTTTAAATTGAGGGGTGATAGATATAGGACAGATGTCAGAGGTAGGTTCTTTACTCAGAGAGTAGTAAGGGCGTGGAATGCCCTGCCTGCAAAAATAGTAGACTCGCCCACTTTAAGGGCATTTAAATGGTCATTGGATAAACATATGGATGATAATGGAATAGTTTAGGTTAGATGGGCTTCAGATTGGTTTCACAGGTCGGCGCAACATCGAGGGCCGAAGGGCCTGCACTGCGCTGTAATGTTCTATGTTCTATGTTCTATGTTCACCTTAAACCTATGCCCTCTAGTTTTGGACTACCCCAGCCAGGGAAAAGACCTTGTCTATTTTACCCTTTCCACGCCCCTCATGATTTTATAAACCTCTATAAAGTCAGCCGCCCAGCCTCCAATGCTCCATGGAAAAATACCCCACCCTATTCAGCCTCCCCCTATTACTGAAACCTTTCAGTCCCGGCAACATCCTTGTAAATCTTTTCTGCACCCTTTCAAATTTAACAACATCTTTCCTGTAGAAAGATGACCAGAACTGAATGCAGTATTCTAAAAGTGGCCTCGCCAATGTCCTGTACAGCTGCAACAATGATCTCCCAACTCCTATACTCAATGTACTGACCAATGAAAACAAGCATACCAAACACCTTCTTCACTTTCTGACTCCAACTTTCAAGGAACTATGCACATGCACCCTGGGTCTCTTTGTTCAGCAACACTCCCCAGGACCCTGCCATTAACTGTAAAAGTCCTACCCTGGTTTGCCTTAACAAAATGCAAAACCTTACATTTATCTAAATTAAACTCCATCTGCCACTCCTTGGCCCATTGGCCCATCTGATGAAGGTCCTGCTGTACTCTGAGGTAACGTTCTTCACTGTCCACTATATTACCAATTTGGTGTCATCTACATACCTCGTCTATTTGCCTGTTTGTCTGATTGTCAGGCTATTGTGGGAACAAGTCCCACTCCATCGCATTCAGCTGTTGCTTCAGCGCAGGACTGAAGGAAGTTTTCCTATTACTTACTTGTGGGATTTGAGCATCGCTGGCTGGGCTGGAATTTATTGCTCATCCCTTGATGTCTTTGAGAATGTGGTGGTGAGCCACTGCAAGTCTGTGTGCTGCAGATAGACCCTCAATGCACTTAGGGAGGGAATTCCTGGATTTTGATCCAGTGACAGTCAGGCAAGGTCTTTTCCCTGGGGTGGGAGAGTCCAAAACTAGAAAGCATCGGTTTAAGGTGAGAAGAGAAAGATTTAAAAATGGCCTGAGGAGCAACTTTTACACAGAGAGGGTGGTGCGAGTATGGAATGAGCTGCCAGAGGAAGTGGTGGAGGTGGGTACATTTCCAACTCAGGATAGTGAGCGGCTTGGAGGGGAGGTTTCTGGGGGTCATGCTCCCATGTATCTGCTGCCCTTGACCTTCCAGATGGAATTGGTTGTGGGTTTGGAAGGTGTTGCCTCAGGATCCTTGGTGAATTTCTGCAGTGCATCTTGTAGATGGTACACACTGCTGTTACTGAGCATCGGTGGTGGAGAGAGTGAAGGTTTGTAGATGTAGTGCCAATCAAACGGGCTGCTTTGTCCTGGATGGTGTCAAGCATCTTGAGTGTTGTTGGTGCTGCCCCCATCCAGGCAAGTGGGGAGTATTCCATCACACTCCTGACTTGTGCCTTGTAGATGGTGGACAGGCTTTGGGGAGTCAGGAGGTGAGTTACTCACCACAGTATTCCTAGCTTCTGACCTGCTGCCGTAGCAACTGCATTGATGTGGGGAGTCGAGTTGAGCTCCTTGTCAGTGGTAAACCTTTGGATGTTGATGTTGTGCTGTGAGTGCTGTCTTTCAGATGAGAAATGAAGTTAATGCAATAAAAACTTACAATTATTTTCACACCCCTTCCCTGAATTTTCTTCCAGAGTTGTTGGTGACAGTGACTGCAAGATCAGTCACGGACATTCTGGACCATCTGGGAGAGTGTGAGTCGGGGCACTAGGCCGTGCTGAACGGCAGACCTTTGCTCATTAGGAACTAGCCTGAGACTTCATATCCAACCTCATTTCTGGGATCTTGCTGTGCTCAAATCAGCTGCCATGTTTGCTACATTGCATCAGGGCTTCTGTGTAAAAATGTTCCTTAGTGGTTGTAAGGCTTTTTGGGTGAGAGGGGCTATGGAAATGCAGCTTTTTCTGCCTTTCATCCTATTATACAGCTGGAGCTGGGATGCTAGCTGTGAAAACACAACGCTTGGCCTGGACTACTGGGTCTGAAAAGAATTAATTTAAAAAAGTTAAATATGTTTTCTTTATGATCACCGATTATCTTATGAAAGCTTAATTCCTGCTGGGCTGCCAAGATCCATTCAGTCCTGCTGCCCCCAGCTGGTGCCCTTCCCTCTGGCCACTACCAAGGGCACTCTGCTCTCTTGTGTGCCTCAAGGTAATTATCCATCTCAGCCCAGCAAGGAGCTGTGACCTTTACTGCTCAGGTAGGGAGAGGGGGCAACACTGTCTCCTCCAGAGGCACTGTTTCACAATAAAGGGGCATCAGTTTAAGACTGAGATGAGGATTGATTTCTTCTCTCAGAGGGTTGTGAGTCTTTGAAACTCCCTGCCTCAGATAGGCGCAGGGGCAGAGACCTTGCGTATATTTGAGGCTGGGGTAGATAGATCCAGTCAGGAATCAAGGGCTGTGGGGAAAGGGCAGCAAAGTGGACGTGAGGAAGGTTGGATCAGCAATGATCCTATTGAATGGCAAAACAGGTTGACTGGCTGAATGGCCTATTCCTGCTCCTGTTTCTTACGGCCTTATAGAGTTATTGTTTCGCATAGCTGGAACAGAGGTCAAACTTCATGTGGTTGGCATCAATTTGATCTGCTAAGGTCACCGACACCCCCCACTCCATGCCTAACCATGGAGCTGCCCAATCTGCATTAGACAGCCAAACCTAACCCACTCCCCACTGCCCCTTGGTCCTAAAAAAGAACAAAGAACAAAGACAATTACAGTACAGGAACAGGCCCTTCGGCCCTCCAAGCCTGCACCGACATGCTGCCCATTACAACTAAAACCCCCTACCCTTCCGGGGACCATATAACTCTATTCCCATCCTATTCATATATTTGTCAAGACGCCCTTTAAACGTCACGATAGTACCCGCTTCCACTCCTCCCCTGGCAGCGAGTTCCAGGCACCCAGCACCCTCTGTGTAAAAACTCGCCTTGTACATCACCTTTAAACCTTGCCCCTCGCACCTTAAACCCATGACCCCTGGTAACTGACTCTTTCTCCCTGGGGAAAAAGTTTCTGACTATCCACTCTGTCCATGCTGTTCGTAAGCTTGTAGACCTCTATCAGGTCGCCCCTCAACCTCCGTCATTCCAGTGAGAACATACCAAGTTTCTCCAACCTCTCCTCATAGCTAATGCCCTCCATACCAGGCAGCATCCTGGGGGTGTGCCAAACAGAATTGAACACAATATTCCAAATGCGGCCTGACTAAGGTTCTACAAAGCTGCAACATTACCATTAACAATAACAATTTTTAAACTCAATGTCCCGGCCGATGAAGGCAACCATACCATATGCCCTGTCGACGACCTTTTCCACGTGCGTAGCCACTTTCAGTGACCTGTGTACCTGTACACCCCCAGATTCCTCTGCCTATCAGTACTCTTAAGGGTTCTGCCCAACTTCTGATCCTCCAGCCCCAAAACAATATTCTCTGGTCTCTACCTCTAAGAGGGAGGTAGGAGACAGGAAACTATAAGCCAGTTAGCCTGACCTCGGCTGTTGGTAAGATTTTACAGTCCATTATTAAGGATGAGATTGTAGAATAGTGGATGGTAAAATAGGGCTGAGTCAGCACAGCTTCATCAAGGGGAGGTCAGGCCTGACAAATCTGTTAATAATTAAACAAAGGAGAGATAGTCGATGTGATCTATTTGGATTTTCAGGAGGCCTTTGACAAGGTGCTGTACTGGAGGCTGCTAAATAAATCAAGAGCCCGTGGGGTTAGGTCAGAAGTTACACGACACCAGGTTATAAAAACCGAAAGAACTGTGGATGCTGTAAATCAGGAACAAAAACAAAGTTGCTGGAAAAGCCTAGCAGGTCTGGCAGCATCTGTGAAGGAAAAAAACAGAGGTGATGTTTTGGGGTCCGGTGACCCTTCCTCAGAACTGTTCTGTGGGTGTTCTGAGGAAGGATCACCGGACCCAAAACATTAACTCTGTTTTTTTACTTTGCAGATGCTGACAGACCTGCTGTTTTTTGACACCAGGTTACAGTCCAACAGGTTTATTTGAAACCGCAATCTTTCGAAGCGCTGCTCCTTCGTCCGGTGAAGTGGAGGGATGCGCACAGGCCCAGAATTCATATGCAGAGAGATAATGGCAAGGTCATTCCAGGTAATTAAGAATGTCAGAAGATAAGTACAAATAATTTGAGTGGAATATCGATAGGCTGAATAACAAGACTTTGCAGGTGATCAAAAGTGTCAGACAGTGTGATCAAAGCTGAATCGCCAGTGAAGGGGTAATCTGATTAATTAAGGCAGAGAGGTAATCACAAAAAAGTAAAAATAAAATGGTGCTAGAGACAAGCCAAATGGCTGGAAAAGCATGATAGGATGAAGAGTCGCATGACAAGAGTCTAATCAAAGTAACAAGTAATCCAAAACTATGCAAACTAATTAAGGTACGGGGATCATAACAAGTTATCAAGCGTCAAAACAGGACAGTAAGGATGATTTTAGAGATAAGGAACAGTGTGGTGGGGTGACATTTAGCGCGACATGAACCCAAGGTCACAGTTGAGGCCGACCTCATGGGTACGGACCTCGGCTATCAGTTTCTGCTCGGCGATTCTGCATTGTGGTGGACCTCAAAGGCAGCCCTGGAGGACACTTACCCAAAGATCGGAGGCTGAAGGCCCTTGACCGCTGAGGTGTTCCCCATCTGGGAGGGAACACTCCTGCTAGGCTATTAGGGGCAAGGTATTGGCAGGGATAGAGGATTGGTTGACTGGCAGAGAGTGGGATAAAGAAGTCTTTTTCAGGATGACTGCTGGTGACTAGTGGAGTTCTGCAGGGTCAGTGTTGGGACCACAACTATTCACATTATACATTAGTGATTTGGACAAAGAAACTGAGGGCATTGCTGTTAAGCTTGCAGATGACATAAAGATAGGTGGAGGGACAGGTAATGTTGAGGAAGCTAGGACGCTGCAGAAGGACTTGTACAGGCTAGGACAGTGGGCAACGATGTGGCAGACGGAATACAATATGAGGAAGTGTGAGGTTATGTATATTGTTAAGAATAGAAGTATTAGCTAAATGGGGAAAGGCTTCAGAAATCTGGTCCTAGTTCAGGGTCCTCTTCAGGTTAACATGCAGGTTCAGTTGGCAGTTTGGAAGGCAAATACAATGGGAACATTCATTTCAAGAGGTCAACAGCAGGGAGGTACAGCTGAGGCTGTAAAATGCTCTGGTCAGATGGCATTTGGAATATTGTGAGCAGTTCTGAGCCCCGTATCTAAGGAAGGATGTGTTTGCACTGGAAGGGGTCCAGAGGAGTTTTTCAAGAATGACCCTAGGGGGTAAAGGGCTTGTCATGTGAGGAGTGATTGAGGACTCTGGGTCTGTACTTGATTAAGTGTAGGAGAATGAGGGGGGAATCTGATTGAAACTTACAGGACACTGAAAGGCCTGAATAGAGTGGAAGTGGAGAAGATGTTTGCACGAGTAGGAACAAGGAGTACAGCCTCAGAGTGAAGGGATGAGATGAGGAGGAATTTCTTCAGGCAGAGAGCGGTGAATCTGTGCAACTCATTGCTGCAGAGGGCTGTGGAGGCCGAGTCATTGAGTGTGTTTAAGACAGAGATAGCTAGGTTCTTGATTAGTAAGGGGGTCAAGAGTTACAGGGAGAAGGCAGAAGAATGGGCTTGAGAAACATATCAGCCTTGATCGAATGGTGGAGCAGACTCGATGAGATGAATGGCCTAATTCTGCTCCTGTATTTTCTGGTCTAAAAACTTGGGCAAAAGCTTTGCAGAACACAAACAAATTGCGGTATAACTGCACCTGCATTTCGAATATTTCCCATTGATCTTTACATTTTTTTTCCCTCCTGTGGCAGTGGAACATGCTGAACATTCCAAGCTTCTGCAGTTTACCAAGCAGCATCAGTCACTAACTTACCACGAAGAACATCACTCTGGCTCCACCAACGGGTCTCTGCTGGTACTGAATGCCATTGGAACCAGTGGTGGTGTCTGACCTGACCCAGACAGCTTGAATTCCAACAACTTAAGTTTTAAGAGAAACAGATGAAGGCGCAAAATGCTGAACCTTTCCAAATCACTGGTTAGGACGCAGATGGTGGATTGTGCTCAAATCTGGTACCATGCTTTATAAAAATATATCCAGGCACACGAAGAGAGAGCGCAGACAGAATTATTAGAATTGGATCAGAGATCGGAGACTCGTGGAACGTCTGGGCTTGTTCTCCTTGGAGCAGAGAGTTTTCAAGGACGATTGTGTAGAGGTGTTAAAAATTACACGGGGCATTTTGCGACAGTAATTCACAGAATGATCGAATTGTTACAGTCCAGAAGCAGGCCATTCAGCCCATCTTGCCTGCAAAGTCGCTTCAAGTGAGCATCTTCACCTCCTGCCAATCCCCTTCCTTCTCCCCCATGCCCTTACATGTCACTTCTAAACAAATTAATGAAGGAGAAATTGTCCACTGTCAGGAGAGCGAGTAAGAAAAGATACAGACTGAAGCTAATTGACAAAAGGACTGAATGTGAAGAATCGAAAAGACAGTGGAAAACTGACCTTGCTGTGGAGGGTAGAAACTAAGGCAGAATCAAGAACATGAGGAGCAATGATGCTAATGAGAGAGAGGGATGCTGCATTCGGTGTGTACAGTAAAGGGAAAGGACACATTCACAATGCAGTGCACCGGGGGTCAATGACGATTGTGAGAGGATCAAAGGAGGGTGCTGAGAAGAGATTGAAATAGTTTGGTTATCTGCTGCGGAGAGAGAAAAAGAAAGAGAGAAAGGGAGGAAGGACAAGCATTGGGGCAAGTGGTGGAGATGGGACAATCAGTGAAGAAGGAAAAAAGGAAGGTTGATGGTCAGATGGAATGCACGGTGGCTCAGTGGTTAGCACTGCTGCCTCACAGCATCAGGGACCCAGGTTTGATTTCACCCTCGGGCGACTGTCTGTGTGGAGTGTGCACATTCTCCCTGTGTCTGCGTGGGTTTCCTCCGGGTGCTCCGGTTTCCTCCCACAGTCCAAAGATGTGCAGGCTAGTTGGATTGGCCATGCTAAATTGCCCATAGTGTTCAGGGATGTGTCGATTAGGTGCGGTATAGAGTGATGGGTCTGAGGGTCGGTGTGGACTTGTTGGGCCGAAGGGCCTGTTTCCACACTGTAGGGATACTATGATCTATGACTACCTCACATAACTCAAGATCCACACAGAATGTATTCACACTTCCACCTCAATGACAAAAATACTTAAAAACTATTCAGATTTCTCATTCCCCAACCCCTCTCCCACTCAGAATTAAAGTGCCACACATCTTTGTGTGTGTGCGTGCAAGTCACTGGGACTGATTACTTAGACCAATCGATGCTCCCTTTCCAAACTGAGCGCCAATTTGAAATGGGTTACTCAGCAACTCTTCAGGACTTACTGAGCAAAGGCACAGAACCCGAGACAGCAGGCCTGTACCTTGGTAGTCGGGAAGCTGTGAGGTTTTTCACACTCAACAGTCCATAGGCTTTGCAAGGAAACCAGGTGATTTGCTAGAATCCCACAGTGTGGAAAGAGGCCATTCAGCCCATCAGTGACCCTCCAAAGAATGTCCCACGCAGACCCCGACCCTGTCCCAATAACCCTACATTTCCCAGGGGTAACTCACTCAGTCTGCACTTCCCTGGACATTGCGGGCAATTTAGCATGGCCAATTCACCTTAACCTGCACACATGGAAATCCACACAGACAATGTGCAAACTCCACACAGAGCATTGCCTGAGGTTGGAATCGAACACGGGACCCTGGCACTGTGAGGCAGCACTGATCTAAGGGCAGAAAGTGCTGGAAAATCTCAGTAGGTCTGGCAGCATCTGTGGAGGGAGAAACGGAGTTAAAGTTTCAACTCTGGTATGAATCTTTTTTTGGAACACCAGGCAAGTTACTAGTCTGGGGCCACTTAGCAGCTTATTTTCCACATTCCTGTTTCAAATGTATCTGGATCTGGATCTGGATCTGAAGCTCTGTAATCTGCAAAGCAATTGATGAGGGGCTTAGAATGGGCGGGCAGCCTTTTCAAAATGTTCCATTCTTTTGTTGCTAGGGCAGACATGATGGGCTGAAAGGCCTCTTTCTGTACCAGGGAACTTTCCTGTGACTCTATGGGAACTGCACAAATGACAACAACATCGGCAGGAAGAGCTGCATTGATAAAGCACCTTCTCCAATCACCAGACAGCTGGGAAGCACCTCACAGCCTTCTGCAGGGTGTGCAGCAACCTATTTGCGCACAGCAAGCAACAATAAATGGCCAATTGATCTGTTTAATTACTCGTGTTAGTTGAGGTGGAACTGAGGGAGACTTGCACCTTTTCTTTTAAAATCGCCACGGGAATTTTTACATCTATCCTTCAAGGATGCACAAAAAGGGCCTTGATTTAATATTTCTTCGGAAAGATGAAGCATTACGCACAGCAGCTACTATGGTGTTTTTAAACAGGCGTTTCGAACACTCAGGCAAAATGTGAGGGGTTACCCTGGGAATGTGAATTCCGGTGGTGAGTTTGGGCTTTCTAAATCACCCCTAACATCAATAGCGACAGGGGGAGCTGAATAGCGCCGCACAAAACACCACCTTCAGGCAAACAAATAGGAAGCTTTTGTCGGGGAGGTACCCACACACGCACAGACAGAGAGACCTGCGTCCATGTGCCTTTGTGCAGGAAGCTTTGCCCAAAACTGGCTAGCCACTGACGTGGAGACAAGCCAGCTCGTCAGCAGTTCTGTTCTCATAGCAACAAGGAACATCACTGTGTTCCTGACGGTGTCAGGTTGGGTTTGATGATGGGGGTGGGTTGGGCAAGGGGTTGGGGACTGTGGGGAGATGGGGCTGAGAGCACGGATGAAGGTAATGTACAACACATTACTGGTGGTTGGGGGGTTGGGGGGCTGGTGGAAGGGTTCAGTTGGTCTCCTCTTCACCTGTGGTTCATCAGAAATTCCAATACAGGCAGAGAAGTTCTAGGAGGAGGTTTGTGTGAATTTAGAGAATGTGGGACATTAACGTGAATTATTTTATTAAAAAAAATCTTTCACGGGATGTGGGCAGCAGTGTTGGATCACCAACTATTGCCCCCATCCCTAATTGCCCCCAGAACACGGTGGCTTGCAGAGTCAACTGTTTTGCTGTGGGTCTGGACTCACATGCAGGCCAGGTGAGGGCAACTGACTTCCTCCCAAATAGGCATCAGCGAACCCAATGCGTGCTTTCTTTTTGATGAGAGTTGACCGTGGTTACCATTTGAGGTAGACAAACAGGAGGCTGGAAGAACACAGCAAGGCAGGCAGCATCTGAAGGAAGGGAGCTGTCAACATTTCAGGTACTACCCTTCTTCAGGACTGGATGTGGGGGTAGGGGCAGCTCAGATAAAGCGGGGGAGGGAAGGGGTGGAGGCGGAACTGTGGTGATAGGTGGACCCTGGTAGTAGGTTGGTTGATGGGAGGGATGAATCCAGTTGGTGGCTGGGAGGGAGGGTCAGAAGGTGGAATGGAAAGGAGGACGTGGAGCTGGAAGGGGAGCCAGGGGATGGGTGGGATGGTTATTTAAAATTGGAGAACTCAATGTTGAGTCCTCCGGGCTTTGTAACACCACTTCCCCGCTCCCCCCCCCAAAAAAATTCCAGAGTCTCATTAAATTCAAATTTCACCGTCAGCAGTGGTGGGATTTGAACCAATGGCTCAGTTCGGGTGTCCTGGTCTCACGACAATACCTCAACATGGTCGCTCCCCCCCCGTGTGGGGTAAGATACTAAGGGGAGGCATCTCCACTCACATCTCTGGAGTAGAATGAGAAGCCACAATCTTCTCATGTCATTGGCCAGACACTTGTCTGTATAACACCCAGTACCATACTGACAGACTACTGCACTACATAAGTACCCCCTATTTTCTGGGTGAGAGATTGCCCCTGCTTCCCTGGGCAAAAAAGGATCCATGATGATCCTTAAGGAAGGACAGCAGAGTTCTCCCTGATGTCCTGGACAATATTTATCCCTTAACCATATCATTTAGAAACAGATTCTTGGGTTTATTTCACATCACTTACTGTAGGGATCTTGCTGTGAGCAAATCGATGGCCTGAGGTTGTTCAGCTTTATTTAAACACCGCTGTTTATTTTCTCCTTTTCACTGAAGCCAATGCCAGAGAACAGAATGGAAGCAGACAATAGTTACAGGATCAAAAACAAATCAGGCAGAATTTACAGCACAGAAACAGGCCATTCAGCCCAACATGGCCAGGCCCATTTTTTTATCATAGAATTCCTACAGTGCGGAAAGAATTCATTTGGCCCATTGAGCTGACACTAACCCTCTGAAGAGCATACCACCCAGCTCTTGGCCAATCCACCCATCCTGCACATCTTTGGACTGTGGGAGGAAACCAGAGCACCCAGAGGAAACCCACGCAGACACGGGGAGAATGTGCAAACTCCACACAGACAGTCGCCCGAGGATGGAATCATACCCGGGTCCCTGGCACTGTGAGGCAGCAGTGCTAACCACTGTGCTATCTTAATCTTTTTCTAGAGAAAAGGAAGATTAGTAAAAGTGGTAAAACACTTAATGGGGTTGCTTGTGAGATCGTTCTAATGTCTAATGGTGCATGAGACAGAGAATTTATGTGTTGACATTTGCTTCCACGGCTAGTTTATCCAGAAGCAGGTCTCCAGGCTGTTTCTCTGCAGTTATAGCTGTTACATAGTGGTACCACTCCTCATTCGGCACAGCTGACCAGAAGACCTCCTCACTATGTTCCAAACACACATTCAAAGGACATCAAAGCCTGGAGTGGGACTCGAACCTGGAGCTCCTCAGAGACCAAGACATCACCCACTGCACCACTGTATATCCTTTACAGCTATAATTGTGACTGTACATGAACCAGAATTTTTCTGAGGAGAAGTTTGGGGGCAGGGGTCCAGCTACAGAAATGGAAAGGGTCAGAGATTGTGGGAGAATCCTGCTTTGGTAGGGGCAGGACCCAGTACCACATTCTATCAGTGGTGGACCAGCAGGTGCTGGTGGGTGGGACTGCCATCCTGCTAACAGCTCATTGGCGCCCCTGCTAAAGGTGGTCACTGCTGGAGTTGCATCTGTAGGAGGAGGACACATTGAGAGCTGTGCAGCTTCCGAGTCAGGTTGAGTAAGGGGTCCTAGAGGCATGGGGTGAGGCAAGCTTGAGAGAGGTGTGGAGGTGGGGGAGGTGCTCAGTGTTGGCAGACCTTCTGCTAGCCTCATCTGTGGCTGACAACAAACAGCACAGTTATGGAAAGGCACACCAGCCCAAACTTCCTCACAGCATCCTGCTAACCTTCCCATTTTCCAGCCTGTCCTGAGGGGCCAGCAGAATTCCAGCAAAGCTGTTCCCCAAAAGGAACAGGATAAAGCTGATTTCATAGAATCCCTACAGTGTGGAAAGAGGCCATTCAGCCCACACCAACCCTCTGAAGAGCATCCCACCCAGACCCAGCCTTATCCCTGTCACCCTGCATTCCCATGGCCAATCCACCCTAACCTGCACATCTTTGTGACTGTGGGAGGAAACCGGAGCACCTGGAGGAAACCCATGCAGACACAGGAAGAACGTGCAAACTCCACGCAGACAGCCGCACAAGGCTGGGATCGAACCCGGTTTCCTGGCGCTGTGAGGGAGCAGTCCGAACCACTGAGCCACCGTGCTGCCCCACCCTTCTCCTTTACACTCTCCTATAGATCCACCTGCCTATCTGCTGACTGCCCGGCCTCAGCCTGATCATTTGCTTCCTCTTTACTAATGTCAGACTGCCTGCTGATTCTTCCACCTGAGAGAACAAGAGGGTTCCTGGAGTTGGGTGATCCTAGCTGTTTAACAGGCACACCGAGTATTCCTGCTCTTTCCCCAACTGGTCAAAAACTGCTCCCTCAGCGTCACCGTGGCCCCTACTCTGCCTCAGAATCAAAAATGGCAAATGGTGATTCGGATTACTGAGCTGATGTTCAACGCCATGCAGAGGGATGGACGCTCAGCAATACCAGTTCTTTGGCCTTGATCAGTAAGTAAGACTTTCACCAAGTATAAGAGTTGGGTTGTCATGCTGAGGTTGTACAGGAGGTTGGTGAGGTCTCTTCTGGAGTACTGTGTGCAGTTCTGCTCACACTGTTACAGGAAGGATTTTATTAAATTGGTGAGGATTCAGGAGAGATTCACCAAGTTGTTGCTGGGAGTGGAGGGTTTGAGATATAAAAATGGACTGGAAAGGCTAGGACTTTCTTCATTGGAGTGTAGGAGGTTTAGGGGTGACCTTACTGAGGTTTATAAAATCATGAGGGGCACAGATAAGGTGAATGGCAGGTATCTTTTCCCTAGGGTGGGGGAGTTCCAAACTAGGGGGCATATTTTCAAGGTGTGAGGAGAAAGATTTAAAAAGGAGATGAGGGGCACCTTTAGGGTTGGTGGTGGAGGCAGATATAATAGGGACATTTAGATAAGCTCATGAATATGGGGGGGGAAAATGGGCCTATGGCAGTCAGAAGGGATTAGTTTCATTTCATAGATCATAGAATCTACAATGTGGAAACAGGCCCTTCGGCCCAACAAGTCCACACTGACTCTTGGAGCATCCCACACTGACCCATCCCCCTATTACTAAGCTCCACATCCCTGAACACTACGAGCAATTTAGCCTGGCCAATCCACCTAACCTGCACATCTTTAGACTGTGGGAGGAAACCAGAGCACCCGGAGGAAACCCATGCAGACACGGGGAGAATGTGCAAACTCCACACAGACAGTTGCCCGAGGGTGGAATTGAACCTGGGTCCCTGGCGCTGTGAGGCAGCAGTGCTAACCACTGAGCCACTGTGCCACCATTTGACATCATGTTTGGCACAACATCGTGGGCCGAAGGGCCCATTCCTGTGCTGTACAGTTCTATGTTCTATGTACACAGAGTGGTTCGTGTGTGGAATGAACTGCCAGAGGAAGTGATGGATGCAGGTATAGTTACAACATTTAAGAGATATTTACATAAGTACATGAATGAGAAAGGTTTGGAGGAATATGGGATATGGGCCTTGCTCAGACAGGTCAGACTAGTTTATTTTGGGAACTTGGTCAGCATGGACTGGTTGAATCAAAGGGTCTGTTTCCACGCTGTATGACTCTATGACTCTATGTGAAGGGGGCTGTATCCCCGCAATGAGAGCCAAGAGATTGAGCAAAGTGGCTGATGGATGTCATGGAGAACCAGCCAGAAGGAGGTGCTGACACCCTGGAAGGAAAATCCAGCAGAAAACCAATAATACTTAGAAATGAATACACTGTCTGTGTGGGAGGCAGGATGGCAAGATTATTGTCTGAATGGAGATAGATTGGGAAAAGGCAAGGTGCAACGAGACCTGGGTGTCCTCCTGTACCAGTCACTGCCAGGACACATGCGGGAACAGTAGGGGGAGAAGAAGGAAAATGGTATATTGACCTCTGTAGCGAGAGAATTTGAGTACAGGAGCAGGGATATCTTGCTGCAATTGTACAGGGCCTTGGTGAGACCACACCTGTGTAGATTTGGTCTCCTTATCTGAGGAAGGATGTTTTGGCGATGGATGGAGGGAGTGTGGTGAAGGTTTACCAGACTGATTCCTGGGATGGCAGGGCTGACGTATGAAGAGAGATTGGATCATTTAGGATTGTAATCACCACAGTTTGGAAGAATGAGGGGGAATCTCATAGAAACATATAAAATTCTGACAGGACTAGACAGGATAAATGCAGGAAGGATGTTCCTGACGAGCGGGGAGTCCGGAACCAGGAGTCACAGTCTTTAAAATGTGAGATGGCCATTTCGGACTGAAATCTTCACCCAAAGAATGGGCAGCCTGTGGAATTCTCTAATGTAGAAAATGATTGAGGCCAAAACATTGAATGTTTACAAGAAGGAGATTAGATACAGTTCTCAGGGTTAAAAGGGATTGAAGGGTATGGAGAGCAAGTAGGAACAGGGGACTGAGGTGGATGATCAGCCATGGTCATATTGAATGGCAAAGCAGACTCAAAGCGCTGAATGGCCTACTCCTACTCCTATTTTCTACATTTCCACTGAAGTTCCTATTTTGAATTGTACAGGACAACTTGGACGGGTATCTCTTCTTCACCAGTTTCATTAGTTTTTCCTTCTGGAGTGAAGCTGGGCTTGGTGGGACTCCATATATCTAATGGCTTTAGGCCTGAACAACAGGCTATAAGCCATAGAGATGACAAGGTGTAGAGCTGGATGAACACAGCAGGCCGAGCAGGAAGGCTGACGTTTCGGGCCTAGACTCTTCTTCAGAAAGCTCTACAGCTTTTCCAGCTCTACACCTTGTTATCTCAGATTCTCCAGCATTTGCAGTTCCTACTATCTCTGAAGGCTATAAACCATGCAATTTATCACAAACCTGCTCCTATTAAATTAAGTGGCAGGGGATTAAAGAAGGACATGAGGATTGAGAACGTGCCTTTTGTTTCTCCAAGGCTGTGCATGGCAAAAAAAAGAGTATTTAGTCCCTTTAAGAGGCATTCTGGTGTTTCTCCTGACTGATTGAGGTAGATGGATAATTGTACTGACTATGCCTTCAGTTCAGGAGTCCAGACTCAGAAACAGCTTGTCACAGAAATAGTAGGAACTGCAGATGCTGGAGAATCCGAGATAACAAGGTGCAGGGCTGGATGAACACAGCAGGACAAGCAGCATCATAGGAGCAGAAAGGCTGACGTTTCGGGCCTAGACCCTTCATCAGAAAAGGGGGAGGGGAAGGGGGTTCTGAAATAAATAGGGAGAGAGTGGGAGGCGGATAGAAGAGGGATAGAGGAGAGGATAGGTGGAGAGGAAACAAACAGGTCGAAGAGGCGGGGATGGAGCCAGTAAAGGTGAGTGTAGGTGGGGAGTTAGGGAGGGGATAGGTCAGTCCAGGGAGGATGGACAGGTCAAGGGGGCGGGATGAGGTTAGTAGGCAGGAGATGGGGGTGCGGCTTGAGGTGGGAGGAGGGGATAGGTGGGAGGAAGAACAGGTTAGGGAGGCAGGGATGAGCTGGACTGGTTTTGGGATGCGGTAGGGGGAGGGGAGATTTTGAAGCTTGTGAAATCCACATTGATACTATTGGGCTGCAGGGTTCCCAAGCGGAATATGAGTTGCTGTTCCTGCAACCTTCGGGTGGCATCGTTGTGGCACTGCAGGAGGCCCAGGATGGACATGTCGTCTGAGGAATGGGAGGGGGAGTTGAAATGGTTCGCGACTGGGAGGTGCAGTTGTTTATTGCGAACCGAGCGTAGGTGTTCTGCAAAGCGGTCCCTGAGCCTCCGCTTGGTTTCCCCGATGTAGAGGAGGCCACAACGGCTACAGCAGATGCAGTATACCACATTGGCAGATGTGCAGGTGAACATCTGCTTGATGTGGAAAGCCTTCTTGGGGCCTGGGATGGGGGTGAGGGGGGAGGTGTAGGGGCAGGTGTAGCACTTCCTGCGGTTGCAGGGAAAAGTGCCGGGTGTGGTGGGGCTGGAGGGGAGTGTGGAGCGGACAAGGGAGTCATGGAGAGAGTGGTCCCTCCGGAAAGCAGATAAGGGTGGGGAGGGAAAACTGTCTTTGGTGGTGGAACATCTCTTTAACTGGGGGTGGAGGGGGAGGGTCCTGCGGAAATGCTAACAGTGTGTAGAGACTGTCCTGTGTAAAAACGCATCCATCACAGGACTGGACACAGCAGCTCGACTGCAACAACTGACTAAACATGCTGTAAACTTGGAGAAACAGGCTATACTCAGAAGCATCAACTCAGTGTTGTCACATGGATGCCACGTATAAACGATTGGGGCACCCTATTTATTTGTTTCAATTTATTAGCTTGAAGAGGAATGGACAGTCTAGTTCCCAGCATTCTGCTTGTTTGAATGTAAAACTGACGAAAGTTGTCAGATGACCCCCAGTTGCTAGATTCTGGAGTATTGACTCAATTTGTGATTATGCTAATTGAGCTTTTTCGCAGGGTCTGACTCAGCAACGCCTCCAAGCACTGTCTTCTCCTTACTGATGTTAATTAATTCAGCTTGCTCACACTCGAGTGCATTAACCCTCCCCTAGCCAACATCGTGTTCCTGACTGTAACTCAACAGCATCATCATTGCCTTGGTATACCACCTTACCATGGCAAAACCCTCCAAAATGCTTCACAGGAACTCTATTAAATAAAATCTGATACCGACCCAAAAATATGATGACAGGCGACGAAAAGTTTGGTTTAAGGGTTTGGCTTAAAACAGGAGAGAGAACGAGAAAGGCAGAGTTTTAGGGAGGAACATCCACAGATGACCCCGGCAACGGTGGGTTGATTAGGCTTGGAGTATGTGCAACAGACAGTAATTGGAGGGGTGAAGAAATTGCGGAGGGTCGGGGGGAAACCTACAGAAAGGGCACCACAAAGGAACTGGAAAATAGACTGTTGACAGACAAGGAGCCAATGGGGTAAGGATGCAGGCTGTGGAGTTCTGGATGGGAGATAGTAGGAACTGCAGATGCTGGAGAATCCGAGACAAGCTGTAGAGCTGGATGAACACAGCAGGCCAAGCAGCGTCATAGGAGCAGGAAGGCTGACGTTTCAGGCCTAGACCCTTCATCAGAAAAGGGGGAGGGGAAGGGGGTTCTGAAATAAATAGGGAGAGAAGGGGAGGCGGATAGAAGATGGATAGAGGAGAAGATAGGTGGAGAGGAAACAGACAGGTCGAAGAGGCGGGGATGGAGCCAGTAAAGGTGAGTGTAGGTGGGGAGTTAGGGAGGGGATAGGTCAGTCCAGGGAGGATGGACAGGTCAAGGGGGCGGGATGAGGTTGGTAGGTAGGAGATGGGGGTGGGGCTTGAGGTGGGAGGAGGGGTTAGTTGGGAGGAAGAACAGGTTAGGGAGGTGGGGACAAGCTGGGCTGGTTTTGGGATGCGGTAGAGGGAGGGGAGATTTTGAAGCTTGTGAAATCCACATTGATACCATTGGGCTGCAGGGTTCCCAAGCAGAATATGAGTTGCTGTTCCTGCAACCTTCGGGTGGCATCGTTGTGGCACTGCAGGAGGCCCAGGATGGACATGTCGTCTAAGGAATGGGAGGGGGAGTTGAAATGGTTCGCGACTGGGAGGTGCACTTGTTTATTGCGAACTGAGCATAGGTGTTCTGCAAAGCGGTCCCCGAGCCTCCGCTTGGTTTCCCCGATGTAGAGGAGGCCACAGCGGGTACAGCGGATGCAGTATACCACATTGGCAGATGTGCAGGTGAACATCTGCTTGATGTGGAAAGTCTTCTTGGGGCCTGGGATGGGGGTGAGGGAGGAGGTATGGGGGCAGGTGTAGCACTTCCTGCGGTTGCAGGGAAAAGTGCCGGGTGTGGTGGGGCTGGAGGGGAGTGTGGAGCGGACAAGGGAGTCATGGAGAGAGTGGTCCCTCAAGCTTCAAAATCTCCCCTCTCCCTACCGCATCCCAAAACCAGCCCAGCTCGTCCCCGCCTCCCTAACCTGTCCTTCCTCCCACCTATCCCCTCCTCCCACCTCAAGCCGCACCCCCATCTCCTACCTACCAACCTCATCCCGCCCCCTTGACCTGTCCATCCTCCCTGGACTGACCTATCCCCTCCCTAACTCCCCACCTACACTCACCTTTACTGGCTCCATCCCCGCCTCTTCGACCTGTCTGTTTCCTCTCCACCTATCCTCTCCTCTATCCCTCTTCTATCCACCTCCCACTCTCTCCCTATTTATTTCAGAACCCCCTTCCTCTCCCCCTTTTCTGATGAAGGGTCTAGGCCCAAAACGTCAGCCTTCCTGCTCCTATGATGCTGCTTGGCCTGCTGTGTTCATCCAGCCCTGCACCTTGTTGTCTCGAGTTCTGGATGGGGCTGGGTTTCTGAAGAACGAAAGGCAGAAAGTCGGCAAAGGAGAGCATTCATCAAGTCCAAAGTTCAGCAAGGTTTCAGTAACAGCTGAGCTCAGACAGTAACGGTGACATGTGGTGTTACAGAAGGGGAAAGAGTTTTGCTGATGGAATGGATGTGTGGCAGGAACATCACAGAGTCACAAAGACATACAACACAGAAACAGACCCTTCAATCCAACTCGTCCATTCCGACCAGATATCCGTAACAAATCCAGTCCCATTTGCCAGCATTTGGCCCATATCCCTCTAAACCCTTCCTATCCATATACCAATCAAGATGCCTTTCAAATGTTGTAATTGTACCAGCCTTCACCACTTCCTCTGGCAGCTCATTCCATCCACACACCACTCTCTACATGAAAACGTTGCCCCTTATGTCCCTTTTAAGTCTTTCCCCTCTCACATTAAACCTATGCCCTCTAGTTTTGGACAATGCTACCCTGGGGAAAAGGCCTTGACTATTCACCTTATGCATGCCCCTCATGTTTTTATAATCCTCCAGGAGGTCACCCCTCAGCCTCTGACGCTCCAGGGAAAATAGCCTCAGGCTATTCAGGCTCTCGCTATTGTAAAGTGACAGCATTATCACAAAGGTTATTTTGTCCTGGGTTTTTTTTTTGAAGAGAGGCTGTAAAGGCACAAGAGATGAAAAAGTGGTTACAGGAAACGGCCTAAGTCAACAATCAGAGGAGGCCGTTAGTTATTTTTAAAAACAGTTGTAACAATGGAAGGGGAGTGGCCAGTTCTCACAGATCAAACTTTCTAGTTATTTTTAGCTGTAGCAGTGAGAAGCTGTTTGGGTCCCAGAAGAGTTCGAGCTTTAATAAAATGATTCCTAGCTGCTACATTCTCTGAAATCTCTCTTAATGTCGTTTCCTGCTGGAGTAAGAATCTGTGTCTGAATTTACCTTTTTGCCAAGGGGTGTGTTTATGGGATGTTCCGCTATTGGAACAATTAATCAGTAATAGGTATGGTATCTATTATTCGGTTAAGTTTTCCCATAGTTAAGTCATTCTGAATTCCTCTTTCTTTTGGTTGTATTTTATCTATTGTGTTTAAATAAATTGTGTTTTGCTTAACGTTGAGTGGTTTTGACCAGCTGCATCACATCTGAAACACGCACTTTACATCTACCTTTAAAATAAGAAAAAGCTAGGGTCTAGGCTGCCTTCTTAAAATATTTTGAGCGGGTTTGGTTTGGTTGATAACACTTTAGCTCAAACCCTCCAACTCTGTTAAATCTTCGTAAATCTTTTTCAGAATCCTTTCACATTTCACAACATCTTTCCTATAACATGAGATTGTGGAAAGTCTGGTTCAGCCTCTGACTCTTACCAGAAAAAAGGGATGAAGTTGGAGAAGAGGGAATGTTGTCTGTGGTAAGGACACTTCAAAGACACTGGATGAAAGCTGTAACTACTCCTCCACCCCAAGTCCAGAATGAGTGGGGGAGATTACTTGCCTCTGGGGTGATTAGGACCCTAGTCAGTAAAGGGCTTCCTCCTGCTTCCACCGTTGATGTTACCAGTGGTTAAGGGGGCTTGTGACCTCATGGTAATGCCATCAGGTGAAACCTTCCAGGTTCTGTTCAAAGAAGACCCTCATCAAGACGTGTCATGACCCATCGTGCATTCTCCTGTCTGCCCCATCCCGCTTCTGCTACCACCCACCACACCGAGGTCTTTGAGTACCAAAGTCCAGCAAACAGACTCCTGCTCAATGGCTGTGGCCTGTAGTCCCAGCAGTGGCCACCTTTCCAGGTGGCGCTGCTGTGATGTGACAGTTGCCAACCATTTGATTGGTCAGTAGACCTTGGAGATCCAACCACTAATCGGGCTTGAAGGTTCATTCATTTGCTGCTGGTGACCTGGCTAGCAAAGGGGCTGGGGAGAGTAGAGTTTTTGCCCTCAGGCTGTGTGCCAATGGCTGGGGCTAAAATTTCCATGTAAAATTCTCTTTAATGATATTAGCTTCACCAATTATTAGATGGAAGGAATTTCTGAACCTCCAGTGCTGGGCCTCAGAGAGTCAGCGGAGGGGTTGAGGGAGATGGTGCGGAGGTAAAGCTGGGCAGTATTGGTGTGGATCAGGAACGTGACTAGTGTCTTCAGACGATGTGGTCAAAGGGCAGCAGTGGATGAGGAATAGGAAGAACCCAAGGATTGAGACACTGGAGAAAAATCACACTGGAATGGGGAAATTAAAGACTCCAGCTTTGACACACTGTGCCTTTTAACAACATGATTAAAAAGGATTAACATTTTCAGGTTGGATTTCTGACAGTTTCATCAAAAAAATTTACATCGCCTTTAAATATATCAAAATCTTGTGTTGTATTGTCATACCACATGATATCTTGGAATAAAATTAAGCAGCTACATCATACAAACCTATTATATATGATGACCTCTAGCTTCTATTATGTCTCATGGATTGACAGTTAATGATGAATATCCCAGGAAATCGTTCAAAATGAAACTGCCATCAAATTACACCAGGATGCAAATGCTGCCACTCGATTAAATTGTCACACAGCACTCAGCACGTCACTCTGTTCATACGTCACTGCAACTTAATAAGGCATTGGATCACCCTGTGTGTGTGGGTGTACCGTTTCAGTATTTATTTAATTTCACGGCTTTTCCTCACATTCATCTGGCGCCTGTGGGTACACAGATATGACCATGGGATGTGAAAAAAAACCAGCCCACTCCTGAAAATTGGAAAACGTGGAAGAAATCCAACCTCCGCTGATCCTTCACGAAGAGACAAACCAGGGAGCCCTAACTGGGATCTCTGAAATCCTCCAGTTCTGGACTCTTGCACATGTCCCACTTACTCCATTCAACCAATGACAACAGCAACTCTCCAACCTGGGTCTTACACTCTGGCGTCCCCTCCCGAGATCTGCTCCTTTAAAGGTCCCCTCAAAACAAACCTCTTTGGCCATACTTTGGGTCAGTTACCTTCATGTCTCCTTTGATTCTTTGTCAGATTATTCTCCTGTGGAGTGTAATGCAAGATGCACAATGCAGTAGGCCTTTCAATGCTATTTTATAAATTAGTAGGGTTTGCAGTTTGCGACACGTTGTTTATGTTTCTTTACTCATTCACGGAATGAGGGCGACGCTGGTTAGGCAGCATTTATTGCCTGTCGCTAACTGCACATAGGGCAGTTAACAGTCAACCACATTGGCTCAGGGTCTGGAGTGATATGCAATCCAGACCAGGTAAGGATGGCAGACTTCCTTCCCTAAAGGACATTAGTGAACCAGATGTCTTTTTCCGACAATCAACAATAAATTCATGGTCATCATTAGACTCTGAATTCCAGATTATTTTTAGTGAATTCAAATTCCACCGTGTGACATGGTGGGATTTGAAACTGGGTCTCCAGAATATTATCTGCAGTTAATTACATACTGAAATGATCGTGTTCCATTAATCCACGGAGTAATAGATTTTACTCCATCAATAGACACTATACAAATGCAAATATTGATTATCCAGCAACAGGTCATGGCAGAGAAGGTTGAATGTCAGAGATCTAGGGCAGAGGGTGGGAATAGCATATTTATACGCATGAGTTGTGAGATTCATCCTCAGACTTGGTGGGATAGAAGTTATGTCAACATTTGAGGTCAGATTGGACAGAGAGGGATAGAAGAAAAATGGGCTGAAGGGATTTAAATCTAAGGAGAGTAAGTTAATTGGAAGTGTTTTCTTGTGGGAAGGATAAATGCTAGCACGGACTGATTGAGCCGAATGGACTGTTTCATGTTGTGACTTGCATGCTGTAATGAAAACTAGCTGAAAGGCTGCTCACACCAGGATTTCTCCCCAAGTCCTTTACAATCCATGGTAACTGTACCAGACAAATACACACAGCAAATCAGCTGCATCAAGCTCTCACCCACATTCAGGGTCACCTCAACCTCAGCTCAGAAAACAGGCAGGAAGTCAGCAGCAACTACATTCATTAAAAAAATCCCTGAGAGCCGGCAAAATAAAAGTAATACTTGGAGATTTAGGCAGCAAATCCCAGAGCCAGGTCTAACAGCTTCCCCACAGAAGCACATTCAATCACCAGAACCACAATCTGATTCAATCGATTGACAGGATGCCAAAAATTCATTTTTCTGATCTCATAACATTATGTTTCAAATGATTCTCAAGGAAACATATTCACCTCTATTTTTAGTGAAGTCATTGCGTATTGACAAAGATAATGAGGATATTTTGAGATCTCTCGTCAATATTTGGAAAGGCCATTACCATTACATATATTAGTAACATTTGACATTAATGTTTGTAGAGGGCCGGAGAGAGAATGCAAAGTGGAGAGAGGATCCCTCTTTCGAGATGGAGAGCTGGTGCAGTGACAGTGACCTGCTTCTTATTCTGGAAGGTTCTACAATGCACAGTTGGACAGTTTTCAAAGCCATTGTACATTTGAGTGTGTAATGGTATCTTGTAAAAAATATTTCATTCCAAAATTATATTTTATGAACATATGAGACTTTTTGTTTGTAGGTGCAACCTTCTAAGTTATTCTTTTGTCAAAAATGAGAGCATTTCCAACTCTAGACCTCCTTCCAATGAGATGAATGGTGTGCACGGATGTGAGGGTGTGGTGAATAATGGGGTAACGAACTGACTGTTTTTCTCCCTCCCAATGTGGGTATGGGCCATTCAATCTCTCTTCCTCTTCCACCACTCACGTTGATCAGGGCTGATGATAACTAAACTCCAACTATACGGTAAATGGAAAAGCCCTGGGGAAAATTGATGCACAGAGAGATCTGGGTGTTCAGGTCCATTGTACCCTGAAGGTGGCAACGCAGGTCGATAGCGTGGTCAAGAAGGCATACGGCATGCTTTCATTCATCGGTCAGTGTATTGAGTACAAGAGTTGGCAGGTCAGGTTACAGTTGTATAGGACTTTGATTCGACCACATTTGGAATAATGTGTACAGTTCTGGTTGCCACATTACCAAAAGGATGTGGATGCTTTGGAGAGGGTGTAGAGGAGGTTCACTAGGATGTTGCCTGGTATGGAGGGCACTAACTATGAAGAGAGGTTGAGTAGATTAGGATTATTTACATTAGAAAGACGGAGGTTGAGGGGGGACCTGATTGAGGTCTACAAAATCATGATAGGTATAGACAGGGTGGATAGCAAGAAGCTTTTTCCCAGAGTGGGGGACTCAATTACTAGGGGTCACGATTTCAAGGTGAGAGGGGAAAAATTTAAGGGAGATATGCGTGGAAAGTTCTTTACGCAGAGGGTGGTGGGTGCCTGGAACGCGTTGCCAGCGGAGGTGGTAGAGGCAGGCACGATAGCGTCATTTAAGATGTATCTAGACAGATACATGAATGGGCAGGGAGCAGAGGGATACACATCCTTGGAAAATAGGGAACAGGTTTAGATAGAGGATCTGGATCGGCGCAGGCTTGGAGGGCCGAAGGGCCTGTTCCTGTGCTGTAATTTTCTTTGTTCTTTGTACCATTACCTTCTCTTTATTCCATACTTTATAACATATAACACAATCACACTTGGTGGAATAGATTGAAACACTTCATGTTGGAGCAGTCTTAGCTTCTCCCTTCTGAACATCCCCATGGATCTCCCCACACCCCAAGACAGTCAAGAAGAAAGTTCATTCCCAGCATTCCAAGTGTATTTAGGGATGGCAACAATTGCTGGCCCAGACAGTGACACAAGAAAAGCATCAGGAGTAGGCTCTCTGGCCCATCAAGCTGCTCCGCCATTCAATAAGACCATGGCTGGTCTTTTTGTGGACTCTGCTCCACTTACCATAAGTCACCATAAACCTTAACTCCCTTATTGTTCTAAAATCTATCTACTTTGCACTAAAAACATTCGACAAGGTAGCCTAACCCTTCACTGAGCAGTTGACGCCAACGTCCTATAAATAAACAAACAAACAAACATTCCTTCGTCCCCTTACTGATCCATCTCAGTCTAGAGACCTCTAGTTGCCTCCCAGAATTCAAAGCCTCTTGGAAAACAGCATTCCAAAATTTACTTTGTTCCAAAATTGAATGAACTTAACTTGACAACTTATGACCTGTAGTCTTTAATACCAGATGCACAATGTTGAAGGCCGTTCAATTCTTTTTATAAATTCGAGGAATCTACAACTTGTGACACATTGTAGTTAATCGTTTACTGAAATGATCATAATAATAGCAAAATATCCAATGACTGTCTGCTTGGCCAATGTTATGTAGGAAGATTTGGAGAGCTGATTTGTTGCCATAAAAGTCAGAGGGTGCTTGATGTTGAGACTGATGGTTCTGGGCTGGTGGAGGTTTCTGAAAGGGGTCTCTTTCGGAATCTTAATTATTCAGGATTTTAACTTGGTTTTTAGTTAATGAAAGGCTCAGTCGATGCTAAATTGTGATTTCCTATTGGGCAGAATCTGATAGGGGTCTGTGTGATGCAGGCAATGTTGAGCAATATGACAAAGTCCGGTGAAAAATGCAATGAGGACTAGTTAGATGTTGAAATTATCGCGTTGTTCACATAGGGCATAGACAGTCTGTTGCTAGGCAGCAACAAGTGACCAAATGATGGGGATTATTAATTGTTAAACACCTTGCTCACACCACAAACACAAACAGAAAGTGCTGGAGAAACTCAGCAGGTCTGGCAGCATCTGTGGAGAGAAATAAAGTTCATGTTTCAAGTCCAGTGAACTTTCCTCAGTTCTTTCTCTGATTTCCAGTATCCGCACTTCTTGTTTTGATGTTGTTGCTAACAGCACAACTCATTAGTCTCCTATCTTTCCAAACCAATCAAACAAACTTGCTGTCAGGAAAATGGGATGAGGAACCCAGAGCAACAGCTCGAAGGAGGATTCAACTCAAAGCTTGCTCTGTGCGAGCTCCATATTGAAGATGGGCCCCAACGTTTTACGGAACACACCATGGGCACTGGCCACACACATTGGCATCAACATGTGCCAGCCTCTAACAACACTTACGGCATGTCTCCAATCCACTTACAGGATGCTGCTGCAGTCTAATGCTGCCCAGTAATTCTCATGGTAACACTGCAGCAAAGACACTGTGTGCTCAGGGACTGCCCCAGGCTGTATCTCCAGGATCCTCACCCACTCTAATGCAGCGCCTGGTCTTTTACACTTTGCCCCCTCACCCACAGTTAGCAGGCTCATATTACAAGTGTCACGCTGTGCCATCTGTCGCAGACATAAACAGAGGAAGCCAAGAGGAAAGCTTTCATTCGGGGTGGGGGTCTCAGCACAATAAGTCAAGGGCAGCCTCCAGTACCAGTCCAGGCACTGCCCATGGGTCAGGCAGAGTCAGCATCCTCTTCATGTGAGGGATCAAGAGCACAGGGGCTACCTTCCCTGATCTTGGAATCATAGGATCCCCACAGTGTGAAAGCAGGCCATTCAGCCCACTGAGTCCATACCAACTCTTTGAAGAGCATCCCACCCCAACTCATCCCACTATCCTATCCCCATAATCCTGTATTTCCCATGGCCAATCCACCTAACCACACATCTTTGGACTGTGGGAGGACACTGAAGCACCTGGAGGAAACACACGCAGACACGGGGAGAATATGCAAACTCCACACAGACAGTCACCCGAGGGTGGAATCAAATGTGTGTCCCTGGCGCTGTGAGGTAGCAGTGCTAACCACTGAGCCACCGTGCTGCCCATTCTTCAAAGTAATCTCATGGGATCCTTTACATCGACCTGAAAGGTCAGACAAAAGTTCGGTGTTAGGTTTAGATTTAGAATTAGATTTAGATGTTATTCTCACGTGTGCACGAGTACAGAAGTGCAGGAGTACAGTGAAAAATGTATAACATCGGCACACAGGCGCCATCTTAGGTACCAAGGTACCCAGGTACAAAAAAACTGGGTATGAAGTAGTAAGAGAAACAAGAGTTAAAAAGTTAAGCATTACTTCATACAATAGAAAAAAAAGAAATAAGATAATAGTTAACATTAAAGTCTTTCATGGTTTAAATTAGTTAAATGAAGGAATAAGTTAAAAGTTGTAATGGCCTATCTGAGAGATGGCAGAACTAAGAATGCAGATCTTTCTCAGCACTGTAACTGGAGAGTCATGGTGTAGTCTGTGCTCAATGTCTGAAACTGGGATTCGGTATTTCTATCCTGCATTTCCAGTCCCTCAGCACCAACTTGTTCTTGGAATCAGTCAAGTTTGGGAGCATGACATTTCTCCTATTCTAGCCTACACAGACCAGTCAATGATATCAAATACAGAACCAGCATGCACTACACTTTGCCATTAATCTGCAAACACAGAATTAAACAATAATTGAAACCATGGGGTTCTGGTGTCATCTGCTTCAAGTTAATTGCACTGCAACAGGATTTATTATTTGGAAGCGAAAGAAGACACAAGTTCAGAGTGAAGTTATCCGTTTATGGTCACTCTTTAATCCTGTGTACCCACCTCTGTCGGAGCAGCTGTGAAAACTATCCAGACAAGATTTTGAGAAGAAACATCCAACACTTTCTTTCAGCTTTTTTGCTTAAATCAGGCCTGTTAAAGACAGTCAGCTGACATACAGATATAATACCAATAGTAGTTCTGCAGGAACCAAGCAAGAACAAGGCAACACAATGGTATGTGCATCAGAAGTTGGATTTCCTGCATTATAATAGCAACTATATTTCACAAGCTTTTCATTTGCTGTAAAGTGCTTACAGGCATCCATTGGTTGTGAAAGGCACGATAGAAATGAAGGTCTTTCTTTTAGAAACACTGAAGATAGGAACAGGTGTAGGCCATTCAGACCTTCAAGCCTAATCTGCCATTTAATATGATCATGACTGATCATCCAACTCAGTATCCTCTTCCCACTGCCTCCCCACCCACTTTGATCCCTTTACCCCCAAAAACGATAACTGTAACTCCTTCTTGAAAACATTCAATGTTTTGAACTCCACAATTTTTCCCCAAGATCATCAAAGCTACAATTGAAATACCAGTCCTCCTACTTTCTTTCTTACTATAAAGCTATGTATATATCAAACCCTCTGGTACACAAGATAGTTATTGCTCAGATCGCAACAAAAGGCAGAAAGCTCCCAAAGAACAAAGGCACAGTG
Organism: Rhincodon typus; assembly: GCF_021869965.1. Taxonomy (NCBI): domain Eukaryota; kingdom Metazoa; phylum Chordata; class Chondrichthyes; order Orectolobiformes; family Rhincodontidae; genus Rhincodon; species Rhincodon typus. The sequence continues at coordinate 89,418,531 of NC_063340.1, forward strand.
TCAGAATAGGAGGTTACAACAAAAACAGAAATTGCTGGAGAAACTCAGCAGGCTTGGCAGCATCTGTGGAAAGAGAAAACAGAGTTAACCCTTCTGAAGAAGATTCACTGGATTTGAAACATTAACTCTGTTTTCTCTTTCCATAGATGCTGTCAGTCCTACTGAGTTTCTCCAGCAATTTCTGTGTTTGTTTCAGATCTTTAGCACCTGCAATTCTTTGTCTCATTCAGGGAGTCGGCTATTCTGAATAGGGATGAAGAGGAATTTCTTCACCAAGAGGCTGGTGGATCTTTGGAATTTTCTATCCCCATGGGATGTGGAAGGTCAATCATTGAGTATGTTCAAGACAGAGCTCGATACTTTTGGATGAGGGGAGTTAAGAATCAGAACAGAATTGTGTAGGGAAGTGGAGCGGAGGGAGGAGATCAGTCATGATCTTATTGAATGGTGGATAGGCTTGGAGGAAGGAAATTGACTCGCACCTTCTTAGGTGCAAAAGCAGATGAAGTTATCTGACTGATGTGAGTGCTGCTGGGAGGTATAGATAACTTACAATCTATTTTCAAAGAGCCTGCAGGTCTCTGACACTGCCGGTTTCCCCACCTCATGTTTTCAAACAAACTCCTGCCTAAACCAGTTGACAGAGTGTGGTTTCTGTGATAAATTAACATCTTCATTACCACTGTTGCGGTCTGCCAATACAAAGCAGATGGACATTGGTCTAGTGAGTCTCGTGAGAAAAGGTGTATAATTTACTCAAGGCAAAATACTGCGGATGCTGGAAATCTGAAACCAACACATAGAATAGAGCCAGCTGAATCTTATTTAAATGGGGAGTGACTGAAGAAAACTGCAGCACAGGAAGAACTGGGTTTCCTTGACCATGAATCATGAAAAAGCTAGCATCCAAGTTCAGTGGGTAATAGGGAAGGCCATTGGAACATTGACCTTTATTTCAAAGGGAATGGAGGATAAAAATGGGGAAGTCTCGCTAAAACTATGTAAGGCACGAGTTAGACCACAGCGGGAAGACCATGAACAGTTTCAGTCTCCTTGTCTTAAGAAAGATATATTGGTATTGGAGGTGCAGTGTTTGTAATGAGGTCAGCCAGGTAGACATAATAGAATGTGAGTTCCCTGATTGGGGTATTAACCTGACAAATATAAACAGGATCGTCAGAGGTCCTGTTCACTCTGACAGCTGGCTCTGAGGAAGCTGGATCAGTGTCAAGCAAGGTACACATGTAAACAGAGGGTGATGTGGTGCCAGGATACCAGCCTCTGTGGAGTTATTTCAGGAGGCAGCCCAGAGAAGTTTTTCTGTGTTGATCCTGTATATGGAAGGTTTTTTTTTTAAAATGAGAAGAGGATACCTTATTGAAATATACAAGGTGGCTTGACAGGAGGGTTGTTTCCCCCTGTGGGAGAGTCTAGAACCAGACGGCATCATCTCAGAGTAAGGGGGTCACCCATTTAAGAGATGAGGAGGAATTTCTTCACTAAGAGGTAGTGAATCTGTGGAATTCATCATCACAGAAGGTTGTTGAGGCTGGCTCATTGAAGCCTGAGACACATGGACTTTTAATCAATAACAGAATCAAGGGTTTGAGAGAAAAAGCAGGAAGCTGGAGTTGAGGATGATCAGATCGACTGTGACTGAATGGCAGAACAATCTCAATGGACTGAATAGGCTTCTGCTCCTATGTCATACGGCCTTATGATATTGGATACCTTCTGTGACCAGCAACGGCTGCAGTGATGGAAAGATCTGCAGACATCCAGAATGTTATGACAATTTAGTTTGTCAGGATTTCTTCTCTTGAATGTGCAATATAAATTATTTCTTGTTGGAGTGTCCCCTTTAACGAAAGAAAAAGGATATCGGGAGATTTGGCTTCCCGTTAATAACACCAGAGAACATTTTTTTATAAAAATATTGACATGATCTAGGTGCTGTTGGCTGGCCAGCATTTATTGCCCATCCTTAATTACCCAGGAGAAGGTGAGCTGGCTTCTTTACAACTGAGTTGCTTGCTAGGTCATTACAGAATGCAACAGTCAAGCACATGGTTGTAGTTTTGGTGTGTTGGCAGATTTTATTATTTAAAGGACACAAACAAACCAGGACGGGTTTTGATGACAATTGATGATTGTTTCATTGTCATCATTATTGACGTTAGCTTTCAATGCCAAGTTTATTTATTAATTGAATTTAAAGTCCTAGTCCCCAGTTGACCTGGTGGGATTTGAACCTACATCTCTGGATCATTAGCTCAAGCCATAGAATTGCAAGCATTGGAATTTAGAAGAATGAAGGGGGATCTTATAGAAACATATAAAATTATGAAGGGAATAGATAAGATAGAAGCAGGAAGGTTGTTTCCACTCGCAGGTGAAACTAGGACCAGGGGGCACAGTCTCAAAATAAGGGGGAGCAGATTTAGGACTGAGTTGAGAAAGAACTTCTTCACCCAAAGGGTGGAATTCCCTGCCCAGTGAACCCATTGAGGCTTCCTCGTTGAATGTTTTTAAGGCAATGATAGATTTTTGAATAGTAAAGCAATTAAGAGTTAGGGTGAGTAAGTGGAGCTGAGTCCCCAAAAAGATCAGCCTTGATCTTATTGAATGGCGGGACAGGCTCGAGGGGCCGGATGGCCTAATCTTGTTCCTGGTTCTTACATTCTTATGTCCAATAACACAACCGCTATGTTACTGCTCCCTGTTAAAAGACAGGTCCCTTTAGTTCTGTTACTCAGAATGTGAACCATTGCTAACTCACTGGCCCAACATAACATTTAATACTGATCAGCTGTAGCGATTAGAATCACAACATATCTTTATACAGAGCCTTTAACAAAATGAAGATGTTTCAAGGTCCTTCAGGACGTTGTAAAGTAAATGATTACACCAAACCACAATCCCTGGATAGGACCCGACACTTTTCCAAAGGGCTTCAGTGCTTTAAAGGGAGAGAAAGGGCTGAAGATAAATAAGGAGGAAATTCCAGAGCTTGGGGCTGAGGCAACTAAAGGTATGACCACCAGTGGTGGAGTGGGTAACATCAGGAATACTCAAGCTGTCAGAATTAGGGGAATGTAAAGATCTCAGAAGGTTGAGGAGCTGGAGGGAAAGTAGAATGAGAGGGAGATGTGAAGTCATGCAGGGGTTAAAATTTAGAAAACTGCAGCATTGCTTTTTCAGCAGCCAATGTGGACGAATGATCCTGCAGGTGGTTAGTGAATAGATCCTGGCATGAGTCAGGATATGGGAAGCCAAGTTTTGGATGATCTGAAGGTTTCTCTAGGGTTGAATGTGGGAGACTAGTCTGGAGCATGTTTGAATAGTCGAGTTGAGAGATAACAAAGGTATGAATGACACAGAAACTCCAAAAAGGCATAAACTGAAATTCCTATTGCAAACAAATGCTACAAATCCAGAGAGGCACAGGGATCCATCACCTGATCCTGAAGTAGATTTTGACGCAGAGAACTCATTGCTTGGAAAATGGAGCCACAATTAAGATTATGTGGTGAAGTGATTGTGAAAGACAACAAACAGAAACACATCAATATCAGGGGAGATTCCAACTGTTTGAAATGGTGTTCCAATGATATATTTGTGTCAATATCAAAGTGATTCCACGGTATACACAAACAATTATCACAGTAATTCCAGTGATATATGCATAACAACAATTCCAATGGTATACATGTACCAATATCAGGATGTGAAGGTGCCGGTGTTGTACTGGGGTAGACAATGTCAGAGGACATCAGATTATAGTCCAACAGGTTCATTCAAAATCACAAGCTTTTACAGCACTGCTCCTGAAGGACTCCGAAAACTTGTGACTTCAAATAAATCTGTCGGACTATAACCTGGTGCCATGCAACTTCTGACTTTGTACTGATATCTTAGAAATTCCATTTGTCCATAAAATGAAACTGCAATTTCAATTTATAACAGGACATTCATCTTAAGTTGTCAATTTCTACATTGGCCAACTTTGGAACTGATCTTCAAACACAGTTTACAAGTTGTCTATAAGCAGCAGAAATCTTACCAGCAGTATTGATACATCTGAACCCTCTGCTCCTCTGTACACTGCATCATCTGGGATCACTGTAGTTCAGATTAAAATTCTCACCTCTGAGCTTGAATCCTTCAATATCTTCAACTGTTTCTGTCTCTCCAGCTTCTTTCAATCCCACAACTGTTTGAGATCTCTGCTTTCCTTTCACTCTGGATTCCTGTTCCTCCTGAACTGTCCTCATCAAATATTTGTTGGCTAGGCTTTCAGCTGGTTATACGACTAACTCCGGAGTTCAGTTGCTAAATGTCTCCACCTCTCCACCCCTCCCTCCTTCTCCAGGATACCGGGAATGAGGGATTCCAGATACAAGGAAAGATTAGGGCTCATTCTCCTCAGAGCAGAGAAAATTAAGAGGTGATCTTATTGTTGTGTCCAGAATGATGAACAAGTTTGTCAGGGTAAAGGAGGAAATTCTGTTTCCACCAGTTGGTTTGTCAGTAACTAGGGGTCACAGTTTCAAGATTGTCAGCAAGAGAGCTGGGAGTGAGATGAGGAGAAAATTCTTTACTCAGAGAGTTGTTTGGATTTTGAATGCGCTGCCTGGGAGAGTGGTGGAGGCAGATTCAATAGGAGGTTTCAAAAGAGCTGGATGTACATTTGAAAGGGATGATGTTAGAGGGCCGAGGAAACAGGACTGGAGAGTGGGGCTAGCTGGGTAGGTCTTTCAGGAACTGGTACAGATAAAATGGGTTGAATGGCTCCCAACTGTACTGTAAAATTCTAATGATTCCATGAGAATGTATTACAAAGTTAAATGCACTGTATCAATGCCATCATTTGTGATGACATACTGTGACTCACTAGGAAATAACGTTCATATCTCTCACTGTGTATGGGCACAACGGCCTTTATTACCAAATTATTTCCAGCAACAACAGCATCAGGTATCTAACCCATCTCTTGTGTTAAGATAGATTTCAATATATTTCAACTGTCACTTTCTTTCCTTTTGAATTCTGTAAGTTCTACAACTTCAGGACACAAGGTGAGAGGTGAGATGAGTCTGGGAGGCTCATTTATCAGCTGGCACAGACACGATGAGCAGAGTGGCCTCTTTCTGTGCCTTTAATTCTCTAAATTCTTGCTCTGGGTGCAGTGTGTTGCATGTTCGTGTCATTTCTCGTGATCCAGTTGCTAAATGAAATAGTTTTATGCTGGTGCTGACACACTCATTTCAGTGTAACCACAGCATATCATGGTTGGGCTGATATACAGGGAAGCTTCTAAACCTGAAATGTTAGTGCGCATCTCATCCTAGAGACACATCCAGATGGATGTACAAAGATGTCTCTGATGGAGGTGTCAGCCGTGCGTTTTTTTAATAATTTAAATGATGTGAGTGTCGCTGGCTGGGTCAGCATTTAGTACAGGAGCAGGGATGTGTTGTTACACTTATACAGGCCCTTCGTGAGGCCACACCTGGAATACTATGTGCAGTTTTGGTCTCCTTTTCTGAGGAAGGATGCTCTTGCTCTCGAGGGATTGCAGTGAAAGTTTACCAGGCTGATTCCAGGGATAGCAGGTCTGACGTTTGAGGAGAGATTGACTAGATTGGGATTGTTTTTGCTGGAGTTCAGATGAATGAGGGGGAATCTCAGAGACTCTGACAGGATTGGAAAGGGTAGATGCAGGGAGGATGTTCCCGATGGTGGGTGTGTCTAGAACCAGGGGTCACAGTCTGAGGATTCGGGGTAGACCATTTAATTCGGAGATGAGGAAACTTTTCTTCACCCAAAGAGTGGTGAGCCTGTGGAATTCATTACCACAGGAAGGAATTGATGCCAAAATATTGAATGTATTCAAGAGGCAACTAGATATAGCAGTCGGGGCGAATGGGATCAAAGGTTAAGGGCAGAAAGCAGGATTAGGCTATTGAGTTGGGTGATCAGCCATGATGGTGAAGAGTGGTGGAGCAGGCTTGAAGGCCCGAATGGCCTCCTTCTGTTTCTATCTTCTATGTTTCTACATTGTCCATCCCTAATTACCCAGAGGGCAGCCAAGAGTCAACCACATTGCTGTGGGGCTGGAGTCACATGTCAGCCAGACCGGATAAGGACAGCAGATTTCATTCCCTGAGGGACATTAGTGAGTCATCTGTGTTACTCCAATAATCGACAATTGAATCCAAATTCCACCATCTGCCATGGTGGGATTCAATCCCGGGTTCCCAGATCATTGCCAGGGTCTCTGGTTTAATAATCTAACACTGATGTCACTAGGCCATTGCCTCCCCATTACCTATGTCTGTTATCTCCTTATTCCATATTTCTATAAAAATCAAAACCAACATCATCAGGTGGAGGTAGAGAATAGAGGTACATGCTCACACTGTGGCAACTGTAAAGCCACTCAATGAGGATTAGCTGAACAAATATCAAGGAATTATCAGCCGGGTCCGATGTTCACTCATCTGGCCATGATCTTTTGCAGTGAAGATTAAACTATCTTTGAGCATTTTGTGTCACAATTGCAAAAATCAAAGGGATACATAAGCGTGACACTGAAGCATATAGAACTTGCACGTACAAACTTATAGCTTAAGCAGGAGTGGGCCACTCAGCCCCTTGCATCTGCTATCTCACCCAATGAGATCATGGCCAATCTGATTACTCCACACACTCACTGACCTCCAATAATCTATCTCACTCTTGCTTGGCTTCTTATAAATACAAATCACCTAGTTAATCCACACAAGGAACCAAACACATCTCAAAATATAAACTCACCAAATTATATCAGTGAATCTCTTTAATGTTAACCGTAGAAGCTGGGCCTACTGGAGCTGAGAGGGTAGTGGTCCTCCGAACGCCTTTTCGCCTCTTTTCTCAGATACTGAGGGAGGGTTGTGTGAGGGAGTTCATACTGGACTAGATTCCCTGAGATTGGGAGATTCATTCCTACCATAGAAAACTGGTGGGGGCAAAGATCAATAGTTGAATTTACATCAGAAGTGCACATTATTCTAATCAACTCCCACTGAGGTTTAGGCTGTTTTAAGGACAGGAGGATTCCATCCACACCCTGTGAAAACCCAGCTCTGGTTGCCTTTGGGTCATTTAGAAATCCCTGGCCAGAGCTGCTGTAAACTAGAGGGGCAGGCACAATGGGATTGCACTTTACATGTTACATTCTGCCGTGTAGCAGCCTTGTCCAATCAGCAGTGAGCTGGTCATTCTGTAGCATTGGGCTGTGATCACCAACACACTCACACACCTATAAATACACACAGACACACACACACACACACACAGACACACAGACACACACACACACACACACACACACACAGACACGGACACACACAGACACGGACACACACAGACACACACACACACACACACAGACACACACACACACACACAGACACACACCTATCCACATACATACACGCAGACACATACACACATATATATACACAGGCCTGTGCACACACATACACATACACAAACACAAACACATAGAGACACACAGACATACATCCATTCATCTGTACTGTCAGTTATTGCATTAAAGATTGTCTTGACAATGTCTAGTCAGCATCTGCTCCCTGTATCATGGATACTGATGTTTAAAATCTCCTGAAATGATTGTTTTGCCCACTGGCAGATCAACTGCAATTCCCGCAGACTCCTGGCCATTCCTGGGGGAGTTGGCAACCCTACCTACACATGACTCCAGTCAACAGTTATGACTGATATCTTTTTATTATTGATTTATGGGATGTGGGTATCAGTAGCTCGAGCAGCATTTATTTCCTGTCTCTAACCACCCTGGATACATTTCCCAATCTTTTTCTATTAATTCTTTGCCTCTGTCCATTCAAAGACAGCACGCAAAATATCATCAGACTCCTTTTACCAGTGTCCCATTTTACTTTCAATATTCAATTATAACAAATGTAATTAACATCAGGTACCAATTGGCTTTGGAGCGTGTGTAGTCTTAAAATATGCTGCAGTGATGTTCCTCAATGAAGTACAAGCACTGCCTTTCCAGTTCAATGGCTGTATATTAAGAGTAGAGCTACTTCTCATTTCCATTCAGTAACATCCATGCTTGAGTTAAAAAGTGTGTCGTGACATTCTTGTCCCTGAAATGATGAGAAATCATAGTGCTCTTTTACTGACATTAGTTACACACAGACTACTGTCAAGCCAAGCGCTCCCAATTCTTTTAAAAATCGAGCTCTGCTTCCTCCTGGTCCCAGGGAAACAAGAGTTTGGTGAGAAATGTCACTTTTTCCATCATCTTGAAGAATGTATATAAAAATGTCTTCCAGCCTTATTTGAACCCACACCAATGTCCTCTTCAGAAAGATAGGGTGCTTGGCGACATGGTACAAAGATAACAATCATCTCTCTCAATGTCAGCGAAACTAACGAGCTAATCATTGACTTCAGGAAGCATGGAGGAGGACATTCCTCTATCTACATCAACGGAGCTAAGGTGGAGAGGGTCAAAAGTGTCAAGTTCCTTGGAGTGACCAACAGTCTGTCCTGGACCTCCCACATAGATGTAACAGTCAAGAAGGCACAACAACACCTTTTTTCCCTCAGGACGCTAAGGAAATTCAGTATGTCCTTAAGGACCCTCACCATGTGACAATAATAAATCAAATCAAATCTTTGCTCACTATATCTGATCACCTCCTGCTAGCCTTAAACACTACAGGTTCAATATGTTCATCTACACCAGACTCATGCACACCCCCGATTTTAACACTCCCCTACTGATAGCTGCATCTTTTGCTGCCAACTCCCTAAGATATAGAATTCTCTCCCTAAATTCCCCCCACCCTTTCTTTATTGATTAACTAGAAGCCCAGGTCTTTGAACAAGCTCTTAATCACCCCTCCTTATATCTCCTTGGACTCTCTGTCTACTATTATCTAATTAAACCTTTTCAAGAACCCTTGGCAAATCCTGGAATAAAACAAAGAACTGTAGATGCAGGAAATCTGAAACAAACAAAGAAAACAAATTTGCAGATGGTCTGAAGAAGGTTCACTGGACTCGAAATATTAACTCAGTGTTTCTCTCGCCACAGATGCTGCTAGACCTGAATTTCTCCAGCACTTTCTGTTTGCTTCGTAGAAAAATTTGTCTTGTTTTATAAAGGTCACATGTATGTTCAAGTCGTTACTGATTGTAGGATCTAGTCTGGGCAGTATCTTTTAAATGGCTAGTTTGAACAGAAGTGAGAAGAAACTGATGTAACTGAAAGTTTAGTTTAAAAGACAAGCCTCCTTATCTTAAGATTTACATTTCCTCTGTCTTTTATCAGATCTCACAAAACTTCTCCAAAACCTCTCGCTGGCAGAACAGAACGGAAAAGTAGCAGCGAATGCTGCCAGTTTAAAAACAAAACTCCCTTGAACTGACAAAGGCCAGAGACCAGGAGGTTCTGAATAAATTGATTCAAAAGACATGTTACAGAAAGAGAGAGACAGGAAGCCAGAGACCAGGTTTTTTTTAACTATAAACATAACTTCTGCAAAACCACCTTGCTGCAGTTGGTAAAAATAATTAGAACAGGGTTTAGTGCACATTTGGAATGAGTTTACAGTATCATTCGTCAATGCAGTTTTTAAAAAATGTTAAATCTCTGTGAATGTATAAATGCATTAGGAAAGCCTATGGAGAATATTCAGATATATAACATTGCTGTAATAACAACTGGACATGAAATACAATCATTTTCATCTTATTCTTTGCCTCAATAGAACAATTACATGTACTCTTACAATTATTAAAGCATTTAAATGCAAATCCATGCACACAGTTAAAGTCATTGTTGCTATTGCATTGCCTCTCTCTTAAAACCATTTACCTGAGCTCAGGTGATTGTAGAATCTACACTGAGCTGGGGCTTCACTGTCACTCTTCGAACGGCCTCGATGTCGCAAGCCAAGGGTCTCAGTAGCCATGTGCTGCTCTGGAGGAGTGAGAATCAGGCTGGACGGCTGAGTGAAGGCGAAACCGAACCAGCAACGGAGTGCTGTCCCTCTCCGCGGTTCCTGCTAGTAGCACCGCCCACCTGCTTGTTCAAATTCAACAATATTAATTTTTTTTTTGCACTGATTCTTAACTATATGTGTCTTGCCGCTAGAGCAACTTATAAACACTGAACCTTGAACTGACTGAGTCCAGACCTGGGGAGCTGAAACTATCACATCCTGTGACAGGGCCAAGTTAAGGGGAGCTGCTGTTTAATTCCCAAGTTGGCTGGTGTCTGACTGTCGGACGTTTTCTGATATGAATCGCCCCACGGGGCTGACACTGAGGTTATCACACTCATTCCATTTCAAACCCAGCCAAAAATAAAACTGAGTGGATGCTTTTATCCTCAAATTCCCCGAGCAGAAACACAAAGAATAAAAGCCCTTCCAGTCTGCTTCACCATTCAATGAAAACTTGGCTCATCTGATAATCCTCAACTCCACCTTCCTGCATTTACCTTGTCACATGTGGCCCCCTTCCTGATTAAAAGTCTATGTTTCAGCCTTGAATATACTTAATGACCTAATTTGGACAACACCCTACTGCATTAAAGAATTATACAGATTTGCAATCCTCTGAGAGAAGAAATTCCTCCTCGTCTCTGTCTTAAATTCTGAAGTTATGCCCTTTGGTCCTAGCCATTCCCACCAAAGGAAATAACATCTCTGCATCTATCCTATCAAGCCCAGTAAGAATCTTATATGTTTCAATAAGTTCACCTCTCATTCTTCTAAACTCCAATGAGTACAGGCCCAACCTACTTAACTTTCCTTGTAAGAAAATCCCTCCATATTTAATGAACCTTCTCTCGAAAGATTTACAAGGATGTTGCCGGGTTTGGAGGGTTTGAGTTATAGGGAGAGGCTGAATAGGCTGGGGCTATTTTCTTTGGAGTGTCAGAGGCTGAGGGGTGACCTTATAGAGGTTTATAAAATCATGAGGGGCATAAATAGGGTGAATAGCCAAGGTCTTTTCGTCAGGGTAGGGGAGTTCAAAACGAGACGGTGTAAGTTTAAGGTGAGGGGGGAAAGATTTAAAAGGGACCAAGGGGGCAACTTTTTCACGCAGAGGGTGCATGTATGAACGAGCGCCAGAAGAAGTGGAGGCTGGTACAATTATAACATTTAAAAGGCATCTGGATGGGTATATGAATAGGAAGGGTTTAGAGGGATATGGGTCAAATGCTGGCAAATGGGACTAGATTAATTTAGGATATCTGGTCGGCATGGACAAGTTGGACTGTAGTGTCTGTTTCCACGCTAAAATTCTCTATGACTTGATAACTGTTTCCAAAACAACTTTAACTTTCTATAAATGAGGATTCAAAACTGTTTGCAGTGTTCTAGGTGTGGTCTAATTCGTGCCTTGTATATGTTTAGCTATTTTTACTTCCTATTTTTATAGTTGAACTAAAGGCTACATGGCTATGAGCATGCCCTGCTATCTGCTAAACTTGGATGCCAGTATTTCGTGATCTGTGCACAAGAATTACCAAATCCCTTTGTGCTGTATCTTTCCGTAATAACTCAGGAAATTCATCCGGAAAAGGAACATCACTCATTGTTGAACACCAAAACAGAGTTTGGGAACTCATACTCAACAAGCTCCCGAGGGAGATTAATTAGTGATTCCCCGTGGGCCTTGTAGGCGTTATGACACTTTCCGAAGCCCTTCTCCTTTTAAATAACATTCAGTTCCTCTATTTTTCATGTCATAAAGTATCTAAGTCACATATCCCACATTACGTCTGCCAAATCTTTTTCTGCCTATATCCTATCACTTCCCACCTATTTTGGTATCATCCACAAACTTAACAATAGTACGATCTCTTTCATTTTCCAAGTTAATAATATACACTGTAAATAATTGTGATACCACCACTGATCCCTGTGGCACACCATGAGTTACAGGTTGCCACCCTGAAAACGTCCCTCTTATCCCAACTCTCTGTCTTTTATTAGTTAGCCAACCTTATGTCCATGCTAATATACCACCCTCATCACCATGGACTCTTGTCTTATCAAGAAACCTAACATGTGGTGCCTCGCCAAACGCCTTTTGGAAAAGCAAATATATAACATCTACTGGTTTCACTTTATCGATCCTGCTTGTTACCTTCTCAAAAGAATTCTAGTAATTTTGTCAGACCTGATCTCCCCTTTACGAAGTCATGCTAACTCTGTTGTATTATATTAAGTATTTCTAAAAAACACATAGACCCCCGTGACTCAAGGCCAGCCTTAGAAAATTTGAATTTTATACCAAAACTATTTGTAAAGTAAATTTTAGTTATGATTTAAAGTTCTACATTTGACCGATTGTCGCCATGCTCAATATCTCTCAACAACAGTCAATCAGAGAAATAAGTACAATAGCTGTTCTTGTTTTCTTCTGGTAGTAATCATAAGATGATAAGACCATAAGATCTAGGAGCAGAATTAGGTCATTCAGAACATCGAATCTGTACCACCATTCGATCCAGGCTGATATGTTTCTCAACCCCATTCTCCTGCCTTCTCCCTGTAACACTTGATCCCCATATGAATGAAGAACCTATTTGTCTCTGTCTTATATAGACTCAATAACTTGGCCAGCAGAGACTTCTGTGACAATCGGTTCTACAGATTCACCACCGTCTGGCTGAAGAAATTCCTCCTCTTCTCAGTTCTAACGGGCTGTCCCTTCACTTGGAGACTCTGCCCTTGGATCCTAGTCTCTCTTATTAGTGGAAACGTCTTCTCCACATCCACTCTATCCAGGCCTTTCAGTATCCTGTAAGTTTCAATCAGATTCCCCCTTCATCCTTCTAAACTCCATCAAGTACACAGCCAGAGTCCTCACCCATTCCTCATTTGACAAGGCCTTCATGCCCAGGATCATTCTTGTAAACCTTCTTTGGACTCCCTCCAATGCCAGTAATCCCGCCTTAGATACAGGGACCGAAACTGCTCACAATATTCCAAATGCAGTCTGACTAGAACCTTATACAGCCCCAGCAGTAAATCTCTGCTCTTGTATTCTAGCCCTCTTGAAATGAATGCTAATATTATATTTGCCTTCCTGACTGCCAACTCAACCTGCATGTTAACCTTAACAGAATCCTAAACTAGAATGCCTAAGTGCCTTTGTGCTCCAGATTTCCAAAGTCTTTCCCCATTTAGGAAATAGTCTACACCTCTATTCTTCCTACCCACACGCATAACCTCCCACTTTCCCACATTGCATTCCATTTTTCCACTCTCCTGGCCTAAGTCCTTCTGTAGCCTCCTCACCTCCTCAACACTACCTGTCCCTCCACCTATTTTTGTGTCAACTGCAAACTTAGAAACAATGCCCTCAGTTCCTTCATCCAGATTGTTATTATGTAACATGAACAGTTGTGGTCCCAACATCGACCCTTGTGGAACTCAACTAGTCACCAGCTGCCAATGTGAAAAGGACCCCTTTACTTCTACTCTCTGCCTTCTGCCAGTTGTTAAATCTATTCCTGGCGGTTTCGTTGCATGATTTTTGTTAAAAAAATCTGTTAATTAATTGGGCAAAATGACCATTCCTATGAGACATTGATGTCTAGCAATCACTGAATAGAAAAGGATTCATTGTCCACTTGGATGATGCTGTATTGAGCAAACAGCATTTGCAATATTTTTACACCTGGTTTACTGAAACATTCGTGGAAAGTCATAAAAAATTATCTTTCTTAATGTTCCTTTGATTTTTTTTTTCTCCAGCATTGCACACTGCAGTGACCTGGTGGTTGAACCTCAACTTCTGGAGATTCCTGGCAAATCCTGGAAGGATTGGAACCCTGCCCCACATTGTGCTAGAGAGGTTAGGATCTTTAAAGGCCTCTAATACCCACACTGTCTCAGTTGACTTACTATTGACACGAGAAATATTTTATGAACTAGGCCTGTCAAAGTGTGGTAGCCCCAATAAAAACACCAGTCACTAACTTGTTTAGCATTGAGCACGTAACTAACCATCTTCCACTATTCAGAGATAGTAGGAACTGCAGATGCTGGAGAATCCGAGACA
>NC_063340.1:89442660-89461692 GCF_021869965.1 Rhincodon typus
AAGGGCCTGTACTGCGCTGTAATGTTCTATGTTCTATGTTCTATGTTTATTTCATCTGTCTATCCCTCTGTCACGCTATTTATTTCTCTTTCTATAACTATTCATCCTTCCATCTTACTATCTCTCTTTCCCTATATAAATATAAGTATCTGTCCATCTATGCTATTATCTGTTCCCCCCCGCCTTTATATGTCCCTCTCTCTATCCCTCCATTCCTCCCTCGTCTTCAGTCTGCATTTCCATTAGAGTTATTGACCTGTAATAGAATTGCTTATTGGTGGGATACTTTCATTGACAGGGCTGCCAACCAATGAGATTGAAGATTTGATCGCGGCCCAACTTATATCTGATCATTCTGATTGGTGCAATATATTTCATTGGTGAATCTGTGAACCAATGAGAGATCACTAAGAACCCAACCCATTGGGTACATTGGAATGGTTCAAAATGACAACTGGACATAATTTACCAGCTGCATGTCAGGAAGGTATTAAATAGAATAGTTATATCTCAGGTCAGCTACATCCGTGAGAGATTATAGTGGGCCCATCGAGATCTTTATTCCTCTTAAAACAGGAAATAGGAATGTAAATGATGAAATGTGTTGATGGAAAGGAAGTTATTTATCAGATAAAATTATCTGTCATGAGTCTATTTTGCAATATTTGCAAAGGACAAACACCAGCCTGCGTTTATCTAACGCCTTTAATGTGGATAAACATCCCAATGCTTTACAATAGCAATAGCAGGCGAAACCTCACACTGAGCTGATATACGCTGGTTGGTCAAATGGCCTTTTTCTGTGCTGTGTATTCTAAAAGCTGCATTAAAGGTTAAACTACTAGGACCAGGAAATTGAAAACTTTATTTGCATGATATCACACATCAGACGGAATTCTATCCAGACAAATATCACTTTGACTGAAAAATATTCGTCGAAGATTTGTCTGTGAGGAGCATTAATTCTTTCATTGTTCGCTTATTTCAGACCCTGGTTGAGACTGTCTCCTGTGGAGGGAATCTCTTGATGAATATTGGCCCCACGCATGATGGACGCGTACTCCCCATTTTTGAGGAGCGGCTGAGGCAGATGGGGCAGTGGCTCCAAGTAAATGGGGAAGCAATATATGATACAAAGACCTGGAGAGTGCAGAATGATAGCATCACTCCTGGAGTCTGGTAGGTTTATAAAGAACAAAGCCTGGGAGGCTGCTTTAGGGGCAGAGGTGGCAATTTTTATTCTTGGGGCGGCCACTGTCCGTCACAACTAGGCCTCAGGACGCATGCCGAAATTAGATTAAGTAAAGTTCTAATTGTCCATTGAAGATTTTTTTTAAACTCTCTAATTGATTGTGCAAAAACAATTCATGCAGTTACTTTTTCTTAATCTGTTATGAAGCGAGCATCGGAAATTATAGTCGATAGGAGTGGAGCTGGACAAAGACAAGACAGACAGACAGCATCAGAGGAGCAGGAAAGTCAATATTTTGGGCTGAAGCCCTTCGTTAGGACTGGGGAGGGGGACGGGAGCCCAGGAACGGGGTGGGGCTGTGGGAAGGGTGTGTGGGGTAGTGATAGGGAGTTATTGTGATAGGTCAGTGGGAATGGTGGAGTGGATAGGTAAGTAGGAAGATTGACAGGTTAGGTCAGGTCAGGGAGGCGAGGAGGAGGGGGAGGGCTGGAGTTGGGATCGCACCATCCCACCCACCTTTCCCCAGCCCCACCCACTTCCTCTATTTATTTCTGAGCTCCCCTCCCCCTCCCCAGTCCTGACGAAGGGTTTCAGCCCGAAACGTTGACTTTCCTGCTCCTCGGATGCTGTCTGACCTGCTGTGCTTTTCCAGCTCCAGATTTATTGACTCCAGCTTCCAGCATCTGCAGTCCTTACTTGTCTCCAAGTCATTGGTATTTATCGTTCCACTTCAAAGCATCTATCACTACTTGGGTTAAACTGTGATTCAGATATTGCAAGGTTATGAAATCAGTCCTATAATACTAGGCCCATGATGATAATCCCTGTGCTAATGTCAACAGATAGAGAGAAATAGCAGTTTTTGTTTTTAACATTCCAGAGAGTTTTTCTCCAATATTTAAAGGGCAGGAATTTCAAATGTCTTAACAACTCTGATGTAGAGTTACAGAGACTTGAAACGTTGGCTTGCTGTCTCTCTGCACATGCTGCCTGACCTGCTATATTTCCAGCATTTTTTGTTTTCTTACCACCTTTCTGGTTGCTTTTGACAGTTATAGTGTGATTGACAGCATTGGTGAGTTTATGCACATTCATGTCACTCCTAAAAATCTCAAGGTACACCTCACGTCTCCCAAAGGGCACTGGAGACCACCCCCACCCCCCCTCCACCCCACAGGGCATCCTGGGACTCTATCCAAAGGGGTAAGGGTACTTGTGCAAAATGGCATACTAACTGTTCAAGCAGCTTCGTAACGTTTAAAGCTGCTCCGACAGATGTAACATCACATTTTCTGTTTCCCACTCCTGGCTGAGAAGAATCGGAGATGACTGCGAGGCAGTTTCTATCTGACAAGGGCAGTCTGCGACAATGCAGATTTTAAATCCATCCCCCTACATCCCAGCCCCAGTCCCCATGAGAAATGTAGCTTCAGTGTTCAGATTTTACATGTGTTGACATTTTGGTAACGGTGGACAGACCATAAAGCTGTAAGATGTAGGAGCAGAATTAGTCCATGCAGCCCATCGAATCTGCTCCACTACTCAATCATGACCAATATATTTCTCAATGCCATTTTTCTACCTTCTCCCTGTAACCCTTGATCCCGTTACTAATGGTTGTTGCAGGTTCCGGGGTTTAGATGTTTCAGTAAGATCAGGGAAGGTGGTAAAACAGGGGGAAGTGCGGCATTGTTAGTCAAGGACAATATTACGGTGGCAGAAAGGACATTTGATGACAACTCGTCTACTGAGGTAGTATGGGCTGAGGTTAGAACCAGGAAAAGAGAGGTCACCCTGTTGGGAGTTTTCTATAGGCCTCCGAAAAGTTCCAGAGATGTAGAGGGAAGGATTGCAAAGATGATTCTGGATAGGAACGAAAGTAACAAGGTAGTTGTTATGGGGGACTTTAACTTTCCAAATATTGACTGGAAACACTATAGTTCGAGTACTTCAGATGGGTCAGTTTTTGTCCAATGTGTGCAGGAGGGTTTTCTGACACAGTATGTAGATAGGCCAACAAGAGGCGAGGCCACATTGGATTTGGTACTGGGTAATGAACCAGGCCAGGTGTTAGATTTGGAGGTAGGTGAGCACTTTGGTGATAGTGACCACAATTCGGTTACGTTTACTTTAGCGATGGAAAGGGATCGGTATATACCGCAGAGTAAGAGTTATAGCTGGGGGACAGGCAATTATGAGGCGATTAGGCAAGATTTAGGATGCATAGCATAGAGAAGGAAACTGCAGGGGCTGGGCACAATTGAAATGTGGAGCTTGTTCAAGGAACAGCTACTGCGTGTCCTTGAGAAGTATGTTCCTGTCAGGCAGGGAGGAAGTGGCCGAGTGAGGGAACCATGGTTTACTAAAGAAGTTGAATCTCTTGTCAAGAGGAAGAAGGAGGCTTATGTAAAGATGAGGCGTGAAGGCTCAGTTAGGGCGCTTGAGAGTTACAAGTTAGCCAGGAAGGACCTAAAGAGAGAGCTAAGAAGAGCCAGGAGGGGACATGAGAAGTCTTTAGCAGGTAGGATCAAGGAAAACCCTAAAGCTTTCTACAGGTATGTCAGGAATAAAAGAATGATTAGAGTAAGATTAGGGCCAGTCAAGGACAGTAGTGGGAAGTTGTGCGTGGACTCCGAAGAGATAGGAGAGGCGCTAAATGAATATTTTTTCGTCAGTATTCACACAGGAAAAAGACAATGCTGTCGAGGAGAATACTGAGATACAGGCTATTAGACTAGACGGGATTGAGGTTCATAAGGAGGAATTCTGGAAAGTGTGAAAATAGATAAGTCCCCTGGGCCGGATGGGATTTATCCTAGGATTCTCTGGGAAGCTAGAGAGGAGATTGCAGAGCCTTTGGCTTTGATCTTCATGTCGTCATTGTCCACAGGAATAGTGCCAGAAGACTGGAGACTAGCAAATGTTGTCCCCTTGTTCAAGAAGGGGAGTAGAGACAACCCTGGTAATTATAGACCAGTGAGCCTCACTTCGGTTGTGGGTAAAGTGTTGGAAAGGATTATAAGAGATAGGATTTATAATCATCTAGAAAGGAATAATTTGATTAGGGATAGTCAACACGGTTTTGTGAAGGGTAGGTCGTGCCTCACAAACCTTATTGAGTTCTTTGAGAAGGTGACCAAACAAGTGGATGAGGGTAAAGCGGTTGATGTGGTGTATATGGATTTCATGAAGTGTTTGATAAGGTTCCCCATGGTAGGCTGTTGCAGAAATACGGAGGCATGGGATTGAGGCTGATTTAGCGGTTTGGATCAGAAATTGGCTAGCTGTAAGAAGACAGAGGGTGGCGGTTGATGGAAAATGTTCATCCTGGAGTTCAGTTACTAGTGGTGTACCACAAGGATCTGTTTTGGGGCCACTGCTGTTTGTCATTTTTATTAATGACCTGGATGAGGGCGTAGAAGGATGGGTTAGTAAATTTGCGGATGACACCAAAGTTGGTGGAGTTGTGGATAGTGCGGAAGGATGTTGCAGGTTACAGAGGGACATAGATAAGCTGCAGAGCTGGGCTGAGAGGTGGCCAATGGAGTTTAATGCAGAAAAGTGTGAGGTGATTCACTTTGGAAGGAGTAACAGGAATACAGAGTACTGGGCTAATGGTAAGATTCTTGGTAGTGTGGATGAGCAGAGAGATCTCGGTGTCCATGTGCATAGATCCCTGAAAGTTGCCACCCAGGTTGATAGGGTTGTTAAGAAGGCATACGGTGTGTTAGGTTTTATTGGTAGGGGGATTGAGGAGCTGTGAGGTCACGTTGCAGCTGTACAAAACTCTGGTGCGGCCGCACTTGGAGTATTGCGTACAGTTCTGGTGGCTGCATTATAGGAAGGATGTGGAAGCATTGGAAAGGGTGCAGAGGAGATTTACCAGGATGTTGTCTGGTATGGAGGGAAGGTCTTATGAGGAAAGGCTGAGGGATTTGAGGCTGTTTTCGTTAGAGAGAAGAAAGTTAAGAGGTGACTTAATAGAGACATACAAGATGATCAGAGGATTAAATAGGGTGGACAGCGAGAGCCTTTTTCCTCGGCCTGTACTGCGCTGTAATGTTCTATGTTCTATGTTCTAATCAAGAACGTACCTATCTCTGTCTTAAATATACTCAATGGCTTAGCCTCCACAGCTGTCTGCAGCAACAAGTTCCACAGATTTACTTCCTCTTCATCTCAGTTCTGAAGGGTCTTCCCTTCACTCTGAGGCTGTGCCCTTGTGTCCTAGTCTCTCCTGCTACAAGAAACATCTCCACATCCACTCTATCCAGGCTACTCAGTATTCTGTAAGTTTCAATCAGATTCCCCTCATCCTTCTAAATTCCATTGAGTACAGACCCACAGCCTTCAACTGCTCCTTTTTAACAAGCCCGTTGACCCTGAAATCAGTCCTGTAAACCTCCTCTGGACTATCTCCAAGGTCAGCACATCCTTCCTTTAATATTCCTCTCTGCCAGTATTTTGACCTACTCATTTCTCATAAGAACAGGGGGAGAGAGTTTAGCCACACAAACCTGTTCCACCATTCAGTCAGGCCATAGGTCATCTACAGTCTAGCTCTACATAGCTGCCCTGATCCCACTTTCATTAATGCCTTTGGCCTCCTCATTTAGAGATGGCTGTCATTACCCAGGCCCTCGTTTCCATTCTAAAAGTGTGAGGGTGCCAACATGGTTTGTCAATTATTGGAGACATTTTATCTTCTGAAAATGGATTGTCTGTTTTACCAGGTATACGTCTTCAGCGGAGAAGGGGGTGATTTATGCAATATTCCTCACCTGGCCAAAACTGGGATTACTTGCCCTTGGAGCTCCCCATGTTACAACAGGAAGAACAAAGGTTTGAATCATTGAACAATGGGCAATGGCGTGATAGAAGTGGGTAGCGTCCCTGCCTCTGAGCCAGAGGCTGTGGGTTCAAGCCCCATCCTGGGTCTTGATGGGTCGAGAAAGATGCGTCCATAACATGGCCACAGAGGTGGACTGTCAGCTTGTTAAATCCTCCCACCAATGGCAGGCAGTAAGAAGTGGGATTCCTGTCTAGCCATGTGATGGAAGTAAATTACAGCTGCTATTGTCATTATGCCCAGGCTGTAATACACATGCAGAATGTGTGTTTCCACAGCAATTCATCATCTTCGGAAGACTAGCTGGGTCATTTGGCAGAAAGACGAGCGTGGATTAGATTGGAATGAGCAGCATGGGGTTCAGTCACCTTTCTGGCTGGAATGAATGCAGGACTTTATTCATGCCTTGCCCCCTGGTGGTGATCATGGTACAGCAAACCTTGTTTTAACCAGCACCTTACGAATCGGTACTCTCGACAAAACCGGCAAAAATTATATACCTCAAAGACTGCAAAGCTTACTGTATAATTCTGTCCAATTAGTATAGCTTTTTAAAATTTATTTACCTCATTGTGAATATACTTGTTCAATTGAATGGCCACATGAAATACCATCAGTTGATTCAATTTCGAGTCAATTTCTTCTCAAATACTGTGATGTACCACGATGTCCGAGTAGTCAGTTGAGGGTATGAATGAGAAGGCTCTCTGCCGATAAGTTTTATTTAAGGCAAAGTTGCATTATTATAGAAGTGATTTATGCTGTAAATAAAGTACAGCAGTGATGTGAATACCCCCTGCATGACGTTTCTATTTCTTAATGTGTGTTTTATATTGATTATGTGGACCTCTTGATCAACTGGAATATTTGATCAACTGGCACAGTCCTGGTCCCACAGGTTTGGTTTGTTTTATTATTGCCACATGTGAGAAGTTTTGTTTTACATGCAATACAGGCAGATCATACCATACAAATGCATTAAGGTAATAGAACAGAGCGAGGAATGCAATGACACAGCTGCAGAGAAGGTGAGCAAAGAGCAGGGTCAACATTAACTTTAAAGTTTGATAGGTCCATTCAAAAGTCTAATAACAGCAGGGAAGAAGCTGTTCTTGAATCTGTTCTTATGTGTGTCTAAACTTTTATATCTTCTGCCCAATGGAAGATGGTGGAAGAGAGTATAATGGGAGTGGAAGGGGGTCTTTGATTATGTCCTTTGCTTTCCCAAGGCAGCATGAAGTACAGATGGAGCCACTGGAAGCAAGGCTGGTTTGTGGGATGGACTGGGCTGTATTCGCAACTCTCTGTAATTTCTTTCAGTCTTGGGAAGAGCAGTTGCTTTCTTTGGTGCATAGAAAGTTGGTAAGGATCTTTGTGGTCTCTTACCAATTGTGCCAGGTAATAAAAGGTTTGCTGTACTGTGGGTCAGATCTGGCTTTGCAGAAGGTGACAGAGAAAAATTGAATGATATCGGACGAAGCTTCAGTCCAACTTTTGTATCATCAAGGTGATGTGTATACATGTGTATTATTTTAAATTAATATTTAATATTGAAGTATTTTTTACAAATAAGGTAACCCTCATTGGATACCCCAAGCCCCTGCAATGGGAGAAGATTGGAGATCAGGGACTGGAGGTGCTAATGCCTGAAGTCAACAGTGAACAACTGCCCTGTCAATGGGCCTGGAGCCTGAAACTCAGTGATATAGCTTGATGAGATGAGAAATCAGGGATTTCTGCTCTGTATGGCTGGGTCTCAGCAATCGACACACAGCATTTCTTTGCGTTCTTGCTTGTTTTGTTTAATTTTTTTTTAATTTTGGAAATGAGAAATTTCAGTTCCTGAAAAATGTTTTGGATTGACCTGATGTAGAAAGTGATTTTGTTGGTGTGTGTCAAGGCTGATGTATGATTAATTTTTTTTTTAACCTCTCTGCCCTTGTTCTTATTTGTGAAGCTGTAAAACACTGATGCTGTTTGAACTCGGTACCAAACCAAAAATGTTCGAAGCCATCTGTCTGATGATTAGGTTGCTGCTTGCCTTGATGTGAGGTCTCCTGCCTTAGTTTATAATCATTCAACATGGGCCTGATACAAGCAGGTGAAAGGCTAATTAGATTGTCTGAGTGCTTAACCATGGGTGAGTGCAATGGTCAGAGGGATTGGTGCTTTAGGGTGGAATTTCATCTTGGACAATAGTTTAAAATGAGTGAGTGTGCATTGGCTGGCTGTTATAGGCCTGGCACAATGCCTAGTGCCATTCCCAGGTTGGTATATGTCAGATTACTTCATGCCAAATCAACGTGGTCTAATTTACACCCCATTAATTGCTGGTTCAGTAACTGTTTACATGAACATCATAGAATCCTTATAGTGCAGAAAGAGGCCATTCAACCCATCGAGTCTGCACCGACCCTCTGAACAGTGTCACAGCCTCCACCCTATCCCCACATTTCCCTTGACTAACCACCAATCCTGCACCTCCCTGGATACTATGGGCAATTTAGCATGGTCAATGCACCTAACCTGCACGTCTTTGGACTGTGGGAGGAAATCAGAGGAAACTCACACAGACACGGGGAGAACATGCAACCTCCAAGCTGGGATTGAAGCCAGGTCCCTGGCGCTGTGAGGCAGTAAGTGCTAACCACTGAGCCACACATATAGCACTTTTAGTAAACGTCCCAATGTTCCAAGCACAATCAGTCAAGATCTATCGCCAAGTTGTAAAATGAGATATGAAGATCAGCAACCTGAAGACAAAGTGGAGAACTGGGGGCTGGTATTCCAAATTCCATTGCTCAGGCAGGATCTGCACGGGAATCCAGAATGGAGAGGAGTGCAGAGGGCTCAGAGGGTCGTGGGCTGAAGGAGATTACAAAGATAGAGCGAGGAAAGGCCGAGAAGGAATTTGGAAACAAGGATGAGGATTTAAAACTGAGCTGTGCCAGACTGGGGAAATGAGTGGAGATGATGGAGAATAGGACTTGGAGCAGGCTAGGATACCGATAGCAGTGTTCCAGGCAGAAGATGGGCATCCAGCCAGGCGAACATTGGAAAAATAATCTCCGGAGCTGGGAAAAGACAAAATGTAGATTTTAGCAGGAGGTGAGGTGAGGCAGGGAAGGACTTGGGAGTTGAAAATTATACAAATTTTCATGGAGATTTGGTTGGAGTCAAATTAAATTAACATGAATGCCGAGTAAATAAAGTGTTTTGTTGTTATCACTTTTGGGCGCAGGTATTTTGTAGCTATGTTGGCTGTTTAATGGTGTGGTTACAAGTAATTGAAATCTGCGTTATTTTAGGAGGTTACAAACATGGGATGCTACATTGCACAGTGACCTCCCAATTTAAAGATTTGGACTGATTTCACATCTGAGTGCATTTCTATGATCTGGGTATATCCCTGTTCTGATAATTGTCAGTGCTTGCCTTTAAGGATTATGTTGTTCTCAACAATAATTCATATTTGTATTGTTCCTTTAATGCAATAAAGAATGTACTTCACTTGAGAATCACAGAACAAAGTACCAGTCTGAGGCATTTGAGGATCTCTTAAGTCAGGTGAACAAATGAGGATTAAGGATTGCCTTAATTTGAATATGGTGCGTTAGCTTTCATTAATAGAGGGATTGAGTTCAAGAGCCATGAAGTTATGCTCCAGCTATACAAAACCCTGGTTCGGCCACATCTGGAGTATTGTGTCCAGTTCTGGTCACCTCATTACAGGAAAGATGTGGAAGCGTTGGAAAAGGTGCAGAGGAGATTTAGCAGGATGTTGCCTGGAATGGAGGGAAGGTCTTACGGGGAAAGGTTGAGAGAGCTAGGGCTTTTCTCTTTAGAACGACGAAGGATGAGAGGTAACTTGATAGAGGTGTACAAAATGATCAGAGGTATAGATAGAGTGGATAGCCAGAGAATTTTTCCTAGGGTGGAGGTAGCTATTACGAGGGGGCATAGTTTTAAAGTGAGTGGAGGTAGATATAGGGGAGACATCAGAGGTGGGTTCTTTACTCAGAGAGTGGTAGGGGCGTGGAATGCATTGCCGGAGAGGGTAGTGGAGTCGGCCTCATTAGGGGCATTTAAGCGGCTATTAGATAGGCATATGGATGACAGTATAAGGTAGGGGTGGAGGTTAGATAGACCTTAGGTCGAGGGTAAAAGTTCGGCACAACATCGTGGGCCAAAGGGCCTGTACTGTGCTGTACTGTTCTATGTTCTATGTTCTAAATAGCTAAACAGCCTCCAGGGTCAGTGACGTACAGATAAACTGAAGCCTAGATCCATGCAACGATGAGTAACATTGAAAGGCTGTAGAGACTGGGCTATGGCAGTGCGAGTCTCAACAGAGTCTGAGGTTACTGGGAGGGCCACGAGAGGTCTATCCAGGCCCTGCTATTGGTCTGGGTCTGACTCCTGGGACCTGTCCAATGGAAGACTGTTCTTGAGATGGACCAGCGGGGTACAGTGTGGGCAGAATGATCAGCGGCGCAGACTTTGGCAGAGCTGGCAGCATGCTTACTCTGGGCAGCCTGGTGGAGGCTTTGGAGGGTGGGATCCTTTGGAGAAAGGTCAGGCCCCGCTGATACTGTGCTGCCTCAGAGTGAACTTGCTGGGGGTGGGTGAACCTGTGTGAGCTACCCTGCCAGGCCCAAAGCCTACTTAATCATCCACTGTTCGGTGCTCACTTGGGGGCACTGCTGGGATCTTACTGTGCAGCTGGGGAGCTGGAGGAGGCCTCCTGGTAATAGCCAGAGAATTGATGATATCTTCCCTAAACCAACAGGATGGGGTGACAAGTGGGATGATAGGGGAGATAACACGTGGGTGGAATCTGATTAATGAATGAGCAGGGCTTGAGGGGCCGAATGGCCCACTCCTGTTGCAATTAATTGATTTGATTTATTGTCACGTGTACCTAAGTACAGTGAGAAGCTTTGTTTGTGAGCAGTACAGGCAGGTCATAGTAAGCAATGACATACAGATCATAGGGGTGAAAGAAAAACTTGAACAGAGTGAGGCGTGTAGGTTACACTGCACTGGGTGTGTGTGAGGCCAGATCAACATTAACAAGATCAACATTATTTGAAGTTAGAGAGTCCAGTCACCAGTCTGATAACGGCTGGGAAGAAGCTGTTCTTGAACCTGTTGGTGCACGTGTTCAGGCTTCTGTATCTTCTGCCTGATGGAAGAAGTTATCGGAGATCATTACCTGGGTGGGATGGGTCTATGATGATGCTGGCAGCCTTTCCGTGGCAATGAGCTGTGTAACTGGAGTCCATGGATGGAAGGTTATCTTCCGTGATGGTCTGGGCTGTGCACACCACCTTCTGTAGTTTCTTACAGTCCTGGGCAGAGCGGTTGCTGTACCAGGCCGTTATGCACCTGGATAGTTTGCTTTCAATGGTGCATCTGTAGAAGTTGGTGAGGGACCTTGTGGACATTCCAAATTTCCTGAGTCACCTGAGGAAGAAGAGGCGTTGTCACATCTATGTGGGAATTCCAGGACAGGTTGTCAGTTATCGTCACTCTGAGGAACTTGGCGCTGTCCACCCTCTCAACCTCAGTTCCATTGATGTAGATGGGGGCATGTTCTCCTCCTTTCTTTCTGAAGTCAATGATCAGTTCTTTAGTTTTGCTGATGTTGAGAGAGAGAGGTTGTTATCATGGCACCATGACACCAAGTCCCTCTATCTCCCTTCTGTATTTTGACTTATCATTGTTAGGTATCTATCCCACTACAGTGTCCTCAGCGAACTTGTAGATGGCGTTTGTTAGGAATTTGGCAACACAGTTGTAGGTGTACAGGGACTACAGTAGGGAGATGAGGACGCATTCTTGGGATGGGGGGTGGGGGGGGCTCCAGTTTGAGTGTTACTGTGGAGGAGGTACAGTTACCTATCCTCACTGATTGCAGCCTGTGTGTCAAAAAGCTGAGGATCCAGTTGCAGAGGATAGAGCCAAGACCAAGGTCACACAGTTTTGAGATCAGTCTGGAGAAGATAATGGTGTTGAAGGCGGAGCTGTAGTCAACAAGCAGGAGTCTGATGTAGGTGTCTCTGTTGCCCAGATGTTCCAGGGATGAGTGCAGGGCTAGGGATAGGGCATCCTCTGTGGCCCTGTTACATCGGTAGGCAAATTGTAGGGGATTGAGGCAGGCTGAGAGACTGGAGTTGATGTGGGCCATGACCAGCGTCTCAAAGCACTTCATGATTATTGAGGCCAGACCCACTAGGCAATAGTCATTAATGCACCTTGCATGGTCTGATTCATTAACCATCAGGGTTGAGATCTGGAAATATTCTCGAGTGCTGGTGAGTGACCAGGGCGGTAAGATTCCATTTACCATATCTGAAGGTTGTGTTACTGGGTCCTATTTCTGGGATTCTGTGTCCAGAATTCAGATGACAATCTCAGTGCGGTTCTGATGGTGTGCTGTCTTTCAGATGAGATATTGAGCCAAATCCCCATCTGGCCTCTGAGGGGTGATGTGAAAGCTCCTGTGATACATTCGAAAAGGAGCAGGGACCTCTATCTGAGTATCCTGGTCAATACTTACCCCTCGATCAATGTCATGACAAATGCACAGTACCTGCTCGTGATCACAGTGCTGTTTGTGGAATCTTGCTGTGCATAAATTGGCTGTTATGTTTCCAAAGTCACAACAATAACTATACCAGAAGTTCTTCACCTTGAGTGTGCAAAAGGCACTTTCTAAATGCAAGCCTGAATATTGAGGAGAAAGTAATGTACAATTAATAAACAGGTTGAGGAGGGTCTGGTCTTTCTGATGATAAAATCCATCACACACCATTTACTGATCAATCGTTTGTGGAGCACCTGCCCCTTTCTAGGTCCACTTGGTTGGTTCCAAAGATGAAAGGCTTGTCTTAAGAGAGAGATTGAGCAGTTTAGGCTGATACTGGCTGCAATACTCTCTGGAGTTGAGCAGAATGAGACGAGATATAATTGAGATATTAAGATATTAAATAAGAACGTAAGAACTAGGAGCAGGAGTAGGCCATTTGGCCCCTCAAGCCTGCCCCACCATTTAGTAAGATCATGGCTGATCTTTTTGAGACTCAGCTCCACTCACCCGCCCACTCACCATAACCCTTAATTCCTTTACTGTTCAAAAACTTATCTAGCCTTGCCTTAAAAACATTCAGCGAGGTAGCTTCAACCGCTTCACTGGGCAGGGAATTCCACAGATTCACAACCCTTTGGGTGAAGAAGTTCCTCCTGACCTCAGTCCTAAATCTGCTTCCCTTTATTTTGAGGCGATGCCCTTTAGTCCTAGTTCCACCTGCTAGCGGAAACAACCTCCCTGCCTCCACCTTATCTATTCCCTTCATAATCTTATATGTTTCTATAAGATCTCCCCTCATTCTTCTGATGTGTTGATAAAGTAGATGTAGAGAAGATGTCTCCCCTTATGGGGGAAATCTAGAATAGGTCTAGGATAAGGGCTAGCAGATTTAAAACAGAGATGAAGCGAAATTACTTCTCTCAAAGGACTGTGAAACTGGAATTCACTGCCTCAGAGTGAGGTGCATGTTGGGACGTTGAGTAAGTTTAAGGAGGAGACAGATTTTTAATCAGTAACAGGTTGAAGGGTCATGGAGAGCAGGCAGGAAAGTGGAGTTGAGGCTGAAAAGAGATTGAGAATGATCGTATTGAATCATAGAATTCCTACTGTGCCTAAAGAGGCCATTTGGCCCATCAAGTCCACATCGACCCTCTGAAAAGCATCCCACCTGGACCCAGCTTCCCATCCTATCTCTGTATTTCCTTTGGCTAACCCACCTAACCTGCACTCCACTGGATACTATGGACAATTTCCCGTGGCCAATCCACCCTAACCTGCACTCCACTGGATACTATGGACAATTTCCCGTGGCCAATCCACCCTAACCTGCACATCCCTGGGCATTATGGGACAATTTCCCATGGCCAATCCACCCTAACCTGCACATCCCTGGGCATTATGGGACAATTTAGCACGGCCAATCCACCCTAACCTGCACATCCCTGGGCATTATGGGACAATTTAGCACGGCCAATCCACCCTAACCTGCACATCTTTGAATGATGGAGCAGGCTTAAGGGGCTGAATGGCCTCCTCCTGCCCTGAGTTCCTACATTTTTATGTTTTTATCCTAGTACCCTTCACATTAAATCGCCTGTCAGCACCAGTTGTGCCTGGCAAAGGATGATGATGTGTATCCCGACATATTCTGAAAACAATATATCGATTTTCAATTAGACGGAGAGCTTAGTATTGACTCAGTCAATCTGCACAGAGATCGCTTCAGGATCATTTTGGAATCTCTACGTTTGTCCCTTTTATTCTAAAAGAATTCCATTCCATTCTTTGACAAGTCTATATTTCAGATTTTGTATCAACTCTGGCAATTTGAGAATTTGAACTTTTTGTTTTACAAAGCTGGTAATGTGACTGTGAAATTGTGGCTTTGTTGTACTAGAATCATAGAGCTCCTACAGTGTGGAAACAGGCCATTTGCCCATCAAGTCCACACTGACCCTCTGAAGAGCATCCTACCCTATCCCTGTTACCCTGCATTTCTCGTGGCTAATCCATCGAATTTGCACATCCCTGGGCATAATGGGTAATTTAGCACGGCCAATCCACCCTAACCTGCACAACCCTGTGCACTGAGTAATCTCCCATGGCCAATCCACCCTAACCTGCACATCCCTGGGCACAATGGGTAATTTAGCATGACCAATCCACCTTAACCTGCACATCTTTAGACTGTGGGAGGAAACTGGAGTACCCAGAGGAAACCTGACATGGGGAGAATGTGTAAACACCACGCCTGACAGTGGACTTGAACCCAAGTCCCTGGCGCTCTGAAGCAGTATTGAGCCAGCTTGCTGCCTCGCTAAAGTCAACTCAATCACAAATGATCTTCTGGGAATGAAATCCGCCCTCCTTACCCGGCCTGGGTCTGTGTTTGACTCCAGGTCCAAAACAACATGGCATCTGGAGTGCCCAACGGAAGAGCAGTAAGTGCCCAGCCTGTCGATGATGCCACCTTCCCTGGAAGTGAAGAGTGTTTGAGGAAGAAATGAAAGAAACAGTTGGGAGGAGATGGCACCCTGTGGAGTGCAGATGATCCGAACAGAATGCTGAGAAGTGATGATGCATCGATAATTAACATGGTTCAAGCTCAACAATCTTCAGTAATTAACAAAAGAATTGCTCATTCTTCTGTGAGGAGCTTAGAAAAACAGCAGAGGGTCAAGAACAAGGATACTGGGTGCATTGAGTGAAGGGTCAAGCTGTTGATTTATCGATTGGACTGTGCCAACTCTGTCCTTGGCATGAATTAAAGCCAAGATTGCTTTCAGTTTTCCTCTCAGAGCACCTGTTGACTTCACAAGTCTGACTCACCAATGATACATCCTTCCTGGCACAGAGTCATGTTACATGTAGTGTCAGTGTTTGTGAAGCAGAATATTCCAGAATACTGGCCTGGACACTCAGGGTTCAGGGAAAAGCTGGGTGAAAACCATTGTATAGGCAGAGACAGGAGAATTTATCATCGGAAATAAGGAAATGGAGGAGAGACTCTGTCCATATCTCACGTCTGTCTTCAAGGAGGAAGGTACAAAATAAACCTCCCCAAAATCGATGTTGAGAAAAGATTTACAAGGATGTTGCCAGGGTTGGAGGGTTTGAGCTATAGGGAGAGACCGAATAGGCTGGGGCTATTTTCCCTGGAGTGTCGGGGGCTGAGGGGTTTATAAAGTCATGAGGGCCATGGATAGGGTAATTAGCGAAGTTCTTTTCTTCAGGGTCAGGGAGTCCAAAACTAGAGAGCATAGGTTTAAGGTGAGAGGGGGAAGATTTAAATGGATCTGAGGGGTAACATTTTCATGCAGAGGGTGGTGCTAGAGTGGAATGAGCTGCCAGAGGAAGTGGTGGAGGCTGGTACAATTACAACATTTAAAAGGCACCTGGATGGGTATATGAATGGGAAGGGTTTAGATGGATATGGGTTAAATACTGGCAAATGAGATTAGGTCAGATTGGGATGTCTAGTTGGTGTTTCCGTGCTGTACAGCCCTATGTCTGTATACAATACCAGAGAAGCAAAGGTTAGGCAGAATGGTGCACTGAAAGAAATTAGTGTTGGACTTGGTGAGTATTGGCGATTGTCTTCCAAAATACTGGAGAAGTTAATGGGGTCTGGAAGTTGGTAACATCTTTGTTCTTGATGGTCTACATCCCAGAAGGAGATACCTGTGGAGATAATGGATACATTGGTGATTGTCTTGTAAATTTCTTTCAATTCTTGAGTGGTTTGTGTAGATTGGAGGCTTACAAATGTAACCCCTACGTTTAAGAAAGGACAAAGTCAGAAATCACACGACACCAAGTTATAGTCCAACAGGTTTATTGGAAAACACAAGCTTTCGGAGCCTCAGTCCTTCTTCAGGTGTCAGAGAGAAAGTGAGGAAACTACAAACCTGTTAACCTGACGTCCATCAAAGGGAAATTATTGCAATCTATTATTTAGAACGGGATAATCAATTATTTCCTGAAGTGATTGGGCAGAATCAACAAGGACTTATGGAAGCACAGTTCCATCTGACAAACATCTGCTGGGGATTTTTGAGGATGTACTAGCAGGAGAAGTTATCAGTAGATGTCGTTCATTTGAATTTTGAGAATCCTTTTGGTAAGGAGGTTAGAGCATGTGGGATTGGAGGAATTTGCTGAAATAGATTGTGAATTGGTTAATGAACAATAAAAAGACAGTCAGAGTGAATGAGACATTCTCGAATTGACCAGTGAGTTACCATAAGGGTCCATTTTTGGACCCCACCTGGACACGATCAACACCAATGACTTTGGATGTGGGATTTGCCTGGTAATAGGTTGCTGATTGGTTTGTGGAGTTGGCATCAGCTAGACAACAACTATCTGATTGGCTTCTGGGTATCTGAATAACTTGTGGGTGTGAATGATGCTGGCAGAAGCCTTTGGACTGCCGAAAGGGCAGAGTGTGTGTCTTTCTGTTCAGTAAAATACCTACCATCTGATCTAAGTCTGTTTATTTTCTCTCATCAGTTGCTATAAGCTGTGGCCTTTAACTCAGAGATGTTGCAGTTGGTAATACAATTCCCTTGCCAAGCTACCAAGGAGTGAAGGAACCAACAGATGACTGGGAATCTTAGTGTACTTTGATACCATTTTTAAACTTTGTGTTAAATCCAGGGAAAGCAGGCTTGGTTTCCATTATGGTGCTTGAGTGAAGTGTTACACATCAAGGTAGAATTTAACTGAATATCAAGGAGCCCTAGCTAAACTTGAATCAATGGGTATCAGGGGAAAACTCTCCAGTGGTAGGAGTCATATCTGACACATAGGAAGATGGTTGTGGTTGTTGGAGGTTAGTCATCTCAGTTCCAGGACATCTCTGCAGGAGTTCGGCGGGGTAGTGTCCTCGGCCCAACCATCTTCAGCTGTTTCATCAATGACCTTTCCTCTATCATAAGGTCAGAATTGGGGATGTTCGCCAATGATTGCACAATGTTCAGCATCATTCGTGACTCCTCAGATACTGAAGCAGTCCATGTTCACATGCAACAAGATCTGGACAATATCCAGGCTTGGGCTAACAAGTGGCAAATAACATTTGTACCACACAAATGCCAGGCTATGACCATCTCTCACACTGAAAGCAAATCTAGCAATATCTCCTTGATATTCAATTGTATGACCATCATTGAATCCATAAATAATCAACATCTTTGGGATTACTGTTAACCAGAAACAGAATTGGACTAATTATAAATGCAGTGGCTACAGAGAAGGTTAGAGGCTAGGGAACCTAAATCAAGTAACTCACCTCCTGACTCCCCAAAGCCAGTCCATCATCTACAAAGTATACATCAGGAGTGTGATGGATTATTCCCATTTGCTTGTGTGCGTGCAGCCCCAACAAGAAGGTACATAACATCCCAGGATGAAGCAGCCCACTTGATTAACACTAAATCCATCACCTTCACTCCCTCCAACACTGACACTCAATTGTAGCACTGTATACCAACTACATTGCACTGTATTAACCCTCCAGTATCTTGGACATCTCCCAAATCCATCATCTTTACTATCTAGAAAGACAAGGGCAGCAGATACATGGGAACACTGCTCCCTACAACCACTCACCATCCTGACTTGGAAATATATCGCTGTTGCTTCACTGTCACTGGGTCAAAGTCCTGGAATTCCCTCCCTAAGGGCATGTGGGTCGACCTACAGCACATGGGCTGCAGCAGTTCAAGAAGGCAGCTCACCACCACCTTCTCAAGGGGCAACTAGGGATGGGCAATAAATGCTGGGCCCAGCCAGTGATACCCCCATCCTGTGAACGAATAAAAACGTTTCATTCACATTTTATAATATTGACACCTGCCGCAAACTCAACAATGATATTTCTTCGAAAAAGTTTCAGATCTTTAAAATCTTAAAAATCTATAACTTTTATGAAACGCCGACCTTCAGGTCACTAAAATAAAACAAAGATGCTGGAAATCTGAAACAAACACAAAAATTGCTAGAGAAACTCAGCAAGTCTGGCAGAATCTGTAGAGACAAAGCAGAGTCTTCCTCTCCACGGATGCTGCCAGACCTGCTGAATTTGTCCAGCAATTTCTGTTTTTCTTCAATTCACTGCCCCTGGTTTCTAATCATTTCTAAACTCACTCCAGCCACTCGCTAATCCTCATTTCTCCAATTTAACCCGAGAGGACAGGGCAGTAGCCTGCTCTTCCTTAACTCACCACCAGAGGGCAATGCAAGTGCATTCTATCAAAGGGCCTTTGAACAAGTCTGCTACAGGCTCCTTAACTCACCGTCTGGAAAAGGCTGAGATAACAAGGTGTAGAGCTGGATGAACACAGCAGGCCAAGCAGCATCAGAGGAGCAGGAAAGCTGACGTTTCGGGCCTAAACC
>NC_063340.1:89462192-89478381 GCF_021869965.1 Rhincodon typus
CCTATGATGCTGCTTGGCCTGCTGTGTTCATCCAGCCCTGCACCTTGTTGTCCCTGAGTCAGTAGTACTTGGGTCTGGATGTTTGTAGGATCATCAGACCTGTAAGTGGATTTAAGACAACATTACTAGTAATTTTTACAGACTTAGAATTGAGGTTTAAAAGTGCAGAATGGTTGTAAGATATGTGAGAATAAGATCAGTGCCATTTTCCTGCCTTTTTCCATTTTCCTTGATTCCCTTATGAATTAAAAACTTACCTCAGACAGGAGGAAACTATTGTGTCCAGTTTGGCTCCCTGTAGAACAATCCAGTCAGTCCTGTTCCTCCTCTTTCCTGCAAGCGTGCTCCAATTTCCCTTTGACCATTTCGATTCAAATCACCACCCCCCCAGCTCCTCCAACCTCGAACCTTCTTGGGGATCATCCTGGAGACCATTCCAGTAAATCTCCTGTGTATTCTCTTGGGGATCCTTCTGGCCTTCCAGAAGTGCGGTTACTAAAGGGAAGATTCACGAAGATAGGACTCCGCCTGAGAGTAGAAAATTCTAAGCACTGATCTGATTTAACATCTCATGGATGGGTCTGATGTGGTAGATGGAGAGAAGATATTTCCACTTGCGAGCAGTCCATGAACACGGGCCATGAATATCAGACACTAATAAATCCAAAAAGCAAATCTAGAGAAAATTCTTTATCCAGACAGTGGTCAGAGTGGGGAAGTTCACAACGTTGGGGTCACAGACTAAGGATATGGGATAAAGCACTTAGGACTGAGATGAGGAGAAATATCTTCACCCTGCAAGTGGTAAGCCTGTGGGATTCAATGCCACAGAAAGCAGTTGAGGTCAAAACATTGCATGATTTCAAGAAGGAGTTGCAATTAGCACTCAGGGCTAAAGGGATCAAAGGATATGGGGGAGAAACAGGGACAGATTCTATGACTCTATAACTCTGTGGTTTCGTACAAATTGGAACTCAAGTCCAGAGAAATATCAATCATCTCCAGAGCTTATAGTTTTTTTTCTATCTTGCAAGCAAGTAGCCAATTGCCCAGAAAGAAAAAGAAACAGAAAAACTTGTGAATGACTCATATCCAGCCTGATTACCTTAAAACAGAACTCTGGTGTGATCAGTGCATTCGTTTCCAGGTATAACAGTGGATAGGCACTGCAGAGGCATACAGCCTAGAGGGAGAGGCTGACTGAGATTCCTAGTCATCCGTGAGGTCTACTGCAAATAGAGACAGCTTCCCTGCAGCAGGTTGGGACCACTGGACTCCAGGAAGGATTAGTGACTCCCTCCCTGCGCACAGGTTCAGCAGAAGCCATTGTTTGTCCCTGTGGTGGGGGATTCCCCACCAACCCTGACACTAGTGACCTAACTAAAGAAGGCCTTTGTTTTTTCCTTTCACGGTGATAAAAGTTGAGGGGAAAACACCTCCATCTGACCCCCCCCTTAGCCTTCTTGGCAATGTGGGCTTTCCTGGTTAAACATCTCCATTTAAACAGGGACCCATCCTCTGGCCATTCATTGGCCAAATTCAGGTAAAATCAAGTTTAAAAACAGAAGTTGCTGGAAAAACTCAGCATCTGTGAAGGGAAGAAACAGAGTTAAGTTTCGGGTCTGGTGATCCTTCCTCAGAACTGATGGTGCTGGGAAAATGTCAGTTTTTTTCTTCACAGATGCTGCCAGACCTGCTGAGCTTTTCCAGCAACTTTGTTTTTGTGCCTGATTTACAGCATCCGCAGTTCTTTTGGTTTTTATCAGGTAAAATCAAAGTGTGTGCCTTTTAAGGTGTTAACTGAGGAGGCAATGGTCAACTGGCATTAGCACGACACCATTAATCCAGGTAATGTTCTGGGAACCCAAATTTAAATCCCGCCATGGTGGAATTTGAATTAGATAAATTGGTGACTTATCCCTGAAGAGTCCCTCAGTAATGAGGCTACTTCTCAGTGTCTGAGCTGCATTGTTGCTCCTGATTGTTCTGCCTGGGATCCAGACCTCTGGGTCCAGATCCACCTCCTGCTCTTCGATTGGCTCTGGTAAAATTCTTGAATCAGTCTTGCATGCTCCAGACCCCCATTTAGGCCTGACACCAGGATCCCACATCCTGGAGTAAAATTCTGTTCCAAACTGGTAGTGAGAGTTGCGGTGTTTAAGATGTTGAAGTTTCAGATGAGGTAGCTGATGAGACTAAGTATCCTCAGATCATGGGATTCTTAAAAGAGTAGAGAATAGGACTGAAGTGGGGCTGAATGGCCTCCTGTTCCTGTGTGTTTGTGACACTCCTGTGGGAAATCCCAGATAACCAAGTGAGGGCAGTTTAGTTTTGTAAGATGCTCTAATAGAGCCTGATTTTCAGGGAATTAAATCTTTCGCAGAGCAACAACACAGCTTAGAGAGAAAGCCATTCTATCCCCAAGCTTTCAGCTCTGCGAGGGACAGCTGATGGGTTTATGGACGTCATGATTAAAACTCATGGAATTCTGTGCAGTATCACTCGATATTGACTTGCTGCCAATGGATTGCACTCCAGTTCATTGCATTCTTCCCCTGAGTCAGAAAGTTGCAGATTGAAATCCAACCCCTGTGGTCTAAGCTGACATTCCCAGTGCTGAATTGGTGAGGCTTTCGACCAAGGCCCCTTCTGATCCACCCTTAAGGGGAGATAAAGGATCCCATGGCACTGGAGAGCCTGAGGATTTCCTCTTGAAATCCTGGCCAATATTATCAATTAAACATCCCTGTGGAGTTATGTCAGTGTTGGATCTTATGTACGTTGATACCAATGTCTCCACCATTAAAACAGTTACCACCCTTCAAAATAACTTAATTTGCTTTGAAGGGCTTTAGGACTTTCTAAAGCTATGAAAATGGCTATGAAAATGTAGTAGCTGCTTCTGTATTGCTCACCTTTCCCCTGGCTCCCAATGCGCTGAAGGCATTGAAGGTGAACTTAAACAGCTTGCTGAGTTCTTTCCCTCTGGTTTCCTCAAGCTGTTATGATGCAGGAGCTACAACAACTGCAAAGGTCATCTCGATTTAACTGGGATGCCTTGATGTACCTCAATGATTCCAACAACAAGCCTCACACATTGCTGTTGTGCCTCTTACCTGTGCTCCATATCCTCGGGGTTTGGGCTGGATCATCTGATTCCTTTGAGATGCCCCAAAGGTCAACATTGGGAAAAAGCCCGGAATCCTCCCTGAGCATGTAACAAGGTCAGCCAGGTGGGCCTCATAGAATATGAGTTCCCTGGTTGGGGCTGTTAATCTGGTCCGATCAGGGAGCCCTGGCTGACAGATAAAACCCATGATGTGGAGGTGGGTTGGACTCGAGAAGGGGGACAATGTCAGAGGTCACACGACACCAGGTTATAGTCCAACATGTTTATTCAAAATCACAAGCTTTCAGAGTGCAGCTCTTTCTCCCAAAGCTTGTGATTTTAAATGAACTTGTTGGACTATAACCTGGTGTCGTGTGACTTCTGACCTTAACAGATATAAACAGGAGCGTCAGACATTCTGTTCACTCTGAAAGCTGGCTCCGAGGAAGCTGGACCAAAGACTTTCCACATATAAATAAAGGGTGACTTGGTGATGGGATACCAGCCTCTGTGAGTTATTCCAGAGTAGACTGTAACAACATAACCAGCCGCTAAGCTAACCCCTGTATTCACGGTTCAGTCTGTGTGTTATATGAAGTCATTCAGCACGGAAATGATTGATGTGTCGGCTATAGTCCCTGCTGCTAGTATGTAGTACATGGGCACTAGTCCAGCAGCTCTGTCTGTATGCATACACAAATTCTTTCAGTGCAGGAAGAGGAGGCCATTCAGTCCAGCACTGCAGTGCTAGCCGTGTGTGTTTAGATGGGTGCTGACTGAAGCAGGGGCTTGTGAATCCTCTCAAGTGCCAATGGAAAGCGGAATATTGTCCCTATAATCAGTGTTGTGAGGACTGCTGACCCTGATTAATTCCCTGGAGCTACTGTGTTAACCTGACAGTAAGCAGGAAGGGGAGAGGAGGGCTAGAGGTGGCGAATAGTGAGGAAACAGCTCCGTCTAGTTTTGAGCATCATATGCCCTCCGAGTCACTGTGTTACAGCAATGAATACCTGCTCCCAGTTATTGTGTCCCACATGTGAATTTCAGCACCTTTACTGACTCCTCCTTAAGATTGAAGCAAACTGATTTTTCATGGAACATCACACACTCCAAATGATTTTGTGTAACATCTTCCTCACATTTAGTTTTCCTGCAGTGTTAAAAGGATTTGGATACAGGCAGGGTATGATACATTAAAGAGAACGTGTCAGTGACCTTTTAACATTTCAGCTGCTGGAGAATGTGCTGATGCAGCGTTCATGGCACTGAAGTGACCTGATAACTCAGACGAATGTTCTAATGACAGGGGTACAAATCCCACCTCAGTAGGATGGTGGAATTTAAAGTCAGTTTGTGTACCTGGAATACAAAGATAGCTTCAGTAGTGATGACCGTTATCATAAAAAACTATCTGGTTCACTAATGTCCTTTAGGGAAGGAAATCAGTTGTCCTTACCTGGTCTGGCCTGCATGTGACTCCAGACCTAGAGCAATGAGGCTGACTCTTAACTGCCTGCAGGCTGGGCAGATCACTCAGTGAAAGGGCAACTAGGGATGGGCAACAAATGGCAGCAAAGTTCAGGTAAAGAAAGTTACCCTCGCTAAGATCATACAAGGTTAATTATACTCTTCCTATTAACCAAGAGTGAGTTTCTTGCTGAATGAGTGTCCCCCTGGATAATCCACTGGGAGGCTGGTGTCTGGAGATCTTTGTGTCAGAAATAATCACATGTTTGTTGTCCCATGCCTTGTGTTTTCACATGCAAGACCATGCTCACTGAAAGCCGTTTCCAAAAAAAAATGCTTTGTTTGAAAACGATGTGAAGCTCCCTCCTCTATGATCCCACCATGGGCTGTAGGCCCTCCTATGCCAACTCGTTATTCCGGTGACTTAGCCAGGTCCAAACTTGATTCTACACAATGAGGGCTTGCAGCTTTTTCAGAATTAATAGGACAGAGTTTGGGTCATAGTTGTTCATGGGTAGTCCAGAGAAGGTAGTTTCAAGTGCCACTAGGTTGAGTTTGTGATTTTGACTTCAATAAAGTGATCACGAAGCTGTCAGATTGTCATGAAAACCCAACGATGTTCCATTAGGGAAGGAAGCTTAGAATCCATACCTAATCTGGGCTTATACGTGACTCCAGCCCCACACCAATGTGGTTGGTTCTTGAGTGACCTTGTAAGGCACCCAGTTGTACAGAGTCTGCTTCAAATGATGAGAACCCATCATTTCCTGAGGGCATTTATTATTTGGTATTTACATTAATGACCTGGATGTGAATGTGCAAGGCATGATTAGTATGTTTGCGGATGATAGTAAATTAGGAGGTATCATTGATAGCGAGAAAGGTTATCAAAAATTACACAGGGATCTTAATCAGATGGGGAAGTGGGCTGAGGACTGGCAAATGCAATTCCATATAGATAAGTGTGAGGTGTTGCATTTTCGAAAGTCAAACCAAGGTAGAACTTATACAGTAAATGGTAAGGTCCTAAGGATGTTGTGGAACAGTGAGACCAAGGAGTACAAGTACATAGTTTATTGAAAGCAATGTTACAGGTGGACAGGGTGGTGAAAAAGGCATTTAGCATGCTGGCCTTCATCATTCGAGGCATTGAGTAGAAGATTTGGGACGTTGTGTTACAGTTGTATAAGTTGTTGGTGAGGCCGCACCTGGAGTATTGTGTACAGTTTTGGTCACCCTGTTATAGGAAAGACATAGTTAAACTGGAAAGTGTGCAAATAAGATTTATGAGGATGTTGCCAGGACTAGTAAACCTGAGTTATAGAGAAAGGTTGGCCAGGGTAGGACTTTATTCCTTGGAATGTAGGAGAATGAGGAGTGACCATATTGAGGTGTATAAAATCATGAGGGGCATAGCTAGGATGAATGCATTTGGTCTTTTCCCCAGGGATAGGGAATTGAAAACTACAGTACATGGATTTAAGGTGAGAGGGGGAAGATTTAAGAAAGACCTGAGGGACAACTTCTTCACGCAGAGAGTAGTGCATATATGGAATGGGCTGCCAGAGAAAGTGGTTGAGGCAGGTACAAAAGCAACATCTAAAAAACATTTGGATAGGTACATGGATGGGAAGGATTTAGAGGGATATGGACCAAATGCAGGCAATTGGAACTACCTGAGTGGGCACCATGGTCAGCATGGACCAGTTTGGGACAAAGGGCCTGTTTCCATGCTGTATTATTCCATGACTCTAATAAGAGATAGACAATAAATTCCAGGTCTCACTGAGTTCCCAGCCAGATGTGCCACTCATGGCAAATGTTCCAAGCAATGAATTGAAATTCTGAATCCTGAGTGAAGTTCCCAGAATAAAAAAATGGACAAAAATCCAAATCACTCACCCAGCACGTGCATCTGCTGACTAAGGAGACAAGCAAAAACCAGATTCTGACATGTTTTGAGGTGATAGAACAGGAGAATGATCCAGTGATGTGAGTCATTTTAGCTGAATAAACAACCAATTGAGTTAACAGCTGCTCATCATTTTGTCATTGCAGCATCTGTGAGGCATTAGCTGGGTTGAGGACTGATGTTTATCATAGAATCCCTACAGTGTGGAAACAGGGCCTTTGGCCTGACAAGTCTACACTGACCCTCAGAGCACCCACCCAAACTCATCCCCCTATAACCCACCTAATCTACATATCCCTGAACACTACGGGCAATTTAGCATGGCCAATCCACCTAGCCTGCACATCTTTGGACTGTGGGAGGAAACCAAAGCACCCAGAGGAAACCCACGCAGACACGGGGAGAATGTGCAAACTCCACACAAACAGTCGCCCGAGGGTGGAATTGAACCCAGGTCCCTGGTGCTATGAGGCAGCAGAGCTAACCACTGAGCCACCGTGCTGCCCCTAAGTTGCATTGGCATGATAAAGTTGGACATTGTTCTTTTTGTGGATTTTTAAAACTCAACAGCAGGAACAATAAGTTCTACTGAGATAAGATTTGACAATTTTTTTTGTTCTGTCATATAATGGTATGGTGCTTTTATACCTTAGAACGTTCACAAAGTCTGATGGTCTTCTTCAGTTATGTTGCCTTCCTGTTCTCATCACTCTCTTGCGATGTTTTCAGATTTTGACTTCTACCACCACCTTATGAAGCGTTGTGCCCAGTTCCGCTGACTGCGAACTTCTAACATTTTTACATTGTACTCTTCAGTTTGTTGCTTCATCAAGTTTGTGCGCAGTGGTGTATTAATTGCTGCCTTAATGTTGGTCAACATCTGAACTCTCATGTACTGGTCTAATTTGCTGCCTCTGTTATAATGCACACCAATTCTCAGGAAGGGTCGCTCCACCCGAAACGTTAACTCTGATTTTTCTCCTCAGTTGCTGCCAGGCCTGCTGAGATTTTCCAGCAATTTCTGTTTCTTATTTCCAGCATCCGCAGTTCTTTCAGTTTTTAGTTGATAGAGAGATTGTTGCCTTTACACCATGCCGAAAGCATTCGATCTCTTCCCTGTACTCTGTCTCGTCATTGTTTGAGATCTGACCTACAACGATGGTGTCATCAGCAAACTTGTCAATGGAGTAGGTGCGGAATTTGGCCACACAGCCATGAGTGGAAAAGAAGTATAGTAAGGGGCTGAGTACACAGCCTTGTGGAGCGCCAGTGTTGAGGATTAGGGTGGGGGAGGTTCATGTTGCCTATTCTTACTGATTGCGGCCTACGGACTAGGAAGTCGAGAAACTAGTTGCAGAAGGGGGAGCCAAAACCTTGGTCTCAGACAAGTTTGTTTGGAATTATGGTGTTGAAAGTGGAACTGTAGTCAATGAGTAGGAGCCTGACATAGGTATCCTTCTTATCAAAATGTTCCAGGGATCATTGTCGGGCCAGGGAGATGGTGTCTGCTATGGACCTGTTGCACTGTAGGCGAATTGCAAAGGATCAAGGCAACCTGTGAGGCTGGAGCTGATGTGAACCATGACTAACCTTTCAAAGCACTTCATAATGATGGAGGGCAGAGCTTCCGAGTGGTAGTCATTGAGGTACACTGCATGGTTTTGCTTTGGCACTGGGATGACGGTGGTCTTCCTGAAGCAGGTGGGGACTTCAGATCAAAGTTAGGAGAGCTTAAAGATGTCAGCAAAAACTCCCACAAG
Source organism: Rhincodon typus (assembly GCF_021869965.1). Taxonomy (NCBI): domain Eukaryota; kingdom Metazoa; phylum Chordata; class Chondrichthyes; order Orectolobiformes; family Rhincodontidae; genus Rhincodon; species Rhincodon typus. Next base: position 89,470,441 of record NC_063340.1, read on the forward strand.
CTCATTTGAATTGAGCTAAATTAGCTTTATTGTCACATATACTTAATATAGGGGTGGCACGATGGCTCAGTGGTTAGCACTGCTGCCTCATAGCACCAGGGACTCAGGTTCGATTCCACCCTCGGGCAACTGTCTGTGCGGAGTGTGTACATTCTCCACGTGTCTGCGTGGGTTTCCTCCCATGGTCCAAATGCGCAGGCTAGGTGGATTGGCCATACTAAATTGCCCATAGTGTTCAGGGATGTGTAGATTAGGTGGGTTATAGGGGATGGGTCTGGGTGGGATGCTCTGAGGGTCGGTGTGGACTTGTTGGGCCGAAGGGCCTGTTTCCACACTGTAGGGATTCTAAATGAGTATAGTGAAAAGTTATAAATCACCACTTACAGTGCCATTCAGAGTACCTAAGTACAATCCTTAGTTACACAATAGAGAAATGAAGAAGACAAGGTTACATTGCAGATGTACACAGTATAACCATAGGTCAGAAAAACAAGAAGCAATGTTAAAAAGACCAACATCACAGTCTCTCTCCAAAGGGCTGTACGCAGCAGACCCACACAAGGGGCCTCCTTGTGGTCTGATTGCTGCCATGGTCCCACACTGTGCCACTGGTCACTGGCACCCCTCTCCAGCTGCTGGCATCTCTGCTGACCACCGACACCACTTCAGAGGCCAGCCTGGCTGTCTGAGCTTGAGGGAAGCGGGGAGAGAGAGAGAGAAGTAAAGGGATCTGAGTGCACAGCTGGGGACTCCATCCAGGCCAGTTGCTTTCCATGGGTTCACTCTCAAGAAGTCTATGCTAGGCCCAGCATTTATTGCCCATTCCTAATTGTTGGGAGTCCCAACAGTTGGGAGTCAACCACTTTGCTGTGGGTCCAGAGTCCCATGTGGGTAAGGATGGCAGTTCTCTTCCCTAACGGACATTAGTGAACCAGATGGGCTTTTCCGACAATCGACAATGGATTCATGGTCATCATTAGACTCTTAATTCCAGATATTTTATTGAATTCAAATGCCACTACCTGCTGTAGCAGGATTCAAATGCGTGTCCCCAGAACGTTAGCTGAGTTTCTGGATTTATAGCTTTGTGATGATACCACTGGTTCATCGCCTCCCCACAGATGCAGATAGTCAGGGTTTCAGTGATCACAATGCCATTGAAGTCAAGGGAAGATGGTTATATTGTGTCTAATTGGCGATTATTTTATTCATTTGTGGGATGTGGGTGTCACTGGCTGGTCAGCATTTACAGCCAATCCCTAGTTGCCCCTTGAGAAGGTGGTGATAAGCTGCCTTCTTGAACTGCTGCAGTCCACCTGCTGTGGGGTGACCCACAATGCCATTAGGGAGGGAATTCCAGGATTTTGACCGAGTGACAGTGAAGGAATGGCAATATATTTTCAAGTCAGGATGGTGAGGGAAATTTGCCAGTGTTCCCATGTATCTGCTGCCCTTCTAGATGGAAATGGTTGCGGGTTTGGAAGGTGCTGTCTGAGGATCTTTGGTGAATTTCTGCAGTGCTCCGTGTAGATAGTATACACTGCTGCTACTGAGCATCAGTGGTGGAGGAAGTGAATGTTTGTGCATGTGGTGCCAATCAAGCGGCTGCTTTGTCCTGGATGGTGTCAAACTTCTTGGGTGTTGTTGGAGCTGCACTCACCCAAGCAAGTCACACTTCTGACTTTTGCCTTGCGGAGGGTGGACAGGCTCTGGGGAGTGAGGGGGTGTGTTACTCACTGCAGTATTCCTAGCTTTTGACCTGGCTTGTAGCCACTGTATTAATGTGGCAAATCCAGTTGAAATTTTGGTCAATGATAACACCCAGGACGTTGATAGTGGGGATTCAGTGATGGTAACACTATTGAGTGTTAAGGGGTAGTGGTTAGGTTGTCTCTTATTGGTGATAGTCATAGCATAGTGCTTGTGTGGCAGCAATGTTTCTTGCCAGTTGTCAGCCAAAGGCTGGATATTGTCCAAATCTTGTTAGATTTGAACATGGGCTGCTTCAGTATCTGCTGAGTCACGCATGGCACTAAACATTGTACAATCATCAGCAAACATTCCCACTTCTGACCTTATGATGGAGGGAAGGTCATTGGTGAAGCAGTTGAAGATGGTTGGACCGAGGACACTACCCTGAGGCATTCCTGCAGAGATGTCCTGGAGCTGAGATGACTGACCTCCAATAACCATGACCATCTTCCTCTGTGTTAGTTATGACTCCAATTAGTGAAGAGCTTGCCTGATGATACCCATTGATTCCAGTTTTGCCAAGGCTCCTTGATGCCACACTCAGTCGAATGCAGCCTTGATGTTAAGGGCTGTCACTCTCACCTCGCTTCTGGAATTCACCTCTTTTGTCCATGTTTGTATCAAGGCTGTAATGAGGTCTGGAGCTGAGTGGCCCTGGCGGAACCCAAACTGAGCGTCACTGAGCAGGTTATTGCTGAGCAGGTGCAGCTTGATAGCACTGTTACTGACACCTTCCATCACTTTACTGATGATCGAGAGGAGACTGATGGGGCAGTAATTGGCCGGGTTGGATTTGTCCTGCTTTTTGTGTACAGGACAAACTTGGGCAATTTTCCACATTGTTGGGTAGATACCAGTGTTGTAACTGTACTGGAACAGCTTGGCTAGAGGAAGGCGGCAAGTTCTGGAGCACAAGTCTTCAGTATTATTGCCGGAATGTTGTCAGGGCCCATAGCCTTTGCAGTATCCAGCATCTCCAACTCATATGGAATGAATCAAGTTGGCTGAAGACTGGTATCTGTGAGGCTGGTGATCACTAAGAGGACAGTGTGGCCAGCTTTCTCCAATTTTGATTAGAAACTTAGAGAGATACCAATAAAAAGGTTTGGTGATGGTGAATCTAAGAAATCCCAGATGTTTCCAGTGAACATGGCTACCATGCTTAACAAGGAGTGAATGTCACCATCTCGTAGCAGCAGAATGGGCACCACTATCTCCTGTAGTGTGCTAGCAGTGATGATCAACTGACAAAATCTTCAATTCTACAAAATCTACAGCCATCACGGAAATGTAAAAAAGAAATTAATTCCAGACACAAAACTGCGGGTGTGCCTCTAACTATTCAACAGCTTTCATCACAAAGAGATAGTCAGCCTCTTGTGAATGTAGTAGCTAGCAGCCAGAGGCTAGTGAAAAATTTACGTGACCAGGACTGCCTGTAGAAGCTCAAAACAGATGAAAAATACTAAAAAAAAGCACTTGTGAAGACCACAGAGAGTCTCACCAAAGCTACAAGGGTAAAAATCTGAATAATCAAATTGGAAGAACGGGTTGATATCAGACACATAAGTAAATTAAGTCCCTTAGCAGAAGAGCAGAAATTCCAAAAGGGTTAACATCACATCACTGAAACATAAATACTGGACTGAGGAGGTAAAATAAGGCTTCAATCACTGTTCTTCATAAATCAGCATCGTCATTATTGTTACAAATTATCAGGAAAAGCTGCAAAATCCCTTTGAAAGAAGAGGCACTAATTAAGAATATCACAGAGTTGGCTGTACAGTTTGAATAATTGGACTGAAGAAGTCAAAGGAGGTAGAAGAGTTTATGAAAAAAAAATCACTGTCTTGAAGTAACATTTAGTTTTGTGTATGCAATCAATAATAGTCTTAAAGGTGTGAAAAAAGAATGACACAATTTTTCTAAACTTCAAAATGTGCGAATCTCACAGAAAAGAAGCAGAAAGTGCACAGCTCATATTTATTGTTAAACAAAATGCAAAGAAAAAGGCAAGAATGGCATGAGGGAACTGTGTTTTCTTCAATGGAGAAAAAAAATGCAGAATTTCTTCATTTTAGGCAGTTCAATGATTTTTTTAAAAACTTGATAATATTTTTTCAGCAGTAATAGGAGAATAATTATGAAATCTCACAGTTTTTCAACTATAATTAACAGAAATTAGAGAGAATTTCTGAAACTGCACGTAAAAGTTTTAAAAACCTTCATTAAAAAGTCAAAGCTTCTTCATGGCAAACTTAATTAGCAATGCATCTTCAAGATAAAGCAATTAAAAATAATTGCAACTTTTGCAAAATGACACTTACAACTTTCTGAAGCAGTGGTTAAACAAGGTGACTAGCGAAACCAGCTCCACTTACAGAACTTTTTAAAATTCCTTCAACAAGTTTCAAGTAAATAATTTCATTGACAGAAGTCACAGCAGTTAAATACATTCACAATGGAGGAAGATATTACACCTCCAGGTAGATACAAGATCACAGATGCTTCAGGCAGGGAATGAAACTGGACTGTATGGAAAAGTGTCTGGAATTGAGCCAGGACTGCAGAGGAAGACCAAAGAAAAACAAATGAATTTATTTCTTTACTTTGCAGGTCCAGTAGCAGATGATGTTTTAACATGCAAGAAGAGATTTACCTGGATGTTGCCGGGTATGGAAGGTCTGAGTTATAAAGAAAGGCTGGATAGGCTGGGACTCTTTTCACTGGAGTGTAGGAGGTGACCTTATAAAAGTCTATAAAATGACGAGGGATTTAGAGAGAGTTAATGGTGGTTGTCTCTTCCTTAGGGTGGGGGATTTCAAGACTAAGGGGCACATTTTTAAGGTGACAGCAGAGGGATTTAAAAAAGACATGAGGGGCAAACTTTTTACACAGGGGGTGGTTTGCGTATGGAATGAAATTCCTGAGAAATTGGTGGATGTGGGCACAATTGCAATGTTTAAAAGACATTTGGACAGAATAGAACAGAATATCCTTTATTGTCACATATACTATAATACAGAAGTACAGGGGTACAGTGAACAGTTTTTACAATGGCTGCCTTTAATGGTGCCATCTTAGCTACAAGTATCTAGGTACAAATTTTACAGAGTAAAAAAATGTAGTGTTGTTAAGGAGTAAAAAAGAATATGGATCAGCATGAAACAGTGAAAAAGTCCAGAATGATAATAAGTGACCGTAAGTACATAAGTTCCATTCCGTGCCTGCAGGCTCCAGAGCACGAGGCCATGCTGCCTCCACTTGCCAGCCTCCATCCAGGACCCGCTCCACTACCACTCCGGGCATCGCTAGTTCGCTCTGCCACAGGACTCGGCCTGTGCCCGCTCTGCCTTGGGATTCGCTCTGCCCTGGGACTCGGCCCATGCCCGCTCTGCCTCGGGACTTGGCCTGTGCTCGCTCTGCCTCAGGACTCGGCCCGTGCTCGCTCTGCCTCAGGACTTGGCCCATGCCCGCTCTGCCTCGGGGTTCGGCCCGTGCTCACTCTGCCTCAGGACTCGGCCCATGCCCGCTCTGCCTCAGGACTCGGCCCGTGCTCGCTCCGCCATGGGATCTGACACTGGAAAGAGTTACCCAGGTGGTGGTAGAAGTCAAAATCTGAAAACAGCGCAAGAAAGTGATGAGAACAGGAAGGCAACATAGCTGAAGAAGACCATCAGACTTTGTGAACATTCTAAGGTATAAAAGCACCATACCATTATATGAGAGAACAAAAAAAATTGTCAAATCTTATCTCAGTAGAACTTATTGTTCCTGCTGTTGAGTTTTAAAAATCTACAAAAAGAACAATGTCCAACTTTATCATGCCAATGCAACTTAGGGGCGGCACGGTGGCTCAGTGGTTAGCTCTGCTGCCTCATAGCACCAGGGACCCGGGTTCAATTCCAGCCTTGGGCAACTGTCTGTGTGGAGTTTGCACATTCTCCCCGTGTCTGCATGGGTTTCCTCCAGGTACTCTGGTTTCCTCCCACAGTCCAAAGATGTGCAGGCTAGGTGGATTGGCCATGCTAAATTGCCCACAGCGTTCAGGGATTGTAGATTAGGTGGGTTAAAGGGGGATGAGTTTGGGTGGGTGCTCTGAGGGTCGGTGTGGACTTGTTGGGCCGAAGGGCCTGTTTCCACACTGTAGAGATTCTATGATTCTGTAAGAAGGTAGGACATTTGCAGAGAATGTGTAACAGTCAAAAACAACCGTGGAGCCACAGAATTACCACCACAAAGAGGGACAGCAAGCATTGTTGACAGAAATCCCAATTAACCACGAAATATCTTGATTTGATCACATCATTATATGGCAATTTTCTACTATTGGTAAAGCAACTGAATCATTTCTGGGGTAAAATCTGAATCCGAAATTACTGAAATCGTACAGGCTAATGGTGATCCAACTCATTTCAAAAAATCATGTTATTGATTTACCCCTCAGTCAAACAGAATGAAATCACAATGTTCTGACGAGCAGGGCATGGGCAGTGTACTGCACAAAATCAATGGAGTGCTGAGAGAAGTATAAACTACAGAGACCAATACAGTTGAAGAACAAGTGTGCATGATAAAAATAAACTTCTCACTTCTGAATTGAAAAGCATGCTTTGCGCTTAAAATTCTACAGTACGTTAAAGAAGAACCATAAACATTTCAGAAGCCTAATGCCAGTGATCATTGGAATCACAGGAAGACTTTGTGGGTCTCAGAAGAATATTCATTGCACCCAAGAGGAAATCAGTAGGGGTTAACAATGTTGGTGCACACCAACACTTTGTGACCGAGACATGGGAAGATACTACTGATCTCCTAGGTTTGGAGGAATTATTCAATTGACTTTGAACTGCAAATAAATTTCTGAAAGCTGATCACCAGTCCCATGCCCGACACCATAATCAGCAGGACATTGTGGTCAATTCTTGAGTTTGCCAGATGAGCTGTTTAGAAGAAGCAGTACTAAAACAGCTAAGTCAGCCTTACTGCATATGATTAACCCTGATAACATGATGATGTTATCCAAAGCATACAGATGGAAGATCACAAGATCTACCACATTACAATGTCAAATGAAGTTTACTTTTTTTCAGAAACACAGCAATCTTCTCTGACATGGTTTGAGGAAATGAAAGATCTTCCAAGGGAAACAAATGTTAAACAATGACATCAATGCCAGAGAACCTCCTTTGCCAAGATCATTTGAGAAATCAAAGTAATCAAAAATCCAGTGTAGTAATGAATAATTCTCAAGTAACCAACTTTCAAACCCAACCAAGTGATCAGTCATTTATAAAATCAGAAACATGTGGGGAGATGGGTCAATGGTAAACATATATTACGTATTGAAAAGAAATTAGACAGAATTTAAGAAACAGGAAAAGGCTTGGAGAAACATGTTGTTTAAGCCGTTTAGTACCTGAAAGGGTTAACTAACATCACATGGAAAGCTCCTCCCATCAGGATGTGAAGGACTGTTCCTGAGAGGAGCTAAGTTCTATCTCTATGAGCATGTTGCTAACAGTAATGTGCTTACAAATACATTGAGCCTGTACAGTGGTTTATCATGTAACTTGACTGTTACAGAACTAGCGGTACTATGTGGGAAAACAGCTTTTATATCTCAAGATTAGGCTTATCTTCTGACGAATACTTTGTTAGGGCATCCTTCCCTATCTGATATCAGTAACTTAGACTAATATCATTCATGAGGACTGATGGCAGTGAACCTAACCAAGGCATCTTAGATGGTTCCAGTAAACAGGACCACCATGCTGACAATGGAGTGTATTTCACCAAATGTGTATCTAACCCTAGCCAGTGAAATCCTGTCAATGGCTTCTCTTCTCGCTCTCTCATTACGATATCTGGCAGCCCCCAAGAATCTATTCTTGGTCCCCTCTTATTTTTCATCTCTATTCTGACTATTGCTGAGATGGTCTGAACCATTGGCTCCCAGTCAAACAGTCCTCTGACTTTTAACAATTCTCACCCTAGTCTTCAAATTGGCCAGTGCCCCTTCCCCCCCCAATCACCTTAACCTTCTCCAAAGACAGACTTCTCCAAAGGTACAACCTTCTGAGATAGCTGCACCCATCCAATTTCAACTTTGAGGCTTCCTGCTTTAAATCACTCTAGAACATAGAACATAGAACATAGAACATTACAGCGCAGTACAGGCCCTTCGGC
>NC_063340.1:89478881-89492436 GCF_021869965.1 Rhincodon typus
TTCCAGTTTTTCCTGCACTTGGCAAAGACAGTACACAGTGATTGAGCGGGGCAGTGAAGGAGGCTTTGGGTCAGTTTAGAGTTGGGGCACGTGTGAATCGAAAAATCCCCGGATCTGAAGTGAATTATAGTGTTGATGACACAGGCAGTCTGACTGCTGGGTGATCAATACAGTCTCTGCAGGTGATTAGTTGATACAGTTTATTGTGTCCCTGAGATCTAGTCTCTGACACAAGGGCAAACACAGTCAAGGATCCGAGACAACAAGGTGCAGGGCTGGATGAACACAGCAGGCCAAGCAGCATCATAGGAGCAGAGAGGCTGACGTTTCGGGCCTAGACCCTTCATCAGATGTGTTTCAACATGATCACCTCTCATTCTTCTAAACTCCAATGGATGTGGGCCTAACCTGGCCAAACTTTTCAACCGTAAGGTAATCCCTCATCACAGGATTCAGTCCAGTGAACCTTCCCCGAACTGTATCTACTGCCCTTAGAGCTGTCATTACCTGTAATGCCCACTGCAGCCAGCACTTACTCCAATTCGCCACCAGAGGGTAGTGTTGGGTAGACTGCTCTTCCTCCAATCCACCAGCAGAGGGCATTTTTCCCAAGGTGAAAATGAGGTGCTGTTCTTCCAGCTTCACTGATGCCCAGTAGCAGACAAGGCTTTACAATAAAGAGTTGTAACCCTAAGAAAACCTTAACTAACACCCCTGTTTACATCTCTTTTCTCTTTCTCCACTATTAACAGCACCTCTGTCTTTTGCACTGGGCCTCTACACTATCTGCTACCTTGTTCCTCCTCTATCTGAGTAAAACTATAAAAAGCAATCTAATTGCTAACACGGTTCTGAGGAAGAGTTATTCTGGACTCAATACGTTAACTCTGTTTCTGTCTCCACAGATGCTGCCAGACCTGCTGAGTTTCTTCAGCAATTTCTATGTTTGTTCCAGATAAAATGTTTCCCTCATGTTCAGATCCACCCACTATTATGCATCCTGTTGGTCTTAACTCAGTGAACTGAGTTCCATGGAGCAAAAGATCAGCCAAACTCCTCTTCATCTATCCATCCAGGGGAGGTGATGGCCTAGTGGTATTATCGCTGGATTTAATCCAGAGACCCAGGTAATGTTCTGGGGATCCAGGTTCAAATCTGCCATGGCAGATGGTGGAATTTGAATCCAATAAAAAAAAATCTGGAATTAAGAATCTAATGATGATCATGAATTGATTGTTGGGAAATCCTGTCTGATTCACTAATGCCCTTTAGGGAAGGAAACTGCCATCCTTACCTGGTCTGGCCCACTGTGACTCCAGACCCACAGCAATGTGGTTGACTCTTAACTGCCCTCTGGGCAATTAGGGATGGACAATAAATGCTGCTTGGTTATGAATGAATAAAGTAAAAGGATCTACAGGCTAGCTGTCTTCTTTCTTCTTCTGATGATGATTTAAAGCTGATAGGACTTATACACTTTGCTGCAAGTTTGGTTTCAGGAAGGCAAGATTTTGAGTGATCCAATCAGATAGAGTCATAGAGACGTACAGCACAGAAACAGACCCTTCAGTCCAACCCGTCCATGCTGACCAGATATCCTAAATTAATCCAGTCCCACTTGCCAGCAATAAGAGATAACACAGTGTGGAGCTGGAGGAACACAGCAGGCCAGGCAGCATCAGAGAACAGGAAAGTTGACGTTTCGGGTTGGGACCCTTCTTCAGACGCTATCCATTTGCCAGCATTTGGCCCATGTTCCTCTAAACCCTTCCTATTCATATACCAAATGCCTTTTAAATGTTGTAATTGTACCAGTCTCCATCACTTCCTCTGGCAGCTCGTTGCATACATGCACCACCCTCTACGTGAAAAAGTTGCCCCTCAGGTCCCTTTTATATCTTTCCCCTCTCACCTTAAACTATGCCCTCTTGTTTTGGACTACCCCACCCAGGGAAAAGACCTTGTCTATTTACCCTAAACATGCCCCTCATGATTTTATAAACCTCTGTAAGGTCACCCCTTAGCCTCCAATGCTCCAGGGAAAATAGACCCAGCCTCTCCCTATAGCTCAAGCCCTCCAACTCTGGCAACATTCTTCAAAGAATACTTTTCTGAGTCCTTTCAAGTTTCACAACATTCTTCCTGTAGCAGGGAGCCCAGAATTGAATGCAGTATTCCAATATTGGCCGAACCAATGTCCTTTACAGCTACAACATGACCTCTCAACTCCTGTACTCAATGCACTGACCAATAAAGGCAAGCGTACCAAATGCCTTCTACGCTATCCCGTCTACCCTGTGACTGCACTTTCGAGGAACTTTGAACCTGCACTCCAAGGTCTCTTTGTTCAGCAACACTCTCCAGGACCTCACCATTAAGTGTCTAAGTCCTGTCCTGATTTGCCTTTCCAAAGTGATCAGCTACATGTCAATTGTGGCTCTGATTGACAGTGGTGTGTGGTGTATTATCTGTGCCCTCATCTTTACATTTAAATAGACCTGACTGCTTACTGATATGGGACACAGCGACCGCTGAAACAGTATAAATATTGATCAAAAAAACTGGGGATGCTGGAAATCAGAAACAAAAGCCGACCTGAGCTCTGAAGATAGTGAAAACATTTACTCTCTCCACAGATACTGCCAGACCTGCTGATTTCTTCCAGCAATTTCTGCACAAATATTGATGATTGATAATGTTCTTTTGTTTGTGTGTGATGGTCGCATTCTGTGGTTCACTAGAGCTAGCTGGTGTCTCCCCAGGTTTAAACGTAGTTCATGAACACGGGTAGGAGTCTGTCAAAAGGACAGTGTTCTCCTCCACTTGACCTCCCCTTTCCTGCTGTTCAACCCACCTCTATGACTGGGTCATTGGCCCAAATAACACTCTGATTGGCTCCATGTCACACGTTGCCTCATGATAGGTTTGTAAAGCACTTTGGGATGTTACATTCGGTTAGAGTTATCAAATAGATTAAAAAGAACAGATTTTGTTGTTGGTGTGTTGCTGCATTTTCTACATTACACGGTGACTACATTTTAAATCCACTTCATTGACTGTCAAACAGCTCGAGGTCAGGAAAAGCAACCTTAAAATAACAGATAACAGCAGGCCAGGCAGCATTGGAGGAGCAGGAAAGCTGACGTTTCGGGTCGGGACCCTTCTTCAGATTTCATTTCCTGAAGAGGGGTCCTGACCTGAAATGTTAGCTTTCCTGCTCCTCTGATGCTGCCTGGCCTGCTGTGTTCATCCAGCTCCAAACTGTGTTATCTCAGACTCCAGCATCAGCAATTCCTACTATCTCTCTTAAAATAATAGGTTCTGCCTTTTGTATCGTGTTTCCTTCTGTCTATCAGGAGGCTGAGGTACCTTAAATGTGTTTTTAATTGAGCATGGTTTTGGGGTAAGGTGATGGGGAGCATCATGGGGGTGCATAATCTCCACTGCTGGTGCTGTTTGCTCCTCTGCCTGAGTTTAAAACTCACCCAGAGAACCTCAGTGTCCTGTCATTCCTCATTCCGCTTCTGTGTGGAGCTGTAAGTACACAATTGGAGTGTCCTTCATCCAGCGCAATTTATCATCAGAGTCTCTGTGTGGGTCCCAGCTCTGAAGTTAAACCCACGCCAACAGGACAAGGAACATTGGCTCCTCAAGGTTTATAAACAAGTTTGCAATCTGACAACAAGGAAAAGAAATACTTGTCCTTACGTAGTGCCTTTCACCAGCTCAGGGTCTCCCCAAGAGGTTCAGATCCAATGAATCTTAGTTTTGAAATTGATTGACAGCAGTAAGAAATGCAGCAGCTGGTTTAGACACAGCAAGATCCCACAAGCAGCAATGTGATAATGTCCAGATAATCAGCCTCACTGACAATATTTGTGGCTAAACATTAGCAAGGAACTCTCCAATTCTTAAACAAAGACAGAAGTTGCTGGAAAAGCTCAGCAGGTCTGGCAGCATCTGTGGAGAGAAATCAGAGTTAACATTTCGGGTCCAATGACCCTTCCTCAGAACTGGTGGTAGCTAGGAAAATGTTGTTTTTTATACTGAAGATGGGGTGGGAGGTGGGGGGAGAGAAACAATAGGTGGAAATAGAGCCTAAAGAGAGAGAAGAACAGTTGGACAGGCAAAGGAGTGGGTATAGGTCAGTCTGGGGGAATGATTAGCTGCTAATAGGGATTATTAGTGGCTGACAATGTGAGGTAGCAGGCCATGTGATGACAAGGCCTGGTGTATGGGTGGTGGAGAGGGGTGCTGGAGGGAATGATTGGGACAATGCTCAAGCCCTCAAATTGTTGAACTCGATATTGAGTCCAGAAGGCTGTAGAGTTCCCTAGCGAAAAATGAGGTGATGTTCTTCCAGTTTGCTCTGAGCTTCACTGGAGCCCTGCAGCAGGTCTGAGACAGAAATGTTGGCCAGGGAATACGGTGGTGTGTTAAAGTGGCAGGGAATTGGGAGCTCAGGGTCTTTTTTACAGACAGAAATAGTGCCGGAAGATTGGAGAGAGGCAAACATCATTCCCTTGTTCAAAAAAGGGAATAGGGATAACCCCTGAAATTACAGGCCAGTTAGTCTTACATCAGTGTGGGCAAATTATTGGAAAGGGCTCTGAGAGATAGGATTTATGATCACTTGGAAAAGCACAGTTTGATTCGTGATAGGCAGCATGGATTTGTGAGGGGTAGATCATGCCTCACAAACCCTATTGAATTCTTTGAAGAGGTGACCAAACACATGGATGAACGTAGAGCAGTGGATGTGGTATACATGGATTTAAGTAAGGCGTTTGATAAGGTTCCCCATGGTAGGCTCATGCAGAAGGTAAGGAGGCGTGGGATAGGGGGAAATGTGGCAGATTGGATTCAGAATTGGCTGACCCTTAGAAGACAAAGAGTGGTAGTGGACAGAAAATATTCGACATGGTGCTCAGTTATGAATGGTGTACCATAAGGATCTGTCCTGGGTCCTCTTCTATTTGTGATTTTTGTAAATGATTCGGATGAAGGAGTGGAAGGGTGAATTAGCAAGTTCGCGGACGATACGAAGGTGGGTTGCGTTGTGGACAGTGCGGAGGGCTGTTCTAGGTTACAAAGGGACATTGATAGGATACAGAGCTGGGCTGAGAAGTGGCAGATGGAGTTTAACCCTGAAAAGTGTGAGGTGATTCATTTTGGAAGGACAAACTCGAAAGTAGAATACAGGGTTAACAGAAAGATTCTTGACCGTGTGGAGGAGCAGAGTGATCTTGGGGTTCATGTTCACAGTTCCCTGAAAGCTGCCTCCCAGGTGGATAGAGTTGTTAAGAAGGTGTATGGTGTGTTAGCTTTCATTAATAGAGGGATTGAGTTCAAGAGCCGTGAAGTTATGCTCCAGCTATACAAAAGCCTGGTTCGGCCACATCTGGAGTATTGTGTCCAGTTCTGGTCGCCTCATTACAGGAAAGATGTGGAAGCATTGGAAAAGGCGCAGAGGAGATTTAGCAGGATGTTGCCTGGAATGGAGGGAAGGTCTTACGAGGAAAGGTTGAGAGAGCTAGGGCTTTTCTCTTTAGATCGACGAAGGATGAGAGGTAACTTGATAGAGGTACAAAATGATCAGAGGTATAGATAGGGTGGACAGCCAGAGACTTTTTCCTAGGGTGGAGGTAGCTATTACGAGGGGACATAGTTTTAAAGTGAGTGGAGGTAGATATAGGGGAGACGTCAGAGGTAGGTTCTTTACTCAGAGAGTGGTAGGGGTGTGGAATGCATTGCCGGAGAGGGTAGTGGAGTCGACCTCAATAGGGGCATTTAAACAGCTATTAGATAGGTATATGGATGATAGTATAAGGTAGGGGTGGAGGTTAGATAGACCTTAGTTTTAGGGTAAAAGTTTGGCACAACATCGTGGGCTGAAGGGCCTGTACTGTGCTGTACTGTTCTATGTTCTATGTTCTAGAACGTAGGTGTTCTGCAAAGCGGTCGCTCAGTCTGTGGTTCATCTCACCAGTGTGGAGGGGATCATCTGTTCTTGTCTGAGGAGAGCATGTTTCTTTGAGGAAAGAGACAGCAACCCACCAACCCTGGGTGCAATCCCTCTGAGCTCTCTGGTCACTGCTTGGTTGGAGTTGATCAGCTGACTAAGGTTAACCAGATCTGTTCCTGCTGGTCAATGTCAACCATGGTCCAACCAATCAGCATTCTCTTCTCATGCTGTAGAAACTGATGTTCTCCATCTGAGTTTGGCTTTCTCATGTCCCAGTCCTGAATCTTGGCTTTATCTGTCTTTCCAATGTTACCTTTCACAGGCATTTTCCAGGCAATGTGGTACCACTGTTGTCATATTCCTTACTCAACATCGTGGGGATTGCCATTGACCTTGGGTGGTCCTTGTTGTTCTATTCACAGTATTTCTTGCAGAAGCTTGATACAACAAGGTGACACGCTCAGCCGTTTTAGAGAGAGGATAAAGGCCAGCTGCATTGCTGTGGGCTTGGAGTCACAAATATCCGAGCCCAAATAAGCACAACAGAATCTTTCGCTGAACAATCCATCATGGACTGTAGTGGTTCAAAAGAGAGGCTCACTATTGCCTCCTGCAGGATAATTAGGTTTGGCCCAAAGACAAGTAGAAAAACAGATGGGTTTGCGTCATCATGGTTTCAGGGGCACCTTTACACATGTCATATTTATTTAACGAACTGGATTTAAACACCTCAGTTAACACTGTGCCATGTCCCCAGAACTTTAGAAATGGTTACGTTTGATACTGTCCCTTTCAATTCAGAGGTAAAATGAAATGATTTAAAGAAGGAAATGTGATCTCCTATGAAATCTATCTGGAGCCAATCCCATGTGTCCTGGTCATGGGAATAGATATCCCTGTCAAAATCCATCGGAAGTAAGGTGCATGTTTGAAAACCTGGACAAGAAGGAGGATGCTGCGATCAGAGTCAGTCAGACTCAGTTAGACAGAGAGACAACTCTCAGACAGATGTTGCTGTGGTCAGGCAGAGGAAAGGGTCTGTTTTTGTGCTGATCCCCAGCAGAGGGTCGGGGAGGCTGGTTTGAAGAAACAAGGCTGGAGGAGAGTTATAGCACAAGGAATCCCAGAGAGTGATTTGCAACTGGACTTTGATCAGAAGACTATGATCAGAAGGAATAACACATTGTGGAGCTGGATGAACACATCAGGTCAGGAAGCATCAGAGGAGCAGGAAAGTCGACATTTTGGGTCGGGACCCTTCTTCAGAAATGGGGAGGGGGAAGGGAGCTCTGAAATAAAGAGAGAGGAGGGGTGGGGCTGGTGAAGGTAGGTGGGATGGTGATAGGTGAGTGCAGGTATGCAGTGGTGGGGATTGGTTAGTGAGGTGAGAGGAACGGATAGATGGGAGAGAAAATGGAAATGTTGTGTCAGGTCAAGGAGGCAGGGATGAGAGGGAGGGTTGGACATGGGATAAGGCCGGGCGTGGGGAGATTTTAAAGCCGGTGAATTCCATATTTAGGCCATAGGGCTGACACAATGATGCTACCCACAAACTGGAAGACCTCATATTCCGCCTTGGCAGCCTACAGCTCGAGAGTCCATCAGTCCTGAGCCAGCTCATCACTGTCAACGATGCCTGTGCCACCATCCCTCTGCCACCTCTTCACCGCCATTTATAGCAGACCCAACCACCCTCGAATTCGCTGATTCTCAGGTGCCATCTTTGCTGGTGGGCCACTACTCCTCTGCCAACACCTCCCCACCACCTGCCTCTTCACAAACCAATGTCAGAGCCACACCTCTCACTGCCCGGCCCACTTCAGGGATGTTGCTGTGATGCCCTTCCACAATTATTTCGCTGCTGCCAATGCCAGACCCCACCAACTACAAAGTCGCCAGTCCTGAGGAGCCATCTTTTCCCACTGGGCCTACTTTGCCAAAGTCGGGGTTTAAGCACATGTTGAATAATTCATTATTTGATTGTGACTTGATGGGCTGAAGGGCCTTTATCTGTGCTATAGATCTTGATGAATCAGTGACTGTGAAGCCTTCAACTTGGACTGTGGAACGTTAACCCAGTCACTGAAACATTTACTGTGTGTGTATTGGACAGGTATAAGGCTAAACTGTGTTCAACCCACTTTATCTCTTGGACACAATTCCTCCTGTTTGTGGCTGTTGTAAACCCAGCAGAAGGAAGCTTCTTCCTGAACTCTCTGGATTGAAACATGACCACTCCAGAATGAAAACCGAAAGAACTGCGGATGCTGTAAATCAGGAACAAAAAACAGAAATTGATGGAACTGTTCAGCAGGTCTGGCAGCATCTATGAAGAAAAAAATCAGAGTTAATGGTTCAGTTCCGGTGACCCTTCCTCAGAACTGGTAGCCAATCCAGACTTTAGTTTCCACTTACTACCAGGCATTTGTAATTGTGTGGCATCAAATTCAAATGGAGTTTGTGCAATTTTACGAAGTGTGCATCGAGCCTGTGTTTTTACTGAGGGAGAAAGGCGTCAGTGATAACAAAGTGGAACAGAAAGGTGCATTTACGTAGCACCTCTTGTGACCTTAGGACATCTGAATCACTGTACAATCAATGTTGTAATGCAGAAAGCGTAGCTTTCAAGTGGTGGTCAGCAAGCTCCCACAATGAATGAGAAAATAACAGCCAGGACAGCAGGGAGCTCTCTGGTTGTGCTCTCTAATATAGTTCCATGGAAGTTTCTGCACCCACCAGAGAGAGCCGACAGGTTCTTGTTTTCCTGCATAAAAGGCAGTACCATCGACAGTGCAGCATTCCCTCAGTCCTGCATGGTTCAGAGCTGGCGAACCAGTCTCCATGTGTCTGACACCAAGTTTCTCCATGTTTTACAATCCACAGCTTACCAGTTTCCGGGTTGAATTCCATCTGCTGCTTCTTTGCTCAGCTCTGCATCCTGTCAATGTCCCGTTGCAACCTACAACAGCCCTCCACGCTGTCCACGACTCCACCAATCTTCGTGTCATCGGCAAACTTACTAACCCACCCTTCCACTTCCTCATCCAAGTCAGAAAGATCACACAGAGCAGAGGTCCTAGAACAGATCCCTGCAGCACACCGTTGGTCACCAAGCTCCAGGCTGAATATTTCCATCTACTACCACCCTCTGTCTTCTATTGGACAGCCAGTTTTGTATCCAGACAGCCAATTTTCCCTGAATCCCATCCCTCCTTAGGTCTGAGTAGGTCTGTGGTTGAGAATCTTGCATAAAGTAACTCACTTCCTGACTCCCTGAAGCCTGATCACCATTGACAAAGCTCAAATAAGGAGTGTGGTGAAATATTTATCACTTGCCCGGATGGCTGGAGCTCTAAAAACACTTAATAAGCTCGACACCGTCCAGGACAAAGCAGCCCGCTTGTCTGATAACAGAAATGATAATAAACTCTGACATTGCAAGTGTTGGCTGCAATTTCTGAAAACTTTGTTAAAAAACTACAGGCTAAGTATGAAACAGTCGCAGAAGGCCATGATAACTCAGCATAAACTAATTGACAGTCTCATAGGGAGGTTATAAACATGGCAAATGGAAAATGTAAGGATCTCATGGGAAGTTTTCAAAGGCAACCCAAAGATGACCAAACATAAACCTAGAATGAGAAAATAAACTATGTTGGCAAACTAGCAATGCAAATAAAAATGGACAGTAAGAGCTTCTTTAACAGTATAAGAAAGGAAAAGAGAAGTCTTGTGAACATATGCCCCTTAGAGAATGAGGCTGGGGAAAGATAATTGGAAATCAGGAAATAACAGAGAAGTTGAATTAATAAATAAATCAGTCTTCAATGAAGAGGCATTCTAAAATGGTTAATGAATCAAGAGTCCAAAGTGGGGTGGGGTGGGTAGGAAATATTCTTGAGAACCAACACTAGAGAAAAAAGACTAAGGAATCCAATGGGGTTAATGTCCAATGAATCCTGTCGCTAAGCCCAGGTTCAACAAATTAAATACAGTGTGTACTCAACATACACACATAATCAAACGGTGGACAATCAAACAGTATTACAGGAATAACAGCCTGGATTCTGCCCTTGGACTTGAATCTACAGTATTCTGACACAGGGACAAATGTCAAAACCAATGCTGTAAGGATAGGAAGTTGAAATTAGTAGAACCTTATCTAGGAATGTAAGTCAAGGATTAAAAACAGGTGCATAATGCATTGAACATAAGAAAAGGCAAATGAAAGGTAAGAGGAGAGTATTATTGAGCCTGTTCCCCTATTCAATAAGATCATGGCTGATCTGTCTATGTTGTGATTTCCACTGTTAATCTTTGATCCCTTTAGAGCCCAATAATAATTTATCCATCTCCACCTTAAATATGAAAAATGATGTCCCCTGACTGGGAATTCAACCCAGTTGCCAGTAAAGTGACTTTGGAAAGAAGACAAGCAAAGTTTTGAAGGAGATAAGAAATTTATCACAATGTGATTTTGAGAGGAATAGAGGGTCTTAACATGCTGAGGGGTTTCTAGCAAATGTTTCTGGACTCTGTTTTATTTCCACAGATCTTAGTCAATGAGGAAGACACCCCAGGAACTGCAAGTGTCTCTCCATATCACTCTCTCTCAGTGGAAATCCTGATAAAATTTTCAAAAACCTGACTGTTTCTGATTACCTTGGAATACCTGAGGAGCTGAACTGTAGCCATTTTCCCAAAGTTTGGATCCCTCTTTCCTTTAGTTTGAACTGAAAATTTTCTATCAGTCAGCAGCAAATTGATTTTGTCATCAAGAAACCCAGTGGATTGTGAACATTCACACTGTCTATCCTTTGGTTTAGACCACCAGCAAATGGGGGAGGATGAATTATAGAATCCCTACACTGAGAGAGGAGGCCATTCAGTCCACACAACCTTCCAGAGAGCATGCCACTTAGACTCTCCCCCTTGTCCTATAACCCCTGCATTTCCCCAGGGCCAATCCACCTAATTTGAACATCTTTGGACTGTGGGAGGAGGTCAGAGCACCCAGAGGAAACCCACACAGACAAGGGGAGAACATGCAAACTCCACACAGACCAAGGCTGGAACTGAACCCGGGCCCTTGGCACTGCAAGGCCGCAATGCTAACCACTGAGCCACCGTGCCAGTGCTTAATTCCCTTTCTATTTAAAAATATCACGTTTGAGTAGACTGTTGGCTTTTGTGTTGTGCAAGTGTGTTTGGAATTAAAAGGGGGATATAGCTGTAATTCTGGAGGCGCAATTTAGATGCTAACCAATGTTTCCCATTGTTTAAAGGAAACAGTTTGTTCAAACTAAACAGATTATTTTTGAGTTTATTAAAGAGACAAGATGGAAGCCTTTTATTCCATAGAGAAGTGGTTACATTTACCCTGATGGTGTATTAGGTCAAGAATTGGGGTTTGACTACAGCTGTTTCTTCCCTCACAGTCTGAACAACTCACAAAAATCTCGTGTAATTCCAGAATTCTGACACTATGTCAATGTGAGAGCCAGTCACCACCAAACCACACCTCCAGGTGCAACAAACAAGGGTAGGGCTTAGTCAATACAGTGTGGAACTGGAAGAACAGGTCAGGATTGATGAAGGGTCCAGACTTTTAACATCAACTTTCCTACTCCTCTGATGCTGTCTGACCTGCAGTGCTCCTCCAGCTCCCCAATGGTATTGACTCTGACTCCAGCATCTACAGTTCTTGCTATCTCCAAGAGTAGGATTGAAACAGTTAATGGTAGGACTGTGGGTAGTATTGTTGAACAGAGGGAGCTAGGGGGTTCAGGTACATAATTCTTTGAACATTGCATGACATATAGACAGGGTGGTTAAAAAGGCATTTAGCACTCTTGTTTTCATTGTTGTCCTTCAAACATAGGAGTTAGGAAGTCATGTTAAGGTTGTACAGGACATTAATGAGGCATCTTCTGGAATACTGTGTCCTGTTCTGGTCACCCAGTTATAGGAAGGATATTATTAAGCTGGTGAGGACTCAGAAGAGATTTACCAGGATGAGGGATACAGATAGGGTTAATGGTAGTTGTCCTTTCCCTATGATGGGGGATTTCAGGACAAGGGGGCACGTTTTTATTGTGAAAGGAAAGACATGAGATGCAAATCCTTTACACAGAGAGTGGTTTGCATATGGAATGAACTTCCTAAGGAAGTGATGGATGTGGGTACAGTTACAATGTTTAGAACACATTTGGATAAGTACATGAATAGGAAAAGTTTGGAAGGATATGGGCCTGGAGCAGGCAGGTGAGACTAGTTTGGTTTGGGATTATGGTTGGCATGGACAGATTGGATTGAAGGATCTGTTTCTGTGCTGTATGACTCTTTGACTCCACATCACAATGCCATAAATCCTGAGGATTCCTTGGAATTCTGTTGTTATACACTGTCCAAGCCTCTACTGGCACTGTGGAGCAAGACTCTCTCCAGGAAAATCCCTCAGCAAATCGACTCCGTCAATACAATCCATCGTAATAATCTGGGAAAGGATTTATAACCTGCTAACGAAGGCACTCTGCTCAGTCGGCCCATATCAGTGATTATCCTCTGTCGAAAACAGCATCTCAATGCTTTGTTCCTGAGCTGCTCTCATTACCTCTCACCCCCTTTCCTTTAACTTATGTTTCTAACTCGATCTCAAAACCTTCCCGTGGCTTGTGTGAGATTCACATGACTTGTTTTGTTTTCAGAAAGTCTGTGTTGTAATAAGAATGTAAAAGGTGGCGCTGCCAGAATTCTGGTACAGAAACATTCCCCAGCACTTGATCATCAGAAAGTGGGAGAGACATAACCTGTTTGACTCTGAGCCAATCGCTCCCATTTACTGGAGGCTGAAGCTGTAGAATTTTGGCTGATGCGTTTGCCTCATCGGTGACTCACTCACTTCTACCCAACCCAGCTCCCTTACCTTTCCCCGTTGGCATGTAAACACTGAGTCCCTTCAAACAAACAATTCCGCCTGCAAAAACAAAAAAGACTTCTCGCCAGCTGCTTCAGACAAGTCCCGACAAATCACTTTTTATCGACATGTTGAGGGACTTTTACGTTGGTTTGGAAAGGTAAGGAGCAGACAGCTTTCAGGCTGCAGTGCCGAACCCTCATGTTCATCTGCAAAAGCCAGTAAGTCTCTATTATAGAAGGGTACAGAAGCAGGCCATTTACCCCATCGTGTCTCTTTGAGGTTTTTGAAAGAGTTCATAGAGTCATTGAGACGTACAGCATGGAAACAGACTCTTCAGTCCAACTCGTTCATGCCAACCAGATATCCTAAATTAATCTAGTCTCATTTGCCAGCATTTGGCCCATATCCCTGTAAACCCTTCCTATTCATATACCCATCCAGATGCCTTTTAAATGTTTTAATTGTACAGCCTCCACCACTTCCTCTGGCATCTCCTTCCACACACGCATCACCCTCTGTGTGAAAAAGTTACCCCTCAGGCCCTTTTCAAATCTTTCCCCTCTCACTTTAAACCTGTGCCTTCTAGTTTTGTCAGAGATAGTAGGAACTACTGATGCTGGAGAATCTGAGATAACAAGGTGTAGAACTGGAGGAACACAGCAGGCCAAGCA
>NC_063340.1:89492936-89504342 GCF_021869965.1 Rhincodon typus
AGTTTGCTATCATGTTGCTGTGACTTCCCCCTCCTTCAGGACTTGTGATGAGAACAGGAAATAGTGTGGCGAGTGGTGCTGGAGAGAAATCCCGTCTTTTCTGATCAAATCTAGTCTCATTAAGGTCCAGGCAAAAAGATCCATGTGGTTAGGAATTCCTCCCACTTCCTACAGACAACGGGGGTAGCCATGGGTACCCGCATGGGCCCAAGCTACGCCTGCCTCTTTGTAGGTTACGTGGAACAATCCCTCTTCCGTACCTACACCGGCCCTAAACCCCACCTCTTCCTCCGTTACATTGATGACTGTATCGGCGCCGCCTCGTGCTCCCACGAGGAGCTCGAACAGTTCATACACTTCACTAACACCTTCCACCTCAACCTTAAGTTTACCTGGACCATCTCTAACACCTCTCTCCCCTTCCTGGACCTCTCTGTCTCCATATCGGGCAACCACCTAGAAACCGATATTCATTTCAAGCCCACCGACTCCCACAGCTACCTAGAATACTCCTCCTCCTCCCACCCACCTTCCTGCAAAAATGCTATCCCCTATTCCCAATTCCTTCGCCTCCGCCGCATCTGCTCCCAGGATGAGGCATTCCACTCCCGTACATCTCAGTTGTCCTCGTTTTTCAAGGACAGTAACTTCCCCTCCTCGGTGGTCGAGAACGCCCTCAACCGTGTCTCCCACATCTCCCGCACCTCATCCCTCACACCCCGTCCATGCAATAAGAACCAAAAAAGAATCCCCCTCGTCCTCACGTACCACCCCACCAACCTCCGGATCCAACGCATCATCCTCCGACACTTCCGCCATCTGCAATCCGACCCCACCACCAAAGACATCTTTCCCTCCCCACCCTTATCTGCTTTCCGGAGGGACAACTCTCTCCGTGACTCCCTCGTCTGCTCCACACTCCCCTCCAGCTCCACCACACCCGGCACTTTTCCCTGCAACCGCAGGAAGTGCTACACCTGCCCCCATACCTCCTCCCTCACCCCCATCCCAGGCCCCAAGAAGACTTTCCACATCAAGCAGATGTTCACCTGCACATCTGCCAATGTGGTATACTGCATCCGCTGTACCCGGTGTGGCATCCTCTACATCGGGGAAACCAAGCGGAGACTCGGGGACCGCTTGGCAGAACACCTACGCTCGGTTCGCAATAAACAACTGCACCTCCCAGTCGCGAACCATTTCAACTCCCCCTCCCATTCCTCAGACGACATGTCCATCCTGGGCCTCCTGCAGTGCCACAACGATGCCACCCGAAGGTTGCAGGAACAGCACCTCATATTCCGCTTGGGAACCCTGCAGCCCAATGGTATCAATGTGGATTTCACAAGTTTCAAAATCTCCCCTCCCCCTACCGCATCCCAAAACCAGTCCAGCTCGTCCCTGCCTCCCTAACCTGTTCTTCCTCCCATCTGTCCCCTCCTCCCACCTCAAGCCGCACCTCCATCTCCTACCGACCAAACTCATCCCACCCTCTTGACCTGTCCGTCCTCCCTGGACTGACCTATCCCCTTCCTAACTCCCCACCTACACTCACCTTTACTGGCTCCATCCCCGCCTCTTCGACCTGTTTGTTTCCTCTCCACCTATCCTCTCCTCTATCCATCTTCTATCCGCCTCCCACTCTCTCCCTATTTATTTCAGAACCCCCTTCCCCTCCCCCTTTTCTGATGAAGGGTCTAGGCCCGAAACGTCAGCCTCTCTGCTCCTATGATGCTGCTTGGCCTGCTGTGTTCATCCAGCCCTGCACCTTGTTGTCTCGGATTCTCCAGCATCTGCAGTTCCTACTATCTCTGATTCAAAGTTATACAAGGCACTTCAGTTCTGGAGAAGGCTCAGATTGGACTTGAAACATTAGCCCTAATTGTCTTTCTGTAGTTCCAGTCAGCCCTGCTGAATTTCTCCAATATTTCCTGTTTGTATCCAGAAAACTATTTGGTCTCCATATTCAAGGAAGTATATGCTTGTATTCAGCAAATTCAATTTTATCCTGGGACGTGCTGATTGTCCTCGGGTAATCCGTCTCAGGTAGACACATTTTTATGAAGTAAGCGAATCAAGGTTTACAGGCCCAAGGCAGACATGGGGAATTAGGCCACAGATCAGCCTTGATCTTACTGAATGATGGAACAGGCTTGAGGGGCTGAATGGCCTACTCCTGTTCCAATGTTCCTATAAGAAGTTGAGTAAACTGGAGTGAACCATTGAAGATTCTAAAAGGGATCAATTGGGTAAATGCTGGAAGATTGCACCGCTCAGGGAATCTAAAACATGGAGACGCAGTCACAGGATAAGGAGCCAGGTGCTCAGGCCAGAGTTCAGTCAAAGGATTGTGAATCCCTGGAACTCCCTACCCCAAACGGTTGTGCAAACTCCATCGCTGGGCACTTTGAAGGCTGGTTTTGGTCACTCAGGGAATCTAGAGATATGGAAAGCAAGTGGGAAAGCTGAGTTTCAGCCCAAGATCAACCATGCTTGTATTGAATGGTAGAGCAGTTAGTCTTCTCCAGCTCTTATCTCTTGTGTATTTCATACATTCTGTCTGAAATTTTACAGCTGCACATCATATATTGGACACGTTTTATGAGTTAAATTCCAACATGCAAGAATTTTTTAATGAGAAAACACAGTCTTTTTTTGATAATAAGTTAATGTTTGTCTGTTCACTCATTAGGCAACTGAAGTTCTTGAAGAATTTCTACAACAGAGAGTGAGTGAATCTGAAAACATTCGTATGATGGATCAGAACCTCACGGACAGAGAGAGGAGAATGGAAGGCAAGTTATTTTCGATTAAAATCTTTTATTCAATTGGCTGAGAATTTCTTGGAGCGTTTCCCACTCTGCCCCCATGAAGAGGTTAGAGATATTAATAATGTAATCCCAGTTCCATGTCGATGTGTTACATTGTTCCTGGCTGATTGTCTACTTCAGACAAACTTGATAAACACAAAAAGAAATCTTCACCTCCAGGAGCCCATCATTTTGACAGAGATCTGCTGTTACACTCATGGTATATGCAGCAGTGACCATCACTGCTGGATGGAGCCTTCAGTTTAGTATGAACATGCCTGACCCAGAGTCTGATGGTGTAGGATGTGAACCCAAGTGTAGACTCTGGGTGGGGGTTGGTTGGCTAGCTCATTTGGCTGGACAGCTGGTTTGCAATACAGATGTAATGCCAATAGCATGGATTCAATTCCTGCACTAGCTGGGGTTACTGGGAAGGGCACCCGTTAAATGGGGTGTTATCTTTGGAGCAGAGAAGGAGTGGGGGAACTGATCAAGGTGTACAAGATTCTGAGGGGCGTGGGTAGTTTGAATAGTAACATACACACTTTCATCATACTCACGTTCAGTTTCAGATTATGCTTGTTCTTTCAAAATGCAATCTGCATCATTACATTTTTCCACTTTTTCTCCATACTCCTCTACTTTTTCTTCAATGATCTCTTTCCTGTTTGAAAGCTTTGCTCTCAAACAGATTTGCGAATCCTAATGACAAGTAGCATGAAAACATTCCAGTAGGGTGGTAATGGTTGGGGACTTTAATTTCCAAACACAGACTGGGACTGCCATAGTGTTCAGAGCTTGGATGGTGAGGAATTTGTTAAGTGTGTGCAAGAAATGTTCTTATTCAGTATGCAAATGTACCTACGAGAGAAGGTGCAAAACCTGACCTAGTCTTGGGAAATCAGGCAGGGCAGGTGACTGAGGTGTCAGTGGGGGAGCACTTTTGAGGCCAGTGACCATAATTCTATTAGAATTAAAATAGTGATTGTCAAGTATAGACCTGATCTAAAAGTGAATGTGCTAAATTGGAGGAAAGCCAATTTTGACGGTATTAGGCAAGAACTATCAAAAGTGATTAGGGGCGGATGTTTGCAGGTAAAGGGACTGCTGGAAAGTCAGAGGCCTTCAAAAATTACATGAGTCCAGTGACAATGTGTTGCTGTTAGGGTGAAGGGCAAGGCTGGCAGGTGTAGGGAATGCTGGATAACCGGAGAAACTGAGGTTCTGGTCCAGAAAAAGAAGGAATTATATGTCAGGTAAAGACAGTCATGTTCGAGTGACTCCCTGGAAGAGTATAAAGGTAGGAGGAGTGTACTTAATAGGGAAATCAGGAGGGCAAAAATGGGACATGAGATAGTTTTGGCAAATAGAGTTAAGGAGAATCCAAAGGGATTCTACAAATACATTAAGGACAAAAGTGTACCTGGGGAGAGAATAGGGGCCCTTAAAGATTAGCAAGGCTATCTATGTGTGGAACTTCAGGAGATGCTAAACAAGTATTTTGCATCAGTGTTTACTGTGGAGAAAGATATGGAAGCTGGAGAACTTGGGGAAATAAATAGTGATATCTTGAAAAGTGTCCATAAAATAGAACAGGAGGTGCTTGACATCATAAAGATGGATAAATCCTGGGAACTGATCGGGTTTACCCTAGAACTCTGTGGGAAGCTGGGAAGGTGATTGCAGGGCTCCTTGCTGAAAGATTTGTATCACCAATAGCCACTAGTGAAGTGCCAGAAGACTGGAGATTGGCTAACGTGGCGCCACTATTTAAGAAAGGTGGGGAGGAAAAGTCGAGGAGCGATAGACCAGTGAGTCTGACATCGGTGGTGGGCAAGTTGTTGGAGGGAACCCTGAGGGACAGGATCTACATGTATTTGGAAAGACAAGGACTGACTAGGGATAGTCAACATGGCTTTGTGCATGGGAAGTCATGTCTCACTAACTTGATTGAGTTTTTTGAAGAACTGAGGAAGGGGATTGATGAACATGATCTATATGGGCTCCAGTGAGGCATTTGACAATTTCCACATGGTAGACTGGTTAACAAGGTTAGATCACATGGAAAACAGGGAGAACCAGCAATTTGGATGCAGAACTGGCTCAAAGATAGGAAACAGCGGGTGGTTGTAGAGGGTTGCTTTTCAGATTGGAAGCCTGTGACCTGGAGTGTACCGTAAGGTTCAGTGCTTGGTCCACTGTTTATCATCATTTATATGAATGATTTAGATGTGACTATAGGAGGTATGGTTAATAAGTTTGCAGGTGACACCAAAATTGGTGTTGTAGTGGGCAGCCAAGGAGGTTACCTCAGGGTAAAATGGGGCCTTGATCAGATGGGTTAATGGGCTGAGGAGGAGCCGATGGAGTTTAATTTAGGTAAATAAAAATTGAAAGAACTGAGATTACTGTAAATCAGGAACAAAAACAGAAGTTGCTGGAAAAGCTCAGCAGGTCTGGCAGCATCTGTGAAGAAAAAAATCAAAGTTAACATTTCGGGTCCGGTGACCTTCAGATTCTGCCAGACCTGCTGAGCTTTTCCAGCAACTTTGTTTTTGTTCTCAATTTAGATAAATGTGATGTGCTGCTTTTTGGAAGGCAAATCAGGGCAGGACCTATACACTTAATGGTAAGGTCCTGGGCAGTGTTGCTGATCAAAGAGACCTTGGAGTGCTGTTCCAAAGTTCCTTGAAAGTGGAGTCGGATAGTGAAGAAGGTACGCTTGCTTTTTATTGGTCAGTGCATTGAGTATGGGGGTTGGGAGGTCACGTTGTAGCTGCACAGGACATTGGTCAGGCCACTATTGGAATGCTGCATTCAACTCTGGTCTCCCTGCTAAAGGAAGGATGTTGTGAAACTTGAAAGGGTTCAGAAAAGATTTACAAGCATGTTGTCAGGTTTGCAGGGTTTGTGCTATAGGAAGAGGCTGAAGAGGCTGGGACTATTTCCCCAGAGACTGCGGGGTGACCTTATAGAAGTTTATAAAATCATGAGGGGCATGGATAAGGTGAATAGCCAAGGCCTTTTTCCCGGGAACTAAAACCAAAGTTGCTGGAAAAGCTCAGAAGGTCTGGCGGCATCTGTGAAGAAGAAGAAGGTTTTGGGTCCGGTGACCCTTCCTCAGAACGGATGGTGGCTGGGAAAACGTCAGTTTATGTTCAAAACATATGGAGGGAGGTGGGGTAGGGTTGTTTTTGTTTGTTTTTTGTTTTTGTTCCTGACTTACAGCATCTACAGTTCTTTCAGTTTTTACTTAATCTTTTCCCTGGGGTAGGGGATTCCAAAACTAGTGGGCATAGGTTTAAGGTGAGAGGGGAAAGATTTAAAAGGGTCCTAAGAGCAACACTTTCACACAGAGGGTGGTGTGTGTATGGAATGGGCTGCCAGAGGAAGTGGTGGAGGCTGGTACAATTACAACATCTAAGAGGCAACTGGATGGATACATGAATAGGAAGGGTTGAGAAAGATAGGGGCCAAATGCTAGTAAAAGGGGACTAGATTAATTTAGGATATCTGGTCAGCATGGACGCATTGGACCGAAAGGTCTGTTTCTGTGCTGTACAGTTGTAAAACTCTATGTTGCTTCCAGTTCCATCTCCAAACACCTTCAACCAGCAACTTTTGACCTTAACCCTCTGCCACTTGGTGGTTTTATGGGGCTTGTGATCACAGCTAGCTCATACAGGCAGTCGACAATTTGTGATTGTTTGAACAAAAACTGCTACATTTGCATTTCCTGATCTCCTACAAAGGTTATTATGGATCTGGCTATTGAGTATATAGGACCAATTTATCCCAGACCCCTGCTACAGACTGATGGCTGGAGTCCTTTCAGAAAAGACCCTGTTCTGGGTCCTCTCCCTCCTCTGACCAAGTGTTTCAGCAGTAGCTAAGAAACCCCTCTGCAAACACTTTGAGACTCTCAGTGAGGGAGCTGTGTGACACTAATACTTTGTGGAAATCAATATCTGCTTCCCACTGTGGCCTTCTTATGTCCTCCTCTCATTCCCTGAGCCAGCCTTTTGTCATAATACCCTGGAGGGATTGTAACAAAGTCAGCCAGCTGGACCTCAGAGAGTATGAGTTCACTGACTGGGGCCGTTAATCTGGCCCAATCAGGGATCCCTGGCTGACATAAAAGGGTCAGAGTCAGGGATATTGGACCGCAGGAATGTCTGACTTAGTGAGAGGCAATGCTGTTGTCAAAGGCTGTGCATTTGTGAATAAAGGGTGATTGGTGATGGAATACTGGCCTCTGTGGAGATAGTTCAGTGGCAACGATAGTAAAAAACCATCCTGATGAAACTCCTGATGAAAAATCACAATCCTGTCTCTGTGTACTACCGCACACTGCCCTCCGGAATGTGTTTTAGCAAAGGAAGTCTGGAGGAACATGCAATGGTTTTTGTCGAGGTTCGTCCTGAGCAGCTCAGTGATGTGAGACTCTGTGCCCTGCAGTCTGTTCCCCAGGATGCACACCATGACAAACATCAACTGCCCCTCGAGCACCATCAATTTGGCGAAAGATGCTCTTTGGTCTGCCTGAAGCTTCCAGAGCAAGGAGTTGGCCCTGACCGAGCGTTGCAGTCTGGCACATTCCAAGGTCCAGGACTACATGCTGAGGGACCATTAAAGCTTGGGGCAGCTGCCACCAAGCCTCGGTGGGGAAAGACCACAGTTCAATGGTTTTCAGCCCAAGTACAATGGGGGCCGGTTTATTATTGGACCCTCTTGGTTCCTCACGTGTATGTAAATATTATCTTGCATAATGCTTTGAGTTTGTTTGTTGGAACTTCTGGGAAAGTCATACACCAACATTTGTTTGATTCTCAATATGCAAAGAATCTACAGAATCAAACAGTGACTATGTATGTATATAAAGATTTTTTTATGATGTAAGTATACTTTTCAAATGAAAAAAAGAAAAGTGTTTTCAGGGTAACAAAAGTGAACCACATTGTTGTGGGTCTAGAGTCATATCAGGCAGACGAGATGAGGACATCAGATTTCCTTTCCTAAAGGATGAGTTATTCTGACAGTTCAATCATTCCATAGTCCCCATTAGTGAGTTTAGCTTTTAATTCCAGATTTATTCATTAATTTTAAAGTCCACCAGCTGCAATCCCACCAGTGGGATGAACCTTCATGTCCCTAAAGCATTTCATCGGATTTCTGGGTAAACAGTCCAGTGACACATCAGTACAGCTCGACCCCTTATCATTATGGAGAAAATGCAGGTAAATGAGGTTAGTGTAGTTTGGTATTGGTTAGCATAGACACAGTGGGCTGAAGGGCCTGTTTCTATGCTGCAAGAATCTCTGAGGCTGTGTATTACGTTTGATGTTGTAATGTATCTGGGATGTTTTACCATGTTAAATGGTATTTTAGAAATAAAATATTTTTGTTGGAAATCAGCCTTTTAATTGCAATATTGTTTTCCATGACCCCCATACTCCAATCCCCCGCATAACCCCTGTACTCCTCGCCCGTACTCCCCTCTCTGCCCCTCATACTCACACCCCGGACTCTGACCCCGGACTCCCTCACTGCACTCCCCCTCCATGCTCCCCTGTCTTCCCCCTCCTGTACTCCCCTTGTCTCTCCCAACCCATTCTCTCTGTCTCCCCCTCCTGTACTCCTCTGTCTCTGCCTCCTTATTCTCCCCTGTGACACCACCCCACCATACCCTCCTGTCTCTTCCCTCTCTCCCCTGTAATCCATATCCTTTCTTGCTGCCCTCTACTCTCTAGATCCTGCTCTCCTCTCTCTGAGGGAGAACAGACTGCTGTTTCCTGCTGAGGCATTGCAAAATCTCTCCTTGCCACTTCAACACCTTTACTCCCTGCCTTGGCAAAATGCTTCCTTGAGCACAACCTCCCTCTCACTCCCCTTAATTCCTCCAATTTCTTCCTTTTCTTTCTTCCACCCTCCTCTATCTCCCACCCGATTCCCTATTCCCCCTTTATTCCTCATCCACCCATTTATGTCTTCATTACTTTAAAACAAATTTCAAACTGAATTACAATTGCTGCAGACAATGGTGTTAAAAATTAAACTTCTCAAACTTTGCAGTTGAGAAAGAAAGAGAGGCCCAGATGGAGCTACAAAATGCTGTGATGGAGCAACAGATGCAAATAATGAAAGACATAATGGAAGTTGTGACACAAACAAATAATAACAATATGATAAAATTTATGGAAATGATGGGTGAAGAAAGAAAATTACAAATGAAACAACTGGAGGAAATTACAAGGAAACAACAGCAAGAAATTGCAAATATGTCAAAAAAAATTGCATTACAATATGTTATACTATAAAGAAACAAGGGGTTGGGAAACGAGGCAAAATTGTGCTCATGTGCAAAATCAGTTCATGAATCTTTTATTTGTTTTCAAATTTTAGTGAATGGATAGGTCAGGGTCTGAAAGATTTTTTTTTCCAATCACTTTATTATTCCTTTTCTGGAATGCACATCCTTATCTCACAAGTGCACATGTCTACCAATGTCTCTTCAATTTACTACTGGGATGTGGGAGTCACCAGTTAGGCCAGCATTTATTGAGTTGCCCCTTGACAAGGTGGTGCTGAGCTGCCTTTTTGAGCCCTGCAGTCCATGTGCTGTGGATTGACCCACAATACACTTAGGCAGGGAATTCCAGGATTTTGACCCAGCGACAATGGAAAAACAGCATTATATTTCCAAGCCAGGATGATGAATGGTTTGTAGAGAAATTTGCAGGGGATGGTGTTCCCATGTATCTGCTGCCCTTGTCCTAGATGGAAGTGGTCATCGTTATGGAAGGTGCTGTCTGAGAATCTTTGGTGAATATCTGTGGTGCATCTTGTAGATAGTACACACTGCTGTTACTAAGCATCGGTAGGGCTGGGCAGGGTGGCTTTTGGATGTGATGCCAATCAATTGGGCAGCTTTGTCCCAGATGGTGTCAAGCTTCTTGAGTGTTGGTGGACCTGCACCCATCCAGACAAGTTGGGGTGTATTCCATCACACTCCTGACCTGTGCCTTGTTGATTGACAGGCTTGAGGGAGAGAGGAGGTGAGTTACTTGCTGCAGGATTCCCAGCCTCTGACCTGCGAATGTAGCCATTGTACGTGTATGGCCAGCCCAGCTGAGATTCCAATCAATAGTAACCACCAGGGTTTTGATTCTGGGGAATTCAGTGATGCTAATGCCATTGAATGTAATGGGGCAGTGGTTAGATTGGAGATGGTCATTGTCTGGTATTTGTGTGGCACAAATATTATTTGCCACCTTTCAGCCCAATTCTGGATGTTGCCCAGATCTTGTTGTATTTGGACATGGACTGCTTCCGTACCTGAGGAGTTGCGAATGGTGCTGAACATTGTGCAATTATCGGCGAACATTCCTCCCAGACCCACCGCCTCGCCCTGTCCCTGTAATTCTGAATAGTTACGATGCACCTGACCTGCACGTCTATGGGTGATTTGGCCAGTCTGCCTCACCTGCACATGTTTGGGCACCAGCCTGAGGAACTCCCACAGAGATGCCCTGTTTGGCATGCACATAATCCTGTGTTGTAGCCTCACCGGGCTGACACCTCATTTATAGGTTTACCTTGTGCTGCTTTTGGACTGTCGTCCTGCACTCTCCATCAAATTGAGCAATAAAAGAATGCAGAAAGCCAAAACTGTGGACTTCAGCTTTGTAGGATTTGTTAATCGAAACACCAAAAACATCCTTTTTAACTTGAAAAGACTTTGCTAAATCCAACTCATAAAAGGGTATCATAACATGAGCTGCCCCATAGGCACTTTATGTTCACTGCTGGAAAACACATAATACCGTCCTGAGCTTGTAGACAGAGCTTATAGTGGGAGGTTAAAAACCTGCCCTTCTCTTTTTGGTTTACCTACAAGAAAGGCCAGACAATCTTTGCCCTGCCAACTGAGACTATGGACAAGATTCTCCCCTTTTAATTTAGAGCTGTGGGGTTGGGGGCAAGTGTGCTTTGGTGGCACCGAAAACATCAAACCCCCAACAACATAACTCACCTCAACACCCGCCAATCAGCTTATTAAGAACTGACAGGTGCCCATGGATGACCACCTTAACCAATCACAGGCCTCAACCCTGATGTTTCCAGCTACCAAAGCCTGCCAGCCAATTGCAGTAGAGGTTGTGAGGAGAGAAGGGGCTGTGAGGGGGATTGGAGGCAAGGGACAAGCCCCTTTCCTTCTCCCATCCATTCTATTGAATGTCCTGTGATTTGGGTAATTAGAGACCATTACCCACCAACCCCCGCCATTAGCCTGGCAGGCTGGTCACCCTGGCACCACACCTTTCCCAATCAAAGCTACATTTCCCACCCACCAAGCAGGCAGGTGATCACGGATGTAATGAGTTGAGGTCTCTGAGTGGTGATGAATTGAGCACATCAGGACCTCCATTAGGCCATCCCGAGAAAGTGGCTCATGGATCTTTTTGCCTGGACCTTAATGAGACTAGATTTGATCAGAAAAGATGGGATTTCTCTCCAGCACCACTTGCCACACTATTTCCTGTTCTCACCACAAGTCCTGAAGGAGGGGGAAGTCACAGCAACATGATAGCAAACT
>NC_063340.1:89505093-89513992 GCF_021869965.1 Rhincodon typus
CACAAGTCCTGAAGGAGGGGGAAGTCACAGCAACATGATAGCAAACTGATGGTGCTGCAGGCCTTTGCTCACTCACTCAGCTTTTCAGGATTTTACCAGGATTCATCTGTTACCAAGTGAGACAGAAGGTAATATTACTTTCAATCATCAATTCTTCAAGGCGGATTTTTTTATTGGTGAAGTTATAGACAGGGAAAATGGAGAACAACTCACTTAACCATAGCTGTACTGTTCCTCATGTATAATTACTCAGTCCAGGATCGATTTACAATGACATTTGTACAAATATACGAACAAAAAGTAAGAGGAGGCCATTCAGCCTCTCAGCCTACTTTTCCATTCAATAAAATCTTGAGATTCCTTTTACGCTCGTTACCATTGAATTGTATCACATGAATGTTTGTCATGATTTTAATACTTTATAACATATTCAACTGTGCTCCTGCTCTTATTCAACGGCCTGTTGTTTCCAGCCAATAAAGCTTGTAATTGAAACATGTGCTGGTGTTTGAGAGTTTTGCCTGTCTGCAGACACATTATTGTCACACAGCTCATACCCACTGGAATATTCCACGGTGAAAGTTAGTTCCAAGCTGGTTTCAGGTCCATTCCCAGCAATATAAGGTCAGTTAGTTCAATTAGCTGGAGAGCTGGTTTGCATTGCAGATTGATATAACAATGTGGGTTCAATTCCCACTGAGCACAAAGAAAAAAGAACAAAGACAATTACAGTACAGTGACAGGCCCTTCAGCTCTCCAAGCCTGCATCGACATGCTGTCCGTCATAACTAAAACCCCCTACCCTTCCAGGAACCGTATCCCTCTATTCCCATCGTATTTATGTATTTGTCAAGACGCCCTTTAAAAGTCACAATAGTATCTGCTTCCACTCCCTCCCCCAGCAGAGAGTTCCAGGCACCCAGCACCCTCTGTGTAAAACTTGCCTCGTACATCACCTTTAAACCTTGCCCCTCGCACCTTAAACCCATGGCCCCTGGTAACTGACTCTTCCACCCTGGGATAAAGCTTCTGACTATCCACTCTGTCCATGCTGTTCGTAATCTTGTAGACCTCTATCAGGTCGTCCCTCAACCTCCATTGTTCCAGTGAGAACAACCCAAGTTTCTCCAACCTCTCCTCATAGCTAATGCCCTCCATACCAGGCAACATCCTGGTAAATCTTTTCTGTACCCTTTCCAAAGCCACCAAATCCTTCTGGTATTGTGGCGACCAGAATTGAACACAATATTCCAAATGTGGCCTAACCAAGGTTCTATAAAGCTACAACATTACCTGCCAATTTATAAACTTAATGTCCCGGCTGATGAAAGCAGGAAGCATGCCGTATGCCTTGTTGACTACCTTTTCCAACTGCATTGCCACTTTCAGTGACCTGTGTAGCCATACACCCAGATCCCTCTGCCTATCAGTACTCTAAAGGGTTCTCCCATTTACTGTATATTTTCCATCTGGATCAGACCTTCCAAAATGCATACCTCACATTTTTCTGGATTAAACTCCATCTGTCATCTCTCTATCCAAGTCACCAACTGATCTATATCCAGATGTATCCTTTGACAGTCCTCATTGCTATCCGCAATTCCACCAACCTTCGTGTCATCGGCAAACTTACTAATCAGACCAGTTACATTCTCCTCCAAATTATTTATACATAATACAAACAGAAAAGGTCCTAACACTGATGCCTGAGTAACGCCACTAGTCACAGCCCTCCATTCAGAAATGCATCCTTCCACTGCTACCCTCAGTCTTCTATGACTGAGCCAGCTTTTTATCCATCTTGCAAGCTCACCTCTGACCCCGTGCGACTTTACCTTCTGTATCAGCCTGCCATGAGGGACCTTGTCAAAGGCCTTACTGATGTCCATGTAGACAACATCCACTGCCCTACCCTCATTGATCATCTTCGTCAATTCCTCAAAAAACTCAACCAAGTTAGTGAGACACGACCTCCCCTTCACAAAACCATGCTGCCTCTTGCTAATACACCCACTTATTTCCAAGTGGGAGTAAATCCTGTCTCAAAGAATTCTCTCCAATAACTTCCCTACCACTGACGTAAGGCTCACCAGCCTGTAGTTAACTGGATTATCCTTGCAACCCTTCTTAAATGAAAGAACAACATTGGCTATTCTCCAATCCTCTGGGATCTCCCCTGTAGCCAGTGAGGGTACAAAGATTTTGCTCAAGGCCCCAGAAATTTCCTCCCTTGCCTCTTTCAGTATTCTGGGGTATATCCCATCAGGCCCTGGGGACTTGTCTACCTTAATGTTTTTCAAGACCCCAATACCTCCTCCCTTTTGATCTCAATATGACCCAAACTATCTACACACCCTTCCCCAGACTCATCATCCACCAAGTCTTTCTCTATGGTGAATACTGACGCAAAGTACTCATTTAATACCTCTTCCATTTCCACTGGTTCCACAAAAATTAACTTCCCTGTCCTTGTGTGGGCCAACCCTCTGCCTGGCTACTCTCTTATTCCTTATATATGTATAAAAGGCCTTGGGATTTTCCTTAATCCTGTTGGCCAATGACTTTTCATGACTCCTTTTAGCCCTCCTGACTCCTTGCTTAAGTTTCTTTTGACTTTCCTTGTATCCCACCCTTGCTTCATGTGTTCCCAGCCTCCTAGCCTTGATAAATGCTTCCTTTTTTCTTTTTGATTAGGCTCACAATATCTCTTGTTATCCAAGGTTCCCTAAACTTGCCATATTTATCCTTCATCCTTACAGGAACGTGCCGGTCCTGAGTTCCAAGCAATCTACACTTGAAAGCCTCCTACATACCATACGTTGATTTGCTCTCAAACATCTACCTCCAATCAACATTCTTCAATTTCTACCTAATATTGTTGTAATTAGCCTTCCCCAATTTAGCACCTTTACCTGACAACTATACCCATCTTTATCCATCGGTACCTTAAAGCTTACTGAATTGTGATCACTGCTCCCGAGCTGCTCCCCTACTGAGACATCGACCACCTGGCCAAGTCATTCCCCAATACTAGGTCAATTACAGCCCCTTTCCTAGTTGGACTATCTACATACATTTTCAAGAAGCCCTCCTGGACGGTCCTTACAAACTCTGCCCCATCCGAGCTCCAAGCACTAAGTGAGTCCCAGTCAATATATGGGAAGTTACAATCACCCACGACAACAACCCTGTTACTTTTACATCTTGCTAAAATCTGCCCACATATCTGTTCTTCTATCTCCCGCTGGCTGTTGGGAGGCCTATAGTAAACCCCAAACATTGTGATTGCACCCTTCCTGTTCCTGATCTCCAACCATATTGCCTCACTGTATGAGCCATCCAAGGTGTCTTCCTGCAGTACAGCTGTGATTTCTCCTTAAGAAGTAGTTCAACTCCCCCACCCCTTTTATATCCCCCTCTATCCCGCCTGAAACATCTGTATCCTGGAACGTTAAGCTGCCAATCCTGTCCCTCCCTTAAGCAAGTCTCTGTAATAGCAACAACATCATAGTTCCAAGTACTAATCCGAGCTCTAAGCTCATCTGCCTTACCTGTTACACTTCTTGCATTGAAACAGATGCACTTCAGTCCACCAGATTCACTTTGATCAGCAACCACACCTTGCCGCCTCTTCCTCTGAGTCTTACCGGCCTATTCTCTCATTCCCTTTCAGTCCATTCACCTTTGCATTGGTTCCCACTCCCCTGCCAAGCTAGTTTAATTCCTCCCGAGTGACACCAGCAAACCTCCCAGCCAGAATATTTGTGCCCCTCCAGTTTAGATGCAACCATCCTTCTCGTACAGGTCCCACCTGCCCTGGAAGAGATCCCAATGGTCCAGGTATCTGAAACCCTCCCTCCTACACCATCTGTTTAGCCATGTGTTGAGCTGTACTATCCTCCTATTTCTAGCCTCACTGGCACCTGGCACAGGGAGTACTCCTGAGATTACAACCTTGGAGGTCCTGCTTTTTAACTTTCTACCTAACTTCCTGAACTGCTGCTGCAGGACCTCATCGCTCATCCTACCCATGTAATTCGTACCTATATGTACCACAACCTCTGGCTGTTCACCCTCTTCCTTCAGAATACTTTCTGCCCGTTCAGAGACATCCTGGACCCTGGCACCAGGGAGGCAACACACCATCATGGATAACAAGGTATAGAGCTGGATGAACACAGCAGGCCAAGCAGTATCATAGGAGTAGGAAGGCTGACATTTCAGGCCTAGACCCTTCATCATCACCATCATGGAGTCTCTTCTTTGTCCACAGAAGTGCCTATCTGTCACTTGACAACAACCCCTCCACAAACCACCTTCTGGAAGCAGTGACTGCACTGATGCAGATCTTCCCCACGTCAGCCAATCAGCATCACCACTCTGCTGCCCTCTTCAGTCAGTAAGAATAGGCGACACAAACCTCCCCCTCCCTAATCCTCAACACCGGCGCTCCATAAGGCTGTGTACTCAGCCCCTTACTATACTTCTTTTCCGCTCATGGCTGTGTGGCCAAATTC
Organism: Rhincodon typus; assembly: GCF_021869965.1. Lineage (NCBI taxonomy): Eukaryota > Metazoa > Chordata > Chondrichthyes > Orectolobiformes > Rhincodontidae > Rhincodon > Rhincodon typus. Next base: position 89,509,611 of record NC_063340.1, read on the forward strand.
TGCACCAACTCCATTGACAAGTTTGCTGATGACACCATCGTTGTAGGTCAGATCTCAAACAATGACGAGACAGTACACAGGAAAGAGATTGAGTGCTTAGTAGCATGGTGTAAAGGCAACAATCTCCCTATCAACGTCAGCTAAATGAAGGAGTTGGTCATTGACTTCAGGAAGCGGAATGGAGTGCATGCCCTGTGTGCATCAACGGTGCTGAGGTGGAAATGGTCGAGAATGTTAAGTTCCTTAGTGTGACGATCACCAACAATCTGTCCCGGATCTCCCATGTTCAACGCAATGGTCAAGAAAGCACATCCTCAGGATACTAAGGAAATCCAGCATGTCCACAAGGATATTACCCATTTTTATCGATGCACCATAGATAGCATTCTATCTGGATGTATCACAGCTATGTATGGCAAATGTAGTTCTGAAGACAGCAAGAAAATACAAAGCTGTGAACACAGCCCAGACCATCATGCAAAACAGCCTTCCATCCATTGACTCCATCTATGTATCCTGTTGCCTCGGGGAAGCAGCCAAAATAATCAAAGACCCCTCCCACCCTACCTATACTCTCTTCCACCCTCTTCTGTCAGGCAAAAGATATAAAAGTTCATATACACGTATGAATAGATTCAAGAAAAGCTTGTTTTTTCTCACTATTATTGTACTTTTGAATGGAACTGTCAAATATTAATTCTGACCTCTCTCTCTCTCTGTGCACCTTCTCTGTGGTTGTAATAGTGTATTCTGCACTCTGTTCTGCTACCCTGATGCACTCTGTACGGTACGATCTGCCTGTAGAGCACACAAAACAACATTTTTCACTGTATTTCGGTACATGTGACAACAATAAGCCAATCAATCCTGTAAACTTACACTGTACTCCCTCCAAGGCCAATATATCCTTCCCAGGGTGTGGGACCCAGATCTACTCACAGTATTCCAAGGGAAATCCACCCAGGGATTTTTTATAACTGCAGCATAATGTCAGCATCCTTGTACTCCCATCCTCTAGACATAAAGGCCAGTGTCCCATTAGCTTCCTTGATTATTTTCTGCACCCAGCCATGTCAGTCATTCTCCCCCAGCTCTGTGAGCCCAGACCATCAAACAATAAGATACAGGGGTAGAAACATCTTTCTCAACTCCATTGTCCTGCCTTATCTGTGTGACTTTTGATCCCCTTACTAATCAAAGCCATGTACATCTCTGTTTTGAAACACTCAATGAATTTGCCTCCACAGCCACTTGCGGCAACATTTCCCAAAGATTCACCAGCCTCTGGCTGATAAACCTCCTCCTCATCTCAGTTTTAAAGGGCCGTCCCTTCACTCTGAGGCTGTGCCCTTGGGTGCTAGTCTTTCCTACTAGTGGAAACATCTTCTCCACATCCAGTTATGTTCCGGACTCTCAGACTCCTGCAGATGTCAATGAGATCCCCCTTCATCCTTCTAAACTCCATCGAGTATAGACCTAGAACCCTCAACCACTCCTCACATGACAAACCCTTCATCCCTGGGATCACTCTTGTACACCTGCTCCAGACCTCCTCCAAGGCCAGCAAATCCTTCCTTTGATACAGTGCCCAAAACTGCTCACAATATTTCAAATTCAGTCAGGCCAGAGGCTTATACAGATTCAGCTTCACATCTTTGCTCTTGTATTCTAGCTCTCTTGAAATGAATGCTGACTTTGCATTTGCTTTCCTAACTGCCGACTGAAATTAAGAGAATCCTGAACTAAAACTCCCAAGTCAGCTTTGCACATCAGATTTCTTTCCCCATTCATAAAACAGATGACACCTCTATTCTTCCTGCTGAAGCAGATAATGTCCAACTTTCCCACATTGTACTCCATCTGCCACTTCTTTGCCAACTCTCCCAGGCTATCCTCGTCCTTCTGCAGCCTCCCCACTTCCTCAACACTACCTGTCCCTCCACCTATCTTTGTGTCATCTGCAAGCTTATTTTGTAATTAATTTTCTCAAACTTACTACTTTATGATATTTGAGAGCTCCAAGTAAAAACTAACAAATTTTCCAGGCAAGGACTTGAAGTCATAATTACCATAAGCCTAACAAAGATTTTTCTTTTGGTTTGAGTACTGTACAAAGGGGTGCTTTTGAGATCTCCAAAGGAGTAATTTGAGATTATACCTTTTTATGTTCTAAAAAATTTCAGAGAAGGTTTACTGGGATGATCCCTGGTATGGAGGGATTGTTTTATGATCAAAGGCTAAACAGGTTGGGACTCTACTCACTGGAGTTTAGAAGAATGAGAGGTGATCTCATTGAAACATACAGGATTCTCAAGGGGCTTGATAGGGTCAACGCTGAGAGGATGTTTCCCCTCATGGGACAGTCTAGGACGAGAGGGTATAGCCTCAGGATAAAGGGGTACCAAGTTAAGACTGAGATTAGGAGGAATTTCTTCTCTCAGACGGTTGTAAGTCTTCAGAACTCCTTGCCACAGTGGTTTGTGGCACAGAGTATATTTATGGCTGAGATCGATAGATCCTTGATCAGATGGAGAATCAAGGGTTACAGGGAAATGCAGGAAAGTGGACGTGAGAGCAATGTCGTATCAGTCATGATCCTGTCAAATGGTGGAGCAGGCTTGAGGGGCCAAATGGCCTATTCCTGTTATTGTTTGCTTTCAGGCAACACCCTTATCATCTCTCTAACCTCTCTTCTTTCCTGGCTTACAATCAAACATCGCTTTGCCTGTCTGCTTTTCTCTCTCTCTCTCTCTCTTTGGGCTCCGGCTCCATCTATCTGCTCACTTTTCCATCCCATTCCCCCCAAAAAAGGCAGCCATTGTGATAAAGTCCACTTTTTTCTCTATGCTATTGGTTCTGAAGAAGGGTCACTGAACTTGAATATTAATTCTTCTCTGTCTGCATCTGATGCTGCCAAACCTGCTGAGTTCCTCCAGCAATTCCTGTTTTTATTCATCACCACAGATGTCTATCCATGGTGGGCATATTCGTTTCATGCCATGGGCTTTGCTGACAAAACTGCTGCGTGATCCCTTTGAGAAACACCTCTTGGAAGTCCATGTGACATGATCACAGAATGAGAATTATGCGAGACCAGAACGAGGTCTTTCTGCCCATTGTTTGTGTCCCAGCTCTCCAAATGAACAATTGACTTTGTACCATTCTCCTGCCTTCTCCCTGTGACCCTGCTGCACAGGAAGCTTTTTCAGCAGATAATCCAATTCCATCTTGAAAGCCATGCTTGAATCTTTCTTCACCACACCCTCAGGAGGGCGTTTCAGATCCTTGGCACTTGCTCTCTGAGACCGCTTCTGCTTTCTTTACTAATTGGTTAAAACCATTGACCTCTTGGTCACAATCCTTTCATGAATGGGAACAGTTTCTCTCTGTTCGATTCTACCCAGACCTCTTGATTTTGAAAACATCCTCTCAAATGTTCTTCTCCAAGGAGAATCCTTCCTGCCCTCTCACCTGGTGCTAGCCTGATTCCCCTACCTACCACAACCAGGAGTAGCTGATGAAGGGTCTAGGCCCGAAACATCAGCCTTCCTGCTCCTATGATGCTGCTTGGCCTGCTGAGTTCATCCAGCCCTGCACCTTGTTATCTCAGATTTTCCAGCATCTGCAGTTCCTACTATCTCAGGAGTAGCTGCTGCTGGGATATCCCGGGATATACCTTCAGCCCTGGTGCCGGCACCATCTTTAATGCTCCAGCAGTGAAAGAGCGGAGCTGGCCCAGCATTAAGTCCAGACCAGGCCGAGAAGGAAACAGCAACTTCCCATTCTGTGGACATTGCCCTGGAGACCCAGTTTAATCGGGTGGTAAAGAGGAGGTCACCAGAGCAGATCCTCTCAGCATGGCCCAAGGGGACCAGCAGGTCAGTGAAACCTCAGTGTCTGGAAGATCAGCTGGTTGTTCTCCAGGGCAGGGGGTTTCTAGGTATATATCCAAGATGGCAGCAGAATAAGATGCTCCAGTCAGAGCTCCTCTGCTGGCCAGTTCCTTTTCCATTTTCTATCTTTTCTTCCCTCCTTGCAGCATTTTTTCCTGAACCCCACCCTTCACCTTTTAACTTCTTAAAGTACCCTACCCTACATGGAGAACGGAGGTGAGACAAACAGAGATAATTCATGGTCAGAGCCCAGGCAGGAGCAAGGAGTGAGGGCCTGGTCCTGAAGCGGGAGCAGGGAGTGTGGGCCTGGTCCTGGAGTGGGAGCAGGGAGTGTGGGCCTGGTCCTGGAGTGGGAGCAGGGAGTGTTGGCCTGGTCCCGGAGCGGGAGCAGTGAGTGTGGGCCTGGTCCAGGAGTGGGAGCAGGGAGTGTGGGCCTGGTCCAGGAGCGGGAGCAGGGAGTGTGGGCCTGGTCCCGGAGCGGGAGCAGGG
>NC_063340.1:89514002-89517959 GCF_021869965.1 Rhincodon typus
TGTGGGCCTGGTCCCGGAGCGGGAGCAGGGAGTGTGGGCCTGGTCCCAGAGCGGGAGCAGGGAGTGTGGGCCTGGTCCCGAATGGGGAGCAGGGAGTGTGGGCTGGGTCCCGGAGCTGGAGCAGGGAGTGGGCGGGGTCCAGGAGCGGGAGTAGGGAGTGGGCGGGGTCCCGGAGCGGGAGTAGGGAGTGGGCAGGGTCCCGGAGCGGGAGTAGGGGGTGTGGGACGGGTCCCAAAGCGGGAGCAGGGAGTGTGGGCTGGGTCCCGGAGCGGGAGCAGGGAGTGTGGGCCGGGTCCCGAAGCAGGAGCACGGAGTGTGGGCCTGGTCCCAGAGCGGGAGCAGGGACTGTCGGACGGGTCCCGGAGCGGGAGCAGGGAGTGTGGGCTGGGTCCCGGAGCAGGAGCAGGTTGTGTGGGACGGGTCCCGGAGTGAGAGCAGGGAGTGTGGGCCTGGTCCAGGAGTGAGAGCAGGCAGTGTGGGCCTGGTCCCGGAGTGAGAGCAGAGCGTGTGGGACGGGTCCCAGAGTGGTCTGTAGTGATCTTCCAGCCTCATAATCCTCAAGGTGAATCCCAGCACGGTCTGGAGCCCAGGGCTTGGTGTGGCCTGGAGACAGGATGCCTATTGCTCTGAAGTGTTATTTCTGCAACTCTGGATTTTTTTTTCACTATTGTCTAAGATCTTGTAACTAAGGGAGCTGTACCTGGGTACCTTTGTATGTAAGTTGACGCTGTCAGTGGTGACATGTGAACTTTTCACTGTACTCATTGGGTGCCTGGTTTCAGGCCCAGAATGTGCCCCTGGTCTTTGTTTTACTGAGGCACGTCTGTCCCATGTACCTGCTGGGATGTGTTTGTCAGGAAATGTCAAACTGCCCTTTTACACTTGCTCATGTGTTCTGGTGTCTCTCTGGTTTTCAATTGTCTAGGTTCGAATATTGCAAGGAGCTGTCTCTGTGCAGAATTGTCTCTGGGTTTGTGTGTCCTGGACTGAGGTATTCCCAGCATTCCTTGCTTTTTAGCCAATTTCTGTGCCCTGTTTATTTCAGTTGCTGTGCCTGTATTTCTGGCTTCCCTTTTTAATGATTTTAGTTTACATAAGTAGTCACAGGCTGTCACACTGGTTTGGCCTACATATGTCTACAAATCCCAAAATATGGTTGATTTTTAACTACCCTCTGGGCAATTGGGAATTGTCAGTAAATTCTGATCTAGCCAGTGATGCCCACATCCATGAGCAAATGGTTTTTAAATAACGCTTTTCTTTTGACTATTGTTCCTAGCAAAATATTTTGTTCAAGTGACACATTTGCTGCTTCTTTCACATATCTGGGCTACTGGCTAAATAATTGTTGATTAGATAAGTTGCAGTGGAACTTGCTTTCAATGGTTTCCCAGAGACAGGTATTGACATCAGCATTTTGTCTCCAGCAATGACATTTCAAATTTTGACCTTTTTGAATGCTCAAGTTTCATTGTTTGATGAGCCACCATCAACTTATTTTCAGGCAACGTACATGGGCTGTTCAGTTTCGTTTGGAAATTCAAGACTGGCCAGAGTCGCGTGGAGAGAAAACAAGATTAGTGAGGAGTTCAGTGAAGCCTTTCTCTGTACCCAGAGCAAATCACTGCATCTCTTATGCATTTAGCGAATGACATAGTTCAATATTTCCCTCAATGTCAGCAAAACGAAGGAGCTATCATTGTCTTCAGGAAGTGGAGGGGAGGACATGTCCCATCTGTGACAATAGTGCTCAAGTGGAGGTGGTCGAGAGCTTCAAGTTTCTCAGAGTAAATATCACCAACAATCTGTCCTGGTCCATTCACGTCAACCCTACATTCAAGGAAGCACGCTAACATCTCTACTTCCTCAGAAGGCTAAGGAGATTCGGCATGTCCACAATGACACTTACCAAATTTTATAGATGCACCGTAGAAAGCATCCCGTCTGGATGCAGCGCAGTTTGGTATGGCAACTGCTCTGCCCAAGACTGCAAGAAATAACAGAGAGTTGTGAACACAGCCCAGTCCATCATGTACACCAGCCTTCCTTCCAATGACTCCATCTATACTTCCTGATGCCTCAGGAAGGCGACCAACATAATCAAAGGCCCCTCCCACTCCCAGTTATCCTCTCTTCCACCATCTTCCATGGGGCCGAAGATGCAAAAGTTTGAAAACACGCACCAACAGAGTTAAGAACAGCTTCTTCCCAGCTGTTATGGGGAGTTAGGAAGGAAGCTGAAAACTAGGACCTCAAAAGTAAGCGATCTCAGGATTACTACCCACACCACGTACAGGTCAGAGGAGAATTAGTGCAATTTAACGGATGGATATGCAGCTGGGAAGAAGGTGCAAAGGGGAGGGTTTCAGATTCCTGGGTCTTTGCGACTGATTCTGGGGGAAGGTGGGACCAGTACAACTGTTACGGGTTACACCCGGGCAGGAACGGGACGGATGTCCAAGGGGATGTGTTTGCAAGTGTGGTTGGGACAGATTTAAACAAGGACGGCAGGAGAGGTGGGAACCTCGGCAACATGACAATGGAAAGAGAAACAATGACAGTAACAAAATAAAGAACAACAAAATGTGGACAGCAGGGGAATCAAGAGTGAGAGGCAAAGAGGGCCACTGTACGAAGAAAAGTTAGAATGACTAAAAAATGTCATAAAAACAAGCCTATAGGCTTTGTATCTAATGCACAAAGAATTTGAAATAAGGGAGAATGAACGAATTATGCAAATTGAAGTCAATAGATATACAATTGTAGGCATTACAGAGGTTTGGATTTTTTTTAATTCACTCATAAGATAGGATGTTGCTGGTTGGGCCAGCATTTATTGTCCCTAGTTGCCCCTTGAGAAGGTGGGGGTGAGCTGCCTTCTTGAACTGCTGTAGTCCATGAGCTGTTGGTCAACCCACAACGCCTTTAGGGAGGGAATTCCAGGATTTTGACCCAGCGACACCAAATGAACTGAAATATGTTTCTAAGTCAGGATGGCAAGTGGTTTGGAGAGGAACTTGCAAGGAGTAGTGTTCCCATGTATCTGCTGCCTTCGTGCTTCTAAATGGAAGTGGTTGTGGCTTAGAAATGTCTTGTCTAAGAATATTGGCAAATTTCTCCAGTAGCTCTTGGAGATGGTATACACTGCTGCTACAGTGCACTGGTGGTGGAGGGATTAGATGCTTGTGGCTCTAGTGCCGGTCAAGTTTCCATCCTCGGGCGACTGTCTGTGTGGAGTTTGCACATTCTCCCCATGTCTGCGTGGGTTTCCTCCGGGTGCTCCGGTTTCCTCCCACAGTCCAAAGATGTGCAGGCTAGGTGGATTGGCCATGCTAAAATTGCCCATAGTGTTCAGGGTGGTGTAGATTAGGTGGGTTATAGGGGGATGGGTCTGGGTGGGATGCTCTGAGGCTCGGTGTGGACTTGTTGGTCCGAAGGGCCTGTTTCCACACTGTAGGGATTCTATGATGATTCAATGACGATTATCCTGGATGTTGTAAGGCTTCTTGAGGACTGTTGGAGCTGCCTCATCTAGACAAATAGACAGTATTCCATCACACTCTGGACTTGCATGTTAACCTCAAAAGAATCCTGAACTAGGACTCCTAAATCCCTTTGAGTTTCAGATTTCTGAAGTCTATTCCTGTTCTTCCTACCAAAATGCATAATCTCACACTTACCCACATTGTATTTCATCTTCTTTGCCCTCTCTTCTAGCCTGTCCAGGTCCTTCTGCAGCCTCCCCACTTCCTCCCTCTACCTGTCCCTCACCTACCTTTGTATCATTTGCAAACTTAGGAAAATTACCCTCAGTTCATTCATCTAGATCCTTAATGTATAATATGAATAGTTCTGGATCCAACATGGACCCTGTGGAAATCCACCAGTCACCAGCTAACGTCCTGAAAAAGACCCCATTATGAGTACTGAGCTAACAAGGTGTAGAGCTGGATGAAC
>NC_063340.1:89518459-89534198 GCF_021869965.1 Rhincodon typus
GTGTGTGTGTGTCTGTGTGTGAGTGTGGATGTGTGTGTGTGAGAGAGAGACGATGTGGGTGTGTCTAAGAGAGCGCGGATGAGGGATGTGCGCATTAGAGTGCGTGTTTATGGGACTAAGGGATGTGTGTGTGTGAGTGTGTGTATGCGTGTGCCTGTGTGTGTGAGTGTGTGCATGTGTGTGAGAGAGGAGAGTGTGTGTTTCTCTGTGTGTGTGTGTGTGTGTGTTTGGGAGTGTGTGCTGCCCATGTGTGAGTGTGTGCGTGTTTGGGAGAGTGTGTGATGCACATGTGTAAGTGTGTCATTGTGTGTGTGTAAGCGTGTGCCAGATATAAAACCTTAAGCAAGCATGAGGAAATTCTGAAGGCAGCATTTCAGTTTTAAGTCCTGCTTCTAACTGATTCAAACCAGCTGGAAATCATTCTGTCAAACATCCAGAAAATTGAAACTGGTTGAATCTGGTTTGTTGAACTTGTTCAGGAGCATTAAAAACAGAATATACAGTGTTCGAGGGAAAGTGGGTGTGTCTTGTGTACCAATTACTGGGAAGGAATCTTCCAAAAATTCCCTGTCATCCTCCCCCACAACAGGGAAAAATCACAATGTCTAGAGTCTGGAAATGATGCTGTCGATCTGATAAATTGCCAAAAGCATGCTGACATGTGGTTAATGCTGACAAGATGTTGTTGAAGCAGATGAAAGGCTGAGGATAGCAGTAGGATTGTCTCCATGAACCTCACACAGTGCCAGAAAGTCGGGCAGAGTGGAGCTGAGAGACAAGCACAACATTGATGGCATTGATTGCTACATAGAGACATGGCCTCTTGCCAACACCCAATTCCCAACCCCCCAATCCCCACCTCCTGGGGGCACAGTGATTGTCTCAGTGGTCGGTGAGAATGTCAAAGGGAAGCTGCAGAAGGAGGTTCCTGCAGCAGCGTGTGAGTAATACCCCGGCCGTTATAACAGCCAGGCAGTGATGTAGTGGTGGCTGTTGTCATCGCAAAACTCATCCAAGTCTTTCCTTGGCTCCAGGTCTCTCCCAGGATTTAATCAGAACTCCTGCCCTCCCTCTCAGTGGATGCTAAACATCCCACTGTAGGATATGGAGCAGAAGAGAGGAGAAATCCCGGCTAATCTGGGAAAATATTTAGCCCCCATCTGACTAAAACTCATTACTATTTTGGAATCTTGCCTCTTTTCATTCACTCATGGGACATGGGCTTCATTGGCTGGGTTCTCCATAAATATTTTTATTTTTCTATCATCCTTCAACATTCTCCTTAAAAACTTGCTCTTTCATCAGGTTTCCAGCCACACCTGCTCAAATATTTCCCTGTGCCAGATTTATAAGCTCTGAAGATGCAATTTTCAAACAATCATCTGGGTGTGCCATTTGTTGATCACTGTTCATACCTGATATTGCCTGACATGCTTCTGGGCTGTCACATTTACACACTAAACTGTAAGTGTATAAGAATGTAGTCTGTGAAGTCTAAGGGAATTTCTGACATTCAATGATGTTACAGTCACTAAATCCCCCACAATCAACATCCTAGGGGTTATCATTGACCAAAAACTCAACTGAACTATCCACATAAACACAACGTCTAACGAGTAGGTCAGAGTCTAGGAATGCTGCAGCAAGTAACTCATCTCCTGACTCCCCAAAGCCTTCCACCATTGACAAGGCACAAGTCAGGAGTGTGAAGGATCCTTGTGAAGGTGGGGGTGAGCTGCCTTCTTGTACCACCTCTGTCTATGTGCTGTGGGTTGACCCACAGTGCCCTTAGGAAGGGAGTTCCAGGATTTTGACCCAGCGACACTGAAGGAACGGGTGATATATTTCCAAGTCAGGATGGCAAGTGGCAGGGTGACCAGAATTGTACACAATATTGCAAAAGTGGCCTCACCAGTGTCCTGGACATCCACAATATGATGTCCCAACTCCTATAACTTAATGTTCTGACCAATGGAGGCAATTGTGCCAAATGCCTTCTTCACCTCCTTATCTACCTACAATGCCACTTTCAAGGAACTATGCACCTGCACTCCAAGGTCTCTTTGTTCGGTAACAGTCCGCAGGGAGGAACTTGAAAATGGTGGTGCTCCCATGTATCTGCTGCCCTTGTCCATCTGAATAGAAATGTTTGTGGGTTTGGAAGGTGCTGCCTGAGGATCTTTGGTGAATTTCTGCAGTGCATCTTGTAGATAGTACACACTGCTGCGACTGAGCGTTGGTGATAGAGGAAATGGATGTTTGTGGATGTGGTGCCAGCCAAGCCGGCTGCTTTGTCCTGGATGGTGCCAAGTTTCTTCAGTGTTGTTGGAGCTGCACCCATCCAGGCAAGAGGGGAGTATTCCATCACACTCCTGACTTGTTTCAGAGACATCATCCGGGAAGAAGGGTCTAGGCCCGAAACGTCAGCTTTCCTGCTCCTCTGATGCTGCTTGGCCTGCTGTGTTCATCCAGTTCTGCACCTTGTTAGCTCACACTCCTGGCTTGTGCCTTGTCAATGGTGGAAGGCTTTGTGGAGTCAGGAGATGAGTTACTTGCTGCAGCATTCCTAGCCTCTGACCTACTCGTTAGACGTTGTGTTTATGTGGATAGTTCAGTTGAGTTTTTGGTCAACGATAACCCCTAGGATGTTGATAGTGGGGGATTTAGTGACTGTAACATCATTGAATGTCAGAAATTCCCTTAGACTTCACAGACTACATTCTTATACACTTACAGTTTAGTGTGTAAATGTGACAGCCCAGAAGCATGTCAGGCAATATCAGGTATGAACAGTGATCAACAAATGGCACACCCAGATGATTGTTTGAAAATTGCATCTTCAGAGCTTATAAATCTGGCACAGGGAAATATTTGAGCAGGTGTGGCTGGAAACCTGATGAAAGAGCAAGTTTTTAAGGAGAATGTTGAAGGATGATAGAAAAATGAAAATATTTATGGAGAAATATCCAGAGTTTAGGAGCCGGACAACTAAGTCAAGGCAGCTAATGGTGGCATCAGTATAATCAAGGATGTCTAAGGTTTTGGAGTAGATTTGTAGCTCGGGTTGTGGGTGTTGAGGTTGGTTGGCTCACCAAGCTGGTTTTTTGTTCCGCAGGTGGTTCGTTGCCATGCTGGGTAACATCATCAGTGCAGCCTCCGATGAAGCGCCATTGTGTTTTCCCGCCTGGTTTTTAAACTCTGGGGTCTGTTGAGCTGTATTACCTCATTTCCGGTTTACCTTCGCAATGGAGTGTATATGGGGTCGAGTTCTATGTGTTTGTTGATGGGTTTCTTCATGGAGTACCAGGCTTCTAGGAATTCCCATGCTTGTCTCTGCTTTGTTTGTCCCAGGATCCCGGTGTTGACCCATTCGAATTGGTGTTTTTCCTTATCAATGTGGATGCACATGAGATGAGTGAGTATTGGTCATGTCTTTTTGTTGCTATTTAATGTTCATGTACTCTTGTGGCTAATTTTCTTCCTGTCTGTCCAATGTAATTTTTGTCGCAGTCTTTGCAAAGACATTACATAAAGAGGCCTGGTGCTCCACTACGAAAGCCATCAACAAACACATAGAGCTAGACCCTAAATATACTACACTGTGAAAGAAAACCAGAAGTGAGGTAACCCAGCTCAACGGACACCAGAGTTTAAATAACGGGTGGGAAAACATAATAGCACTTCATTGGAGGCTGCACTGATGATGATACCCAGCAGGGTAATGAAACATCTGTAGAACAACGAACCAGCTCAGTGAGTGAACCAACCACAAAATCAGGGATATGTAAGAGTCCAGACAAGGATCTGGGAGGGTTATGGACCTGGAAGAGGTTACAGAGGTAGAGAGGGAAGAGGAAATGAAATGAACTGCAAACCACAGAGGAGAGTCATAAAATTGAGATGTTGCTTGACTGAGAGCCAATGCAGGTCCATGAGTACAGGGATTATAGCCGAACAGGAACTGGGGCACCTTTAAACACATGACACCATTTTCCATACTGTCACCAGTAAACGCAGCAGGGAGCTGCCCACAACCTATCTCTATCAGAATGTTAGAGGGCCCTGTAAAATCATAAATTGATTGACAACTCAAAGAAATTATTAAATGACGAACTGTCTTTGATGTGGGATTCTGAATACAAATGTTTTGTTTTGCATGGGATTAAGTACTTGAGGCTATTGAAATGAGCTGCATTGGCTTTCATGAATGGGACCTGCATTAATATAGTGATGCCTGCAGTAGCTATTCAAAACTTTATTTCTTTTCAGTGTGATTCCCTAGGTTTCCCTGTGATAGATACATTGAAAGTGTGAGGGCAAAGTTTGGCAGGACATGTGTTGAGACTAAATTAGTATGGGGCTATTATGGATGAGGGAGATAGGTGGACATCGATAGTTGGTTTAAGTTGGCATATATGAGCAGAAGATTCTACCTAGTGAATGAGAGAAAAAAATAGAGGGAGACAGAGGGAGATGTACAAGTTTAGTTCAAAGTTAAAGAACAAATCTATGATCAGAAGCAAAGGAGATCATCACAGACAATTCAAAGCTTGTAGGAAGACACTGACTGAGGAGACTAGCCTGAGTCTTTGCTGACTGTCCTATAAGATCCTGGGAAGGCTGATGTAAGAAAATAGAAGGGCTTAAGCTCCTCTTGCAGTTCCTTTTGTGATGTGGGCATCGTGGAAGGTGACAGTATGTACTGCCCTTTGAGAAGGTGATGGTGAGCTGCCTCCTTGAACCACTGTAGATGTAGGGACACTCTCAATGCTGTCAGGGAGAGAGCTCTAGGATTTTAACCCAGGACAGGGATTTCAACTCAGGGATTGTGAGTGTCTCACAGTTGCTGACTTCTGGGTAATAGAAATTGTAGAGCTGGATAGTTCACTTGAAGAAGATTGACCGTAATATCCTGACAATGGGACATATCAGAGCACAGTGAGTCCTCCTGAATGATGTAGATGCACCAGAATTGAGTTTTGGGAAGGAGTTGGGGGGATGAGGGGATGATCTAATTACTATAGAATATTCAGACTCTGGCCTAATCTTTCATCTACATGGGTAGCATGGGAGCCCAATAAAACTTCCAGTCTCTGGTCATGACCCCTACTGGTGGCCTTAATGCGATGTGAATGTTAACTCACTGCCACTTGTTAGTCCAGCTCTGGGTCTGATCCGGGAAGTAATGTTTGGAACAGCTTGATGGAGGGCAGAAGGATAGTTGCAGAGAAACCAGTAGAAGTTGGTTGGACTGAGAAATCTTGGGCCAAGGTGAGTTAGAGGAACTATAGAAGAATTGATGTAGGTAGACCTGCAAACGTTGGGATGTAGTTTCCCATTTTATTGAAAGTAAGATGGTGGTTGTATGCAAGAAAATGACAAACACATCTCCCCCACCAGTGACATAATTTAGTCAGTCTCCCACTAACCAGCTCATTCGAGGCTGATAGGTGGCTGAGGGTGGGAAGTCTCACTCTTCCACAGCTTCTGGCTGAGCAGAGCTGGGAAGGTTTCTATCTCCTGGTCACAGGGTGTGCGAGGGCGAGTCGGTGGCAACGGCAGGGCAGCTGGTTTCAGACGTCGGCAAAACTAAAGAACTGATCATTGACTTGAGAAAGAAAGGAGGAGAACATGCCCCCATCTACACCAATGGAACTGACGTTAAGAGGGTCAAGTTCCTCAGAGTGACGATAATCGACAACCTGTCCTGGATTTCCCATGTAGATGCGACAGTCAAGAAGGCACAACAACGCTTCTTCTTCTTCAGGCAGCTGAGGAAATTTGCCATGTCCATAAGGCCCCTCACCAACTTCTACAGATGCACCATTGAAAGCAAACTATCCGGGTGCATAACGGCCTGGTATGGTAACTGCTCTGCCCAGGCCTGTAAGAAACTACATAGGGTGGTGTGCACAGCCCAGACCATTGCGGAAGATAACCTTTCATCCATGGCCTCCATTCACACGGCTCGCTGCTGTGGAAAGGCGGCCAACATCAACAAAGACCCATCGCACCCCAGTAATGATCTCCTACAACCTCTTCCATCAGGCAGAAGATACAGAAGCTTGAACACCCGCACCAACAGGTTCAGGAACAGCTTACTTTCGGCCGCTTTCAGACTGTTGAATGGACTCTAACCTGAAATAGTGTAACCTGCAATGTAACCTGTATGTCTCTAAGTCTTTTTGATCTGTACATCCTTTGCTTGCTGTGATCTGCCTGTACCACTCATAAACAAAACTTTTCACTGTATTTCTGTGCAATTGACAATAAATTAATCTATCAATCAATACCACCACCTTGCCTGAATCCATGCCTCAAAGTGCTCCCAGTTTGGGGTAATTGTAGGGTTGTCAAACCTGGCAGATCTTGGCGGGTGTTGTATGGGTGATCAGGGAGGTGCTGTGTTGAGGCTCTTGAGTGGCCATGACATAAGGGGCATGAATAATTGTCGATGAGCTGTTAAAGTCTGCAATGGACCCTGTCACCCAGACGTGCATTGGGCCAACTCACCCTATTATTATCGCCACCTGCAGGGAGGAGAAAGTCACAACCATCATGTCCATACTGAGGGGAACCTGACTGATCGTGTAAGTGAAATCTCTTCCACAGCCCAGTCCCACTGTAGTGGCATTCCAGATCGTGTAATACTCCTGGAGTCTTTCTGTTCATCATTCAACAAAGCAAGACAGAGTGATATACCTTCATCACAAGTTTAAAAGGAGGCAGACTTGCATTTATGTAGCACCTTTCACATCCTCAAGATGACCCAAAGTGACTCACCACCTATGAATCAGTTTTGAATTGTGGTCACCATTGTTTTTAAACATAAGCTGAACCTGTTGAGCAGCAAAGTACCAGAAAGAGCAGAATGGTGAACAATGAGTTCACCTTTGTGATCAAGGCGTTATTAGAGGGGGAGGGGGGGGGGGGGGAGGTCGTTGGTGAGTGTTGGCCGGGCACTAAGAGAAATACATGGCTGTTCCATGAAGAAGTGACACCTGATCATTAGATACTCTACCATGTTGAAATGAAACAATTCAGATTGTTGGTGATAAATTATAAAGTTTCCTTTGTGGGGTTCTGGTTTGCAATCAGTTATTTCCTGATTTTTAAGCGGTTCGAATCACTCCCAGATCCCTGGTTCTGGATGTTGGACTTATTTAGGGAATGTGAAATGAAGAGGCAGGAGACAGGTGTTTCAGGGCAAAAGAATCTCTGCATTTAATTAATATACAAAGGCAAATATAATACAAGAAAAATAGGTAAATGCAATAGAGAAGGGAAATTAACGCAATTAATTATACACAGAACTGTATTACATTAAATCACACTATTTTTTAGATTAAAACTATTAGAACTACTGACAGAAAAACAACAGTTTAAATAACAGTTTAATTACAGAATCTTTAATCAGGCTTCCTGCTCTTGGGGTCCCAATGCACTGTCACCCCGCCTTCCCCTCCCCCTGCTAGCTTGGTTGGAACTTTGGGGTCTCGGGAGTTAAAGCCCACCACTGAAAAAAATGCAATTTTGACATACGCCTGGCTATTCCCGCTTGCCGTAACCTGAACCTGGATGAAGACTCTGTCCGGCATTGGCTTTTCAGTTTGGGTTGATTCTGCTGCTGCGGTTAGGTGCGTATTGGATCTTTCGGGTAAGCACCTGGTTTTCTTCATTTTCTGCTGACCTTGTGGGCCTGGTTTTCGCCTCAGGATGTGTCTGAGGGCTTGTGGTGTTGGTCAGGGTCAGTTGGTTTGCTGAGGTGTAGGTCAATGGTTTTGTTGGCTGTGCTTGGTAGCTCTCATCCAGGGAGCTCTCAGAACGTTTGCCGGGTGAGATCGGGGCCTGCAATTATACTGTTTGTGGCCTCCTTATCTTCACACCAAATCTGCGCTTTTCCTAGTGTTTCCTTCTAAAGTTAATGGGTTTTCCAATTGTCAGTGTCTGTGCGCCTGGATTTCGATTGAAGTTAATTGTCGGGTATCTCTGTAGGCCCCGTACTGTCTGTGCTGGGAGGTAGCGTGAGGGGTAAAAGCTGTCTCGGGCTGGAGTCTGTTGATTTTAGTTGATTGTTCTTTTAGGGAGGAGAATTAAATTGGAATTCCAGGCTGACCTGTTCTAAATTACACACAACTCCTTTACATCTGAGGCCGTTAATACATTTACACGACATGGGCATCACTGGCTAGGCCGGCATTTATTGCTCACCAGTTGGGGAGACAATATTACTGGGAGGTATTATTACTGGACTGTTATCCAGAGATGCTGGCAATGTTCTGGGGACCTGGGTTCAAATCCCGCCACAGCAGATGATGGAATTTGGATTCAATAAACATCTGGAATTAAGAGTCTAACGATGACCATGAATCCATTGTCAATGGTCAAGATGGAAAATGCATGGAAAACCCATCTGGTTCACTAATGTCCTTTAGGGAAAGCTGCCATCCTTACCTGCTCCGGCCTACATCTGACTCCAGACCCACAGCAATGTCGTTGACTTCCAACTGCCCTCTGGGCATTAGGGATGGGCAATAAATGCTGCCTAGCCAGCGACACCCTCATCTCATGAATGAATAAAAACATCACCTTCATGAAGGGGCCGGTGAGCCGCCATCTTGAACCACAGCAATCCTTGGGGGCGTAGGGATACCCAGAGTGCAGTGCGGAGGGTGTCCCAGGGTTTCAACCCAGCAACAGTGAAGGAACAGAGCTGTAGATCCAAGTCAGGAAGAAGGTGGGAGGGAGAATGGCAGGAAAGGAGAAAGAGAGATGAAGGAAGGGAACAGCAGAGGGGGAAAGCGGAGGAGAGAGAGGCAAGGAGGACATTATTGCTGTTTTGGCTATTGCATCATTCTAATCTCTGGGTGACAACGATTCAGATGGAATCACAGAGGAGCATGGAGTACCAGCACCACTCACAAACATCTAAGATAAAGCACAGGGGCAGAAATAGGCCATTCATCCCATCGAGTCTGCTCCACCATTCAATTAGACCTTGGCTGATCCGATAATCCCCAACTCCACCTTCCTGCATGTAACCCTTGAATCCCTCACTGATCAATGAGTTGCTTAGCTAGAAGCATTTACCATGATTTACAGTTCTGAAGTACAGTGACTGTTGGCATGTGAGCCAAAATGTGTACAGCAAGATCCCATCACAGGCTTGTTTGTGGGGGTTAAGAGGAAGATGGGAGTGGATTTTGCAGGAGGGATAAGGGAAGAACTCGTTCAAAAAGTTTTACAGACCTGGGCTGGCTTCTGAGCTCAGCCATGGGCCCTACAGTTTCCCATACCAGAGAAACCCCAGGGAAGATGTGGAGTTCTGTTGGAGAGGAGCTGTCTTTTCTGTTCGAGCTGAATTAGACTAGCTCCGCCTTTGATTTGTGATGTATCTTGCAGAGGTACTGCCCCACCATCCACCCAGATATAAAACCAACATCAACAGACTTTCCAGCCAGATATTCCCCAGCAGCAGGAGCTGCCATTCGCAGCAAACTACCCTCACTGCCTGTTTCCAGTGTCCAGTGTCCAGTGTCCACTGCCTAGTGTAGGATCAACTGTTCACAAGATAAGTTTATGCATCACTTTTGAGCTCCACTTGGTGAGTAGTTTTGGAGAATGTTTTTTCACCAGAACAATTTCTAAGCACAGAAAAGAGTTAGGTATTTGGATGTAATTGATGCTGTTTTAGCTGTAGAGTTTAGGATCTTGATATATAGTTAGGGTGAAAGTTAATCATTTCCATTAAAATCTGGTGTTTTGTATGTTGTTGAGCTGCCTGCTGCTGTGTGAAGTTAATGTTTGTTCCTGACCATTGAAGGTGTGACTCCTGCTTAGACTGTACACGTGCCTAAATGTGTGTTCCCCCCAAAACTCACAGGCTATGCATCTGAATAAGGTGCAGTCCTGATTTAGTGTATGTTGGCATTGTCAGTTTTCAAATTTAAATAGGTAAACGTGGAGAAAAGGAGAAAACTCTTTGAGGAATAATGTCCAGTTGTCAAATTTGTGAAAGGAGATGATGTCCAGTTTGAAATGAACGATAACCCATGGCTGACAATTCAATCCTGTAACCTAATATTGTCTGAAAGCAGACCCCCAGTTCTAACAAACCCAGCCACACTCTTCTCTAGGTCAATGGAAGGGAAAATTGTCTTGAATTACATTCCTGAATAAGTTGTAACTAATAGAGATAAGATTTTGGAATTGAATGCTTCACCAGAATGTGTCTTGGTTTAGCTGAGGTCATTTTTTAGACTTTACTCTACAATGTTGAGGGTACAAGAGACACCCCTTCAATGAGTGGAAAGATTTATTTGGGAAATATAAGATTGTATTCGCAGAGTGAGCCTTGTTATAAAGTCATACAGCACAGAAATAGATCCTTCAGTTCAATTCGTCCATGCCAACCAGGTTTCCCAAAATGAACTAGTCCCACTTACCTGCATTTGGTCCATATCCCTCTAAACCTTTCCTATCCATGTACCTGTCCAAATGTCTTTTAAATGTTGTAACTGAACCTGCATCTACCACTTCTTCTGGCAGTTCATTTCACACACGAACCACCCTCTGTGTGAAAAATTTGCCCCTCAGGTCCCTTTAAACCTTTCTCCTCTCACTTTAAAAGTATGTCCCCTAGTTTTGAACTCCCCCACCCAATGGAGAAGACCTTTGCCTTATCTATGCCCCTCATGATTTTATAAACCTCTTTAAGATCACCCCTCAAACTCCTATGCTCCAGTGTAAAATGTCCCAGCCTATCCAGCCTCTCCTCATAACTCAAACCTCGTTGCTACAATCGTTGTGCAGTCCACCCTCCAGGCCGTCCCTGCGATCAGTTTATCACTGAGTCACTCACACAGCATTGAGAGAAAATATCTCATTGAGTTGCATGAATTATTTTTGAGAGATGATTGCCTTTGTGTCAGTTATTTAAAACGAGACTCAGTAGTATTTCCTCACAGCTGAACATTACAGTGTTATTCTGGAATGACTATATAGAAGCAGATCATTTACTGAAACCAGTCTGTGATGGAGTTTAACCAGTAGTATCCCCAGGAAATGTTCCTGCTCCCACTCAGTCCTTTCCCTTGCCTTGCAGCTACCTATCGAACCCAGCCTGGCCTGTTTCCTGACTCAGACACTAACTCCCACAGTGTAGTTCCACAGACTCAGTTAATCCCCTGTGTATCCTTTCCTGGAGATAAGATTCACTGCCGTCCCTGCTGATCAAATCTTTAAACTGTGAGTGTGACGTCTAAAAGCAAATTGACTGATTACTTTGGAATGGGAAACTGTCTCACTGCACTGTCCAATCAGACAATCCTCTAGCACAGGGTTGATTCCTCTGACCCAATACCTTCTCCATGGTAACTCAGCCATCTCACCTCACCCTGTTTGGAAAGTGGGAGCTTCCGTTCACATTTGACTGTTGTGCCCCCAGCAATCCACTCTTCCCTTCTGCGTGTCTGCCCATTGAGGGTGACCTGCAGGGATGTGTGATGTTGAAACGATTGGCAGGCAGTGGCATAGTGGTAATGCCACTGGACCAGCAATCCCAAACAGAAAAAAAATTTGCTAGAGAAACTCAGCAGGTCTGTAGAGAGAAAACACAGCACAGTGGCTCAGTGGTTAGCACTGCTGCCTCACAGCGCCATGCGACCCGAGTTCGATTCCACCCTCGGGCGACTGTCTGTGTGGAGTTTGCACGTTCTCCCCGTGTCTGCGTGGGAATCTTCCGGGTGTTCTGGTTTCCTTCCACAGTCCAAAGATGTGCAGGTTAGGTGGATTGGCCATGCTAAATTGCCCAAGATTCGGTAAGTTATAGGGGGATGAGTGTGCATGGGATGCTCCGAGGTTCGATGTGGACTTGTTGGGCTGAAGGGCCTGTTTCCACACTGTAGGGATTCTATGATAAAGCAGGGTTAACATTTCAGATCCAGTGACCTTTCTTCAGAACTGATAGTTATGAGGAAAGAAATAGTATACATAGTAAACATGCTGAAGAAAAGGAGTGGTTTGGGGCACAGGATGGTTAAAGGAGTGAGAGGAAAGGTGGTGATGGAGCCCAGAGGGAGAGAAAGACAGCTAGGCAAACAAACGGATGGATAATGGTGAGTCAGGGAGAAAGTCAACCTGAAAATGGGCCCTATTAATTGGTGAAAGTGGGTCAGCTGAGCTGAGAACACCTGGGCTTTTGGTGGGGGTAAAGGACATAGAGGGAGGTGTTCAGGCCCTAAAACTATTGAACTTGATACTGAGTCCTGAAGGCTGCAGGGTTCCCAACTCTTCTCATTGCTGCTGTTGTCATTGTTAGAGTTGGGACATGAATGAACAATTTTCTGACTCTGGTGAGATTGCTTCTGACTTATCCATGGCAGAGAAACCTGACAAAGAACAGTGATTGTGTTCAGACATACCTGCTGTGGATTCCTGGTTCCCCAAAGTTTTACATGAGAGAGAGACATGAGGGAGCTCACACCAGCACAAGGAATACCGGTTTGCTATCGTAACAGTGAGGTTTTAATAATAGACACAATGTGGGAAACAAGGGAGAGGGAACAGGAGGTCACAATTCGACAGAAGTTCTTGCCCAAATCCATTAACCCGCCAGACAGCAGTAAGAAGATTGGTGGGATTGCATTTGACATCACATTTAGTAACATATTG
This sequence comes from Rhincodon typus, assembly GCF_021869965.1. Classification (NCBI taxonomy): domain Eukaryota; kingdom Metazoa; phylum Chordata; class Chondrichthyes; order Orectolobiformes; family Rhincodontidae; genus Rhincodon; species Rhincodon typus. Next base: position 89,531,132 of record NC_063340.1, read on the forward strand.
AAACATATAGCCCCTGACTGGTTGTGTCTACTGTTGAGAATTCATGTGGGTTTTGTCTTTCTTGCGGCTGTGTTAAAATTGGAGTAACTGTGTAACCTGAACATGGTGTACACCATTCACTGCACCTTCAACTTCTCCTCATACTCCTCCATTACATTTTCCATTCAGCTACCATTTCCTAAAACTTGACTCCCAGTTGAATTGCTCTTTCCCAGTTCACATGTGGCAATAATCAATCAAGTCTCTAAATTAAACATCTTGACCTTCAAACCACTATTCCTAATTCCATTAACCACCTCTGGTACAGCAATGCCCCCACCCCCGATGCACACACACAAAATCTTTAGCCAACACTCTTAAGTTATTTTACTTTTTCAGGTCCACTGCTCTCTCAGGTAGATTCTCTACATTGCCAGATGCGGTCTCTGCTAAGCCTGTCCTGGGATTGATGTTTGCACAATGCAGAAACACCAGAATACTGAGATGTTCATGGTTGCAATTGTTTTCAAAGGCTGTTCTAGGAACACAATGGAATGCATAAAATCAAAGAACTAAATGCAACAAATCTATAAGGCTCAACTGGACATGTTAAGCAGTTGTAATGTGGGTTATTTGGAACAGCTGAAGTCTTCACCCTATGAGAGGAAGCAGCATTCTGGAGCGGTGGAGATGGCTTGTGGTTTGGACATGTTGGTCCTCTATTATTGGCTCCTGGCATTGTTACCTTGTCCCTGTTTGCACCGAATGCCTTGTTGGAAACCAGGAGATAAAACCAAGATGGTGGCCACTGCTTTCTCCCTTCTTCTTTGCAATTGTTCAAAATCCACAACATATCCTGGTGCCGCGCAGAGACTGCTCCTTGGCAGGGGATTGTGAGCAGATGCGACTCACTCCCTCTCTCCCACAGAAACATCCTAACCTCTGTCAGGCTTTGGACAGTCAGAAATCTCACTTGGACACAGACCTTGGGTTAGGGCAAGACTTGTTGACCCGGCTCCCTTCCCCCATTCCATTGAGTAGGTGGTGGCAGACCATTAGCTCTCCCCCAACAAAACTGCAAAGGACCAAATCCACACCTCCCCCCCACCCCATCTGCTGGTCCCAATGATGGAAGGACCCTCTCAGACCATTAACCAGCAAGGAAAGAGTGTGAAGTTCCTAAAACAACAACCAACTCATTCTAGAACCGAGACGGCTGGCGAGAGAACCTTGGTCAATTTATTCAGAGCTTACAGGATGTGAGCAAGACATCACTTGGAGAATCTAAGCTCCACAGGAGTTTGAGGCATAACACATGAAACAAACACATTTTCTCAAGGTAAATATGCTGACTGCAACAAAAAAAACGCCAAACATGGTTTCTTCACACCTAGAAACTGAGTGTATGCTCAGCTCAGCCAGAACAGTCAGAAGGGAGGTTTTGTTAAAGCAGTTCAAGACACTTGTCAGACCACAACTAGAATACTATGAACAGTTTTGGGCCCTTATCTATGGAGGGATATGCTGGCATTGGAGGCAGTGCAGAGCAGGTTGACTAGGTTGATTGCGGCTATACAGGGGTTGACTGAAGAGAGACGGAGGGAGGTTGAGGCCTGTACTCATTGGATTTTAGAAGACTGAGAGGTGACCTTATTGAAACATACAAGATTCTTAGGGGGACTGGACAGGGTAGATGCAAAAAGATTGTTTCCCCTTGTGGGAGAGTTTGGGACTAGAGGGCCCCATCTCACAATCAAGGGTCACATATTTAAGGCAGAGATGAGGAAGAATTTCTTTCTCAGAGGGTAGTGAATCTGTGGAATTCTTTACCACAGAGGGCAGTAAAGATTGGGTCATTAAGAATATTCAAGGCTGAAACAGAGTTTTAGTCAGTGGGAGTTGAAGGTTAAGGGGTAAAGGTAGGAATGTAGAGTGAGGATTGTCGGATTAGCCATGATCATGTTGAAGCAGAGCAGATTTGATAGGCTGAATGGCCTACTTCTGCTCTGGTGTCTTGTATTCTTAAGAACCTGGCACAGGAACTGTAAAGGCCATATGGTTACAGCAAAGAACAGTCTTGTGTTTGAGATATGTCGTTGTCCATCTCGGTGCCAGGCCTGGGATCACTTGAACGTTGGCTGGAGAGAGTTGGAGTCCAAACTGACACTTTCATTTTCAGTATGAGGAGATGTCAGCCAGAAATAAACAATCAATGAGAGATTGTCTCAATCCAGCCCTCGGAAATGTATCCAAAAGCTTTATGCAACATGAATTACTGGTTGACCTTGTAGAGATAATGTCGTGACATCCTTAATCCAGACCAGAAATTCAACAAAGAGTGGTTTCAAATTCAACAATGGACAGTTGGAGAGTTTTGATTCATGTTTGTAAAAAACTGGAATTAAATAAGCATATTGATACTGATACTGGTATTAAAGTTATCACCAAGTTGCTTGATGGCCATTAAAAACTCGATGGGCTCATTAACATCCATCTGAGGAGGAAGCATGCAGTATTTTCCTAGTCTGAACCTTTTTTGTGACTCCAGCCCAAACCACATTGAATTTTAACTGAGGGAGGGGGCCACTGGACACCCAGTTGTATCAAACCTTCACCATATGAAGGTGGGTAAAGTGTTGGAAAGGATTATAAGAGATAGGATTTATAATAATCCAGAAAGGAATAATTTGATTAGGGATAGTCAACACGGTTTTGTGAAGGGTAGGTCGTGCCCCACAAACCTTATTGAATTCTTCGAGAAGGTGACCAAACAGGTGGATGAGGGTAAAGCGGTTGATGTGGTGTATTTGGATTTCAGTAAAGCGTTTGATAAGGTTCCCCATGGTAGGCTATTGCAGAAAATACGGAGGCATGGGATTGAGGGTGATTTAGCAGTTTGGATCAGAAATTGGCTAGCTGTAAGAAGACAGAGGGTGGTGGTTGATGGGAAATGTTCATCCTGGAGTTCAGTTACTAGTCGTGTACCTCAAGGATCTGTTTTGGGGCCACTGCTGTTTGTCATTTTTATAAATGACCTGGATGAGGGCGTAGAAGGATGGGTTAGTAAATTTGCGGATGACACCAAAGT
>NC_063340.1:89534208-89534360 GCF_021869965.1 Rhincodon typus
TTTAAGGGCATTTAAATGGTCATTGGATAAACATATGGATGATAATGGAATAGTTTAGGTTAGATGGGCTTCAGATTGGTTTCACAGGTCGGCGCAACATCGAGGGCCGAAGGGCCTGTACTGCGCTGTAATGTTCTATGTTCTATGTTCTA
>NC_063340.1:89534460-89581587 GCF_021869965.1 Rhincodon typus
GCCGAAGGGCCTGTACTGCGCTGTAATGTTCTATGTTCTATGTTCTAAAAGGTCACCAACACCTTCTTAAGTAAGTATGAATGTCCACATCCTGAGAATGTTCTTTCCTAGGTGTAAACATTAAGTTTTCTATGCACAGCAAGATCCCACTGTCATCACCAATGTGAATAACCAGCTTGTTTTTTCTGATGCTGATCCTGATAAGGTGGCAGAAACATGTTGGAGAATGGATTTGTCAACCAGGAACAGGTGAAATACACAGAAATACACAACAGCCTTCAAACAAAATAGGTTGATAAATATTTGAAAAAAGGAACATGCAGGCAGGTTACTGACTGTACATCACTGAAACAGGCCATTCAGTCCATCTGGACCATGTTGGTCTTTCCACTCTATGAGCATATCCTTCCATCCCTTTCAGTCCATAGATTTAACTAACTTCCTTGAAAAAGGTCCATGCTTTTCATCTCATCCACTCCCTGTTGCATAGAATTCCATGCCCATAGGGAATAAAGTTTATCCGGAATTTCTGATTGGACGTATGTATATCTATCCTATGGGCCTCAGTTTGAAACTCAACCACACCTCCTCCAAATTTGCCTTTTTAAAACCCACCACAATGTTAAAGACCTTTACTGGGTACCCCTACTGAATCATGTCTTTCTGAGAGCAAAGGGCTCTGGCCTGTTTGCTCTTTCCTATATTTCGACTGAGTCTGGCTGCCTCAACTCAATAAGGCTGTATTGTGGATGCAGCCTCCAGTGATGGGTGAGAAGGTAGAGGGCAGTGACCTGGTTTTCACAGCTGTACCCACCACCAGAGACAAACTGTAGATGCCCCAAACTGCAATGCAGTCCCACGATGCAGTCTGGTGTCATACTGACACATCCCATCACTCCCTTAAAGTTTCATTGCTGTTAGACGGTCTTCAGAAGCAGGAACAGGAGGAGTCAGTTCAGCCTCTCAAACATCACCAATTCTCTTGCTCTAACCCTCAACTCTGGCCGTTTTTCCAAACGTCTCCTTATACAATACAAACCTATCGATCTCAACAGCACCAAATAACCGTTAGCATTCTCAGCTTTTAAATTTCTACTTCCTGACTAACCTTGAATGACCAGGCTCTCGTTTTAAGGTTATGACCCCTTGTCCTGCACCAACCCCACCCAAAACAACAGTATGCACGCAGGTACAGCAGCTAGTGAAGAGACAATTAGTGTTCCAGCCTTCACAGCGAAAGGATTAGAGTGCAGGAGCAAGGATAGCTTGCTGCAACTGTACAGGGGCCTTGGTGAGATCACACCCTGGAGTGTTGTGTGCAGATTTGGTCTCATTTATCTGAGGAAGGATATTCTGGCTGTGGAGGGATTGCAACAGAGGTTTAACAGACCGATTCCTGGGATGGCAGGACAGATGTGTGAAGAGAAACTGGATTATTTAGGATTATATTCACTTGAGTTTAGAAGGATGTAGGGGGATTCTCATAAAACCCAATAAAATTCTAATGGGACTAGACAAGGTAAATGTAAGGAGGGTGTTCTCAATACTGGGGGAGTCCAGAACCAAGGCCCACAGTTTAAACATACAGGGTAGGCCATGGAGGGCACAGGTGAGGAGAAACTTCTTCAGCCAGAGAGTGTGGAGCCTGTGGAATTCTCTGCCACCGAAAGCAATTGTGGCCAAAACATTGAATGTTTAAAAGAAAGAGTTGGTTATAGTTCTAAGGGCTAAAGTGATCGAAGGATATGAGGAGAGAGCAAGAACGAGGTTATGAGTTGGACAATCAGCCACAATTCAATGATAGAACAGGCTTAAAGGGCCAAATGGCCTACTCCTGCTCCTGTTTTCTATATTTCAAAGTTTCTCACTCTCTAAACCAACAAATCCTATAAAACCACATCAAAGCAGCCTCTTATAGGATGTGGGGGGTAAGGGCTACCACTAGTGTCCCCTCTGACTTCACCTGCGAGATGTGCACCCAACTCCAGCTCCTCACACACTGTATTAGGGAACTGGGCTGGAGCTGGATGAACTCCAGACCATTCGGGAGGCCGAGGGGGTGATGGAGAGGAGTTATAGAGAGGTATCCCTAAATTACAGGATAAAGGTAGCAGGGTGACCGTTAGGAGAGGGAAAGGGAATAGGCAGACAGTGCAGGGATCCCCTGTGGCCGTTCCCCTCAACAATAAATATATCGCTTTGGATCCTGTTGGGGGAGACAACCTACCAGGGAAAGCCATAGTGGACAGGTCTCTGGCACTGAACCTGGCTCTGCGGCTCAGAAGGGAATGGGGGAGAATAGGAGAGCGATAATGATAGGGGATTCACTGGTTAGGGGAACAGGCAGGAGATTCTGTGATACCGAGCAAGACTCCTGGATGGTATGTTGCCTCCCGGGTACCAGGGACAGGGATGTCTCGGATCGAGTTTACAGGATTCTTAAGGGGGAGGGAGAGCAGCCAGAAGTCATGGTATACATCGGTACCAATGACATAACTAAGAAACGGGACGAGGAAAGTGAAAAGTGAATTTAAAAAAACAAAAAGTTGGCTTTCATTGGCAGGGGAATTGAGCTTAAGGGCCGTGAGGTTATGCTGCAGCTCTATAGAACTCTGGTTAGACCACACTTGGAATATTGTGTTCCGTTCTGGTCACCATGTTATAGGAAGGATGTGGAAGCTTTAGAGAGGGTGCAGAGGAGATTTACCAGGATGCTGCCTGGACTGGAGGGCAGGTCTTATGGGGAAAAGTTGAGGGAGCTAGGGCTTTTTTCATTGGAGCGAAGAAAGTTGAGAGGTGACTTGATAGAGGTGTACAAGATGATGAGAGGCATAGATAAGGTGGATAGCCAGAGACTTTTTCCCAGGGTGGAAATGACAATTACGCGGGGCCATAATTTTAATGTGTTTGGAGGAAGGTATAGGGGAGATGTCAGAGGTAGGTTCTTTACACAGAGAGTGGTGGGCATGTGGAATGCGCTGCCAGCAGTGGTAGTGGATTCAGATACTTTAGTGACTTTTAAACGACTCTTGGATAGGCACATGGAAGATAGTAAAATGTAGGGTATGCAGGGTAGTTTGATCCTTGAGTAGGATAATAGGTCGGTATAACATCGTGGGCCGAAGGGCCTGTACTGTGCTGTCCTGTTCTATGTTCTATGTTCTTAATTACTTATACTCGAGGGAAGCAATAGGAGTTAGTCGACGAAACTTGCCTTTGTAATTTAACCATTTACAACTTTATTCAAAATAAAACAAAATCAGAAGTTGCTGGAAAAGCTCAGCAGCTCTGGCAGCATTTGTGGTGAGAAATCAGAGTTAATGTTTCAGGTTGCGTGACCCTTTCTCCGACTCAGTTTTGAGGAAGGGTCACCGGGCCCGAAATGTTAACTCAGATTTCTCTTCACAGATGCTGCCAGACCTGCTGACCTTTTCCAGCAACTTCTGTTTTTGTTCGTGATTTACAGCATCCGCAGTTCTTTTGGTTTTCATTAAAAAAAGGTCTGTTTCTGAAATAGGTATTAATTTAGACGGTAAAAAAGCCATTAAATCATAACACTAATTGCAGAGACTGGGCAGTAATCTCTAACTGTTCCAGTTTTATTTTTGAAGGCTGTTCTATTTTTGTTCAGGTATTTTTGAGGTGTTGTTGTAATTTCTTTAATGTAAATTAGTTCTCCATTTACTGCACAGCTGTGAATAGACAGCAATTTCCTTCCTAAATCGGTTAATACCACAATCGTAGAGTGCCCTTTCGTTTGTGTTTTTAAGCCTTTGGCTGCAGACAAAAAGCTTGGAGAGTGTTTAAAGATCGCACAGCAGCGTTTCTGGAAAATAAACAGCAGATGAGCTGCCAGGAGGCTGGGCATGTGATAGGAAATCAGCAATCACAGTGAGTGAGTGGGTAAGTGAAAAAGCCCTGAGGGAAATGCTCAGTAAAGGCAGCAGCTGGCAAAACACAAAGGGAGTGGCTCAGTCAGCCAGTGACTGTGTTTTAAACCACAGTTTAAGAGGCCTGCTCAATTCGAACTGCAACCACAGCCTGCTGATCATCCTCAGTTCCCCAGGTACAATTCTTACTGAACTGTAAAGGTTGCAGCCCTAGCCTAGATGTAGCTGAGTCTATGAGTATTCAGCATATGTCAGAGAGAGAGAGAGACAGGATTCAGTGATTACCCTGGTTTACAGGCCTCAGTGAATTATTTTAAAGTCTATATCAGCAGAGCCTGTTGACAGCTCATGCCCAGTAATAGGAAGCAAATGCTGTCTCTGTGTGAGCGTGTGTGTGTACATTTATCCTGCAGCAAATCCTCAGCATCGCCAGGTTTGGAAATAAACAGAAAATCTCCAAGATGCAAACGGGTTAACGGCTGTACAGTTGTAGTGGTGAGAGGGAGGTTGTGGTTGGAAATGAGGGGTACTGTGTCTGAGAGGGAGGGCAGGGTCAGGGGCTGTATTGTGAGAGCGCTGTAGGATCACAGGGGTTGTAGTGTGAGAGAGTGGTGAGGGACAGGCTCCTGGAGGGTGTGGGGGTTATGAGTTGATTAGGGGATGTGGAGGGAGAGTGTTGGTGGGACTGCAGGGATGAGAGGAAGTCTCCTGTTCCAGGGCCTCACTGTGCTCTGTAAGAGACTAGGGATGGGCAATGCTGGCTCAACCCTTAATGCTAACATGTCAAGAATGAATTTAAGAAAACTAAGAGGCTGTCCTTCTAAGTGGCACTGTTTCAATAAAAAAAGGCACAGTCCAGATAAAGCTGCAACAGAGAAAGACTGAACATATTGACAGAGAAAGAGGGGCAAGTGAGAAGTTATTTCGCACAGCAGGTTATTGTGGCTTTGAACATGCGTCTGGAAAAAGCAATGGAAATCAATTTGAAATTTTAATAAGGAATTAAATAAATACTTGAAAAGGGGAAGTCGACAGGGAGTCGAGGAAAAGGGTATGGGAATTGGGAGTAATTAGGTAGCTCTTTGAAAGAGCTGGCACAGCCACAATGGGCTGAATGGCCTCCTGGGTTACTGAAAGCATGGACTTGAAATGAATGGAACTCGAAAGCCAGGCCTTTGTAGAAGTTGGAGTGGGGATGAGAGGGTGGGTGTGCATGGTGAGAGATTCTGTGTCAATCTTGCAGGGTCCGGGGGAGGTGGTAATGTGGTCCCACATCTTCCTGTTGGCCTTGCCAATAATGTCCCCTCAAAACCACACGCCTATACACCAACCAGAAAGATCCCACGCAATTTACATGCATCTTGACCCTTGTGTGCAGCCTTACAAAAATCTAAAGGGAACCTCTTGGGTAAATTGGCCATGTGCGCAGAAAATGTAGATGCCAATTCTCCAGGAATATCCAGCGATTTCCTAGAATTGAAAACTAGTCTCTAGGGTAATTTTGAATAATCGTTAAATATTTAAATAAAATTGTCTTCATATCATTTTCTTGGACCAATTTATCTGGGGTATTGGATGCCTAACAAAGTTTTATTTCACTGGGATTCAAGATAGATCCAACTTTGGGGATAACAGTCTGATTCCAGTTGGGGGATGGGTTAAGAATGACCAAGAGGATGGACAAATAGCAGGAGTGGGCCGGTTCAAGGTGAAAGGTCATGAAGACATAAGAATACCCCAAAGAGATTCCCCAGAGACAGTGACCTCTGGAGGGGAGGCAAGATCTAAGACAGGTGAGGTTCACTCTTTTCCCAAAGAAGGGGCAGAGCTCAGAGAAAGCTGATTGCTGGCGAACAATCATTGCAGAGACTAGTAACATGGCAGCCCCATATACTCGACATTAACTGTGGCAGAGACACTGTCTCTTCACATGGGTATCATGATCTCGTCGAATGGCAGACCAGACTCGAAGGGCTGAATGGCCTGATTCCATTCCTGTGCCTTATAGTTTATGGGAACAGGAGAGCGGGAGATGGGGAGTAAAGGAAGACAAGTTGACTGACGGTGTGGCTGAAGAGATGGAAGTCGAGGGAGTGGGTAAGAAGCGGGCTGGGGACGAGGCTGGGTGAGTAGTACACGGACAATGGCAGGTGAATGATGGCTGGAGACCATGCCACTTATTGGAGGTCAGTGAAGCGTATGTGGTACACAGGCAGATCACAGGATGTGAACTCTATTTGATAATCAGATTTTACAGCGAAAGCACTCTTACCTCAGAGTCACAAGGTTGTGGCTTCAAGTCCCGAGTAAGAGATTTGAACCCAAAGGCTGTTTCTCCCGGTGCAGTACTAAAGGAGAGCAACACTGTCAGAAGTGCCATCATTAGGTTCAGATTTTAAACTTGGACCCTCTGGGCTTGATGTAAATGATAGTATTTTAAAGGAAAGCATGGATGTTCTCCCTCGCGGCCTGGCTAATGTTTATCACCCAATTAAGAACATAAGTACCAAGATCAGAAGTAGGCCATTCAGACCCTCGAGCCTGCTCTACCATTTAATATGATCATAGCTGAGCTCACCTCCGCCTCAACTTTACTGCCTGCTCTCCATAAACCTTCAACCAATTGCTGAATTAAAATCTGTCTACTTTGTCCTTAAATTTACTCAATGCCCCAACATCCACCGTACCCTAGGATAGTGAATTCCACAGATTCACAACTCTTTGAGTGAAGAAATTTTTCCACTTCTGTTTTTCAGTCTGCTAGCCCTTATCCTGAAACATCACAAAAAGAGAGAGCTTTTCATTAGGAGATGCACATTTGTCTACTTTTTTTTTGTCTTTTTGACACTTTGAAGAGAACCCTTTCCAATCCCAGCATTACCATTCCCAATTCCAGCCAGTCCCAGCATTATCATTCCTAACAATAACAAAAACTTCCATTTAATAACGTGAGAGTTTAGTGAACTCAGAACGACTCAATGTATTTTATGGAATTCCCTCCTCTGCTGGTCTGTACATCTCCCTGCCTTAGCTCACCCTCTTCCCTCCACTCCCATCACAGCATCCAGCCATGTCTCCATCAGGATACTGCCATTTTGACCAGGAACTGGCCTCTTTACCCCACTCTCCCTGTGAACTCTAACCCCCTTCCTATTTGATCTTTCCAAACCACCTTTCAAACCTCAACCAACCTGCGCCTCGTCACCACTTGGCCCTGAGGTATTTTTACAGGGTACGCAGTGTTTTAATGCAGGAAATGCAGTGAGCACAGCCAGCTCCCACAAACAGCAATGTGATAATGACCCAGATGGTTGTCTCATTTTGACAGTTGAGGGCCACATGATGGTCAGACCCCAGGGAGAATTCACCAGCTCTTCCTCCAAACATTATAAAGGACCTTTTATCCCCATCTTAAAACTCCCGATGAATGCCTCATCCAAGAGCTGACAGCTCAGACAGTGCTGCACTCCCCCTGTACTGCCCTGGCTGGATTATATCTGAAACCTGTGCAGTGTAATTTCTGCCTGAGTGGTGAGAGAGCTACACACTCTGCCGCATTCGTCACCGTCTCCCTTCTGTCTTTGATTAAACCAAACGTCTCTGCCTTTGTCGACAGCATATTAACTCGATCACCATGTCGGCAGAAGGGGCCCAGGTCGTGGCAAAGGTCAACAGCAGCATCAATATCCTCAGTGCAGCAGAGGAGGTGAAGGCAGACCTGGAGATGATCATGAAGCCCTATGCCAACTGGGAAGAGTTCCTGACACCAGGTCCTCTGTCCATCGCCATTCTAGGGGAGCTGATATTCATTTCTGCAGCCGAGGCCTTCCAAGTGAATCTCAACGTGTCTGGGAAAACATTTCGCTTCCTACAGTACCCAGGGTCCTTCCACGCCTGCCTGATGCAGGTGAGTGACCAAGGATGGAAAGCCTTTAACAAAGCTCACAGGAATATGGACCAGATCCGGCTCTACTCCATGTTGGCTCCGAAGCATCTGGCCAGCGCTGTGCAGGTGCTGAGCCGCCAGGACCCGAAGGTGGTCAAGGCCATGCTGCCCAGCCGACTCAACAGCATCCGAAAGGTGTCAGAGCAGTGCCAGCAGCTGGCAGTGTCCGTCGAGGAAGAGTTCACCTCGCTCATCGAGCTGGTGCAGGAACTGCTGGAATTCTGTGCCAGCTCCCGTACGGAGCACCATGCATCCCTGGAGCAGGTCAAGCAGACACTGGCAGAGTCCCAGTTCCGGAAGGAGGCAGCAGAGAAGGAAAAGCAGAGGGTGGAGGCGCAGTTCAGCGACATGTGCGTCAAGATGGAGGAGGCCCGTGCCGTGTATCGAAAGGCAATGAGGATGATCCCGACCGGGAAGAACCTGGTTGGGATCTACGTCACTCAGTCCCTGCTTGACTTGACAAACAGCCTGGCTACAGAGCTGGTGACGATGGGCATGACCGAGCCCCTGAGCCTGGCCCTTGAAATCAGTGAGACAGCAGCACGTCACATCAAGAAGAAGGTGCAGAAAAAGAAGGCACCAGGCTCCACAGATGAAGACGAGGACGAAGGTGAGAGCTTGGGGCAATCAACCAGTGTCTACCTGAAAGGGATGGAGATGGTGATGGCCAGCGCCCTCTTACAGGACCTCGTCTCGGAAAAGGGGACCATCGACACCAGCAAGTTGCCCAGCGACAGCTCACAGAGTGGCAACTCCATGGACTGCAAGCTCATGTTTCAGAGCAGCCTGAGCAAGATCGAACAGGAAGGGGACTGCAGAGCCAAGAAAGCAGCGGTGAAGCTGTGCGAGGACGGGGTCACAATGTGCGAGAAGCTGGAGGAGGTTGCCAAAATAGAGAAGCCCAGTGAGGCCCAGTTGGAAAGCCTTGCCACAGCCATCAAGGAGCAGAACGCCAATGTTCTCAAGTACCTTTCAGACATCAAAAGATCCACTAACACCCCAGCCTTTGCTCCTCAACCACCAAATCTCACTCAAGCTGCCAACCTGGAGAAGGTAGAAGAAGGTCTTTCCAAAATGGTTCTTGATCAAGCCTGCTTTAAGGTAGAACAAGCAAAAACCCAACTGGATTCAACCAGAGAAGAGTACCAGAAAATGTCTGAGACAAAAGAGAAGGTGACTAAGGAGCTCGATGAGATCTTGATCACTATGATGAGGTGTCAAGTGAAGGAGATAGACTATGACACAACTCTCAAGCTGCTTGTGATTGGCCTGGATGCACTGAGCCAGGTCAAAGAGCAGTGGGCCAAGATGAGCAACTTCTTCCAAATGATGGCCAATCTGATTCAGGTCTCTCTCACTGACACTGTCACACAGTTCACCAGTGACAGCGAGGCTTACGAGCCATTCCCAGGATATTCTGAAGATGCTTTTGTCAAGGACATGATCTACACAGAAGCCTTTCAGGCTTGCAACATTGCCAACCTCTGCCACATGATCTCAGGGACTTATGTCGAGATCTCTCAGAAGCATCTCAGGGACCAAATCTCCAGTTTAGAGACAAACATCAATATGAAGCCCAATGATCCTATGTTTAATGTGAAGCGAAAACAACTTCAGGAAGGCTACATTGCCGCAAAGGAGGCAGTCAATCAACTGGTCATGAAGAACAAACGGGAATTTGAAATTCAAATACAACAGAGGATTGATAGCATCAACTCCACATTTAAAGGTGCCCTGCCTCTTACAGAGAGACAATAAGGCACAGTGTGCAAGAGCAGTTTGAAGGAAGACCCTGAGGTTCCTCTACCTGACCGAATGTTGCAGACAGCATGTGAATGTGCAGCTATTGTATGAAAATAATGCCCTAAATTTTCCTTGTTGTCCACTCCGAGAAAGGTTCTGCTGAAGTCTTAGTTCTGGTTAGAATGTATCCAGTCACCCATTCCCTCTCCCACCAGCTGATTGACATGGATTTGAGCAGTTCCATGGAAGGGATGTATTGGTTGGTCTCCTGACCAGGAGAGATTTATCCCTGGTTCACCATTCCGGATTGGCCTCTTTTTGTCTCCTGGGAAGAATCTGGGTTCTCTGTGCAGAGGAGGACCCAGTTCCCAGCAAATATCCATGAGGATACAAGTCGAGTGATTCTTCTCCTCCATGTCTTCTTTTCTTGATAGAAAATCTCAGTACCTATCCAAACAGGAAGGCTTGCTTTTCTACTGTGAATTCACAGATTCAACTAATGAGACTCAGTAGGCATGGTCAGCAACTGCTGTTCACGTGTAAACCACACACCATCCTGACTTGGATGTACACAGCCTTTCATTCACCTTTACAATATCGAAATCATAAACCTGCTGAAAATGAAGGCCACACTTGCATTTATCTAGCACTTATCATCAATACTCCAGAACCTTAGGGACTTATCATCACCATGAAGCATATGTCCCAGAGCTTCACAGTTGCTGTACTCTCTGCCCTTTGCGAAGGAAGATCTGCAGCTTATTTGTGCACATGCAGCTTGATAATCCGTTCTGGTGACGTTTGTTGAGGGATAAATGTTGGCCGGGAGATTGGAGAGTATTCCTTGTTCTTCTTCTTTAACCATTCCATGGGAATTTCTCTGTCCGATGGAGAGGCAGGGTATTGACTATCTATTGGGCATTGAGGAGACACCTTCATCACACCTAGCGGTTGAAGAAGGTGGCTCATCACTATCTTCATAAAACTAACTGCTGCTGGGAGATAAATGTCATCAGCATCCACTTCCCAAATAACAAATGAAGTTGAAATGTTGATCATCCTAGAAGTCAGGTAGTAAACTCAAAGTGAGTGTTCTGGAGTTTCATGTTCCTTAGATTGGCACTACAGTTACATATGGGAGCCAGAGTAAAGGCTGTCTCCAGATGTGAAAGGATTTAAAACTTTCCAAAATAATGTTATTTCTTCGAGATTTTCAAGGTTGCTTGAGCTGTGGTAACCAATTCCAGATGAACACAACCACACCCTCTGAAATGGGTGATTGAGTGTAAAGTCCCCATTGGGAATGACTTTCCAACATCTTTCAAACTTACACTGTCCTTGTTCAGGTATGATGTGGAGGTGCTGGTGTTGGACTGGTGTGGACCAAGTCAGAAATCACACGACACTACGTTATAGTCCAATGGGTTTATTTGAAATCACAAGCTTTCAGAGCATAGCCCCTTCGTCACCTGATGAAGGAGCAGCGCTCTGAAAGCCGTCATTTCAAATAAACCTGTTGGACAATAGCCTCGTGTTGTGTAACGTCTGACCTTCTGACACAGTTTTACATTCAGGTACAATTCACCATTGATGGACATAGGCTGAATGTTCACTCTCAATCAGGAGCCAATCCCTGAGCATGGGGCTGGGTCTGGCATCTCATGAATATGGGGTGAGGGCTATGTCCCACCACACAAACAGCGAGCAGTAGCAATCACACTGGGCAGGCAATGGGGCATTGAGTTTTCTGCCCATCCCCCATTTCCTAACACTGACAGGAAATGTTTACAGATGTCTAAATATTCCACCAATTTCACCCAATCCACCTCTGGTACAGCCCAGTGGGACCAATACTGACCGAAATCTGGCACAGCCCCTAAACTGCGTGGTTGCAAGGTGTTGGCTGGGATAATTCTTCATCAAAAATCTCTGGCCTGATTTCAGTTTAGATTAACATATTAAAAGTACACTTTCTGATCCCTGTTTCCTTTCCAAAAGAACCATGGTATCTTTGACATTCACCTGAGAGGGCAGGCAGGAACTTTTTTTTTTCAAATATCTCACATGGTCAGTTACCACGCTGCTGTTGCCAGCTACAGCTGAGAAAATGTGCAGTGAGGTGTGAAGGGCAGGGAGTTCAACTGGGAATGGAAAGGACAGCTAAAGTAGGAATGAGCACTGTCAATGTTTCACTCTGAGAAAATACCAACCTCATTGAGCTAATATTCACTGTGAACAGTTGGGAACTAGAAGGAGAGAGAATGGCAATATGTTACAAGGCTGGATTCCAATGTGTGAATTCTATCAGCTGTATTTCATGTATTCTGACAAAAAGGCAAAAAGATGTTTTAATAAATGATGATGAAAAGACTTTGGACAACTTAATGACAAAAAAAATGTCAACTTGAATGTTAATGTGGCTATCTTTTCGAACTGGTATTGTTCAGAAAGATCATATAGAATCCCTACAGTGTAGTGTGGAAGCAGGCCATTTGGCCCATCAAGTCCACACTGACCCTCTGAAGAGCATCTCACCTAGACCCACCCTATCCCTGTAACCCTGTATTTCCCAAGGCATAATCCATCCAACCCGAGGGTGGAATCAAACCCAGGTCCCTGGCACTGTGAGGCAATAGTGCTCAACACTGAGCCACCATGCTGCTGCTCAGAGAATGGTTTGCAATGACCGGGGGATATCAACAAAACAAAAAAAAAGTTTAGGGCTATTTTGCTGCCTGACCTGCTGTGTTCCGCAGCTCCACACTGTGTTGACATTAGGGTTATTTTTTTTTGATATCCCCTGGTTATTGTGAATCATTCTCTGGGGGATGGCACAGTGGCTGCACCTTGGTCATTCAGTCCCTGGCTCTTCTTGTCTCCCATTGGGAAGAGCATGGCCTTCATTGAGACAGTTTGACTGAGACCATGAGTCGGAATCCCTGGCTCACAAAACCCATCAGTTCTCATGGCACAGACCAGCACCACGTTTCTGTGGGGTGAGGGCTGAGAGGGAAAGTGTAGACCTGCTCCCCAATTGCTTTATTTCATTTGGGAATTTCCAGCACATTTGCTGAGAACCTTGAAAGAAAGTGCTCATAATTTTTGAGCGTTTGCTGGAGAATGATTGATCCCCATTATCAGTGACACACATCTCACCAACACAGCAGAGACAAGGCCTCTGTTCCAGCAACGTTTGGATATTTTCTAACCAACCTGTTCAGAGATGTTTTGCGCATCACTGGAGCAGATGGGACTTGAACCCGGGCCTCCTGGCCCAGGGGGAAGGACCTTACTGTTGTGCCACAAAAGCATCACCAGCAGTTTCTAAGCTCGTCCGCACGAGGTAATGATCACATGAATCCAGTGCAGTCACTTCCAAACAGTGGGCTTGTCTCATACATAGAGTCATCGAGCTGTACAGCATGGAAACAGTCCTTTCTGTCCAACTCATCCTTACTGACCAGATATTCTAAATTAATCCAGTCCCAATTGCCAGCATCTGGCCCATATCCCTCTAAACCCTACCTATTCATATACCCATCCAGTTGTCTTTTAAATGTTGTAATTGTACCAGCCTCCACCACTTCCTCTGGCAGCTCATTCCACACACGCAGCACCCTCTCTGTGAAAAAGTTGCCCCTTAGTTCCCTTATAAATCTTTCCCCTCTCACCTTAAACCTATGCCCTCTAGATTTGGACTTCATTACCCCTGGGGAAAAGACCTTGACTATTCATCCCATCTATGACCCTCATGATTTTATAAACTTCTATAAGGTTATCCCTCAGCCTCCGACACTCCATGGAAAATAGCCCCAGCCTATTCAGCCCTTCCCTATACTTGAAATCCTCCAACCCTGGCAGCATCCTTGTAAATCTTTTCTGAACGCTTTCCAGTTTAACAACATCCTTCCTATGGCAGGGAGACGAGAATTACATGCAGTATTCCAAAAGTGGCCTATCCAATGTCCTTTACAGCTACAACATGACCTCCCAATTCCTGTACTCGATGCACTGACCAATAAAGGCAAGCACACCAAATGCCTTCTTCGCTGTCCTGTCTCCACTTTCAAGGAACTCCACTTTCAAGGAACTATGAACTTGCACTCCAAGGTCTCTTTGTTCAGCAACACTCTCCAGGACCTCACCATTAATTGTATTAGTTTTACCCTGATTTGCCTTTCCCAAAAGCAGCACCTCACATTTATCTAAATGCTCCACATTGGATGTCTGTTGCCCTATTCCATCATATTCCGAATGATTCAAAGGTTGTGGTAGATACACTTCACCCCTCAAACAGTCCGAATGAAGTCACTGGCAAACACAGAAGGCCAGAAATTAATTGCCCGTTGTCTGAGATTTGGGTGAGTAAGGGTTACTGTAGGGTGTACCATGCCACACACTGCACATGAGCTCAGTTCCTGACGGATGTCAGCACATTCATCATTAGTCAGCAGGATGTGCTGAAAGGAATCCAGGATACTTATTCACAGGACAAGGGCATCGCTGGCCAGGCGGCATTTATTGCCCATCCCTAATTACCCAGAGGGCAGTTAAAAATCAACCACATTGCTGTGGGTGTGGAGTCACATGTAGGCCAGACTGGGTAAGAATGGCAGTTTCCTTCCCTAAAGGACACTAGTGAACCAGATGGGTATTTTCCTGACAATCAACAATGGTTTAACAGTCCAGCGATAATACCACTCGGCCATCGCCTCCCCCTTGAACTGTTAACATAAAGGTGAGATCTGACCTGGATATGGAGCTGAGAGAACAGGAGCATCCACCTCCTGGTTCCACATTAACACAGCAGGTTACAACTGCCTTATCGTCTCCCACTCAGCTGGTCTCTCAACCACTGGATTCACCTGTATCCTTTCAGCATGGCCTCTGGAGACATGGCTGGATCCCACTGTTTGCCAGTGAGACCAATGGACCAATTTCCCATGGACCAGTTTCCAGTGGACCAGTTTCCAGTGGACCAGTTTCCAGTGGTCCAGTTTCCAGTTGACCAGTTTCTCGTGGACCAGTTTCCCGTTGATCAGTTTCCCGTGGATCAGTTTCCAGTGAACCAGTTTCCAGTGGTCCAGTTTCCAGTGGATCAGTTTCCAGTGGACCAGTTTCCCGTGGACCAGTTTCCAGTGGTCCAGTTTCCCGTGGACCAGTTTCCCGTGAACCAGTTTCCAGTGGTCCAGTTTCCAGTGGACCAGTTTCCCGTGGTCCAGTTTCCAGTGGTCCTATCATCACTTTGTTGAGTGTGAGCAGGAGTCACACACCTGGATCAAAAACCCACATCCCCACACAATGCAACCTGTGGGATTGTGGGACTGCCAGATACCATAGACGTTGACTTTAGTGAATTAACCATTCAGAAAATTTCAGCCGAAATGTCATAACTGATTAGTTATGAATTTGAATCTAGAAATAAAATTCTGAGTTCAGTAAAAAAAGAAGTGGCTGGGAAGCTGACAGATGGATGTTGTTGTTCAGATAGCAATGGTGTGCAGTGATATAGGGAAAAGGTGGGATATTGGCTCTAGGTAATAGACTCAGTGCAAGTATGATGGGCTAAGTGGTCTCTTTATTGTCATAGAGCTTTACAGCATGGAAGCAGACCCTTCAGTCCAACTCATCCATGCTGACCAGATATCCTAAATTAATCTAGCCCCATTTGCCAACATTTGGCCCATATCCCTCTAAACCCTTCCTATTCATGGACCCATCCAGATGCCTTTTAAATGTAGTAATTGTACTAGGCTCCACCACTTCAGCTGGCAGTTTGTTCCATTTAAATACCACCCTCTGCATGAAAATGTTTCTCCAACCTTTCCTTTTATATCTTTCCCCTCTTGCCTTAAACCTATGCCTTCTAGTTTTGGACTCCCCTACCCTGGATTCAGCCTATTCATGCCCCCACATGGTTTTATAAACCTCTATAAGATCACCCCTCAGCCTCCAACACTCTAGGGAAAGTAACTCCAGCCTATTCAGCCTCTCCCTATAGCTCAAACCCTCCAGCCCTGGCAACATCCTTGTAAATCTTTTCTGAACCCTTTTAAGTTTTACAACATCTTTCCTACGGCAGGGAGACCAGAATTGACGCAGGATTCCAAATGTGGCCTAACCAATGTCCTGTACAGCCGCAACATGACCTCCCAACTCCTATACTCAATGCACTGACCAATAAAGGCAAGTGTACCAAACGCCTTCTTCACTATCCTGTCTACCTGTGATTCTACTCCTTCTGCATCATGATAACTCTGTGACCTTACCACACACTGAATGCAGTAATTTTAAAAATAGGCAGCTTCCCAGCTCCTATTCAAAGACTAGCAAGGGTTATTGATAGCCCTTCTGAAGAATGGTCACTGGACCCGAAATGTTCACTCTGATTTCTCTCCACCGACGCTGCCAGAGTTTTTCCAGTGATTTCTGTTTTTTTGCTTTTGTTTGTAATAATTGCTAGCCTCGTCAGTGTTGCCCGCATCCCGAAAATGAATGACAAAGAACTTGGGTGCATTCCAGTGTCGAAGTAGGTCATTGACAATGCAGTTAAAGTTTGGGAATTTAATAGGCTCATGCCATAGGGTGATGGAGCATAGATCCTGTTGTGTGGTTGTCTGAGGTAACTGTATGAGGCTCCCATTACAAACTGGTGGAGAAGACCACTCAGGTTGTGCTTCACAAGGAAACTTGTGTAAGAGACGTACCCTCGATGAGCCATGGGAGAAGCACCTTGAGAAGCAGGCTGTCTGATCTCATTAAATGGTGGAACAGAGACTGAATGGTGGATTCCTCTTTGCTCACGGGCCAAGCTAAACTTCTTGCTGATGAGAAAAGAGCAGAAAGTAATGAAAGTCACTGATTCATTGACCCAGAGTCACATCTGATTCTGGCCTGTGTCCAGTTCAAAAAAAACCACAAAATCATTGAGCTAATCAGCCAGTTAAACCCTTTGGAATGATTAGAGGATGATTCATTTCTGTGAGAACTGACTGACTCCACTTCCTTTACTCCTTAAAAGATTCTCTTCCCCTTTATACTATCTTGCCCTATTCTTAAACTGTACAATAACCAACTCATGATCAACAGAATGATCAACTAATGCTCAGTAAATTCTACTAACTTCAGATTGAGGCAGATTGAATTGGATGATCAGTTGTTTAAGATTCTCTTCTCAACTCCCAATATAACCATCCCCTCAATTAGCTAAGAAGGTCAGATTATTAATCTCTATAACTCCTCATTGCCACTGGCTGTGAGGAAATGTATAGCATTAAGGCATACTTAGGAGGCACTATCATTTTCCTCATGCTTCCTTGCTCTAATTAATATAAGACCTCCAGCTTCCTAATAATTCTGTTCCTAACAGGACTGTGGAGAAAGCTACACCACATGGACTGCAGTGGTTCAGGAAAGCGGTTACACCGCCAGCTTCCCAAGGCCAATGAGAAAGTCTTAGCCCAGCCAAAATCCCACGAATGTACATGAGAAATATTGGGGCTGGTGCATGTTGGCCCTTCCATATGGAACCCTGGGTTTTAATGGGGAAAGTCAATGGACTTCACTGGCATTGAGGGGATTGTGTGAAAAATGTCTGTTCACTTTTTAATGGGCACAAATCATCATCAAAACTCAAACTGCACCCGGACACTAAATGATCAGCTGTTTGTCCTTGCAACAACAGATGCAGAGGGGTTTCCTGGTGGTGGTAAATGGAGGTGTCAGCCTGCTGGAAATAGTTGTTGTGGAGGTGGTCTTCTGAAGTTGGGGATGAGAAACTTTGCAATCAAATGTCTTGAACTGTTTTCCCAAGCTCCCACCATTTACACAGTTTCTCTGGGATTGCAGTGTGAATCTAGGATAAATCCAAGTGGAAAATCCACATCACTATTCACGTGAAACCTGACTTCGGTATCTTATGGATAATCGGGTCATCACACCTCAGGTGAGGAGAGAGGTTGAGATGGAGAATTCTTCATGATCGGCATTGAACCAACACATCTGGCATCACCCTGCA
The DNA here is from genome assembly GCF_021869965.1 of Rhincodon typus. NCBI lineage: Eukaryota > Metazoa > Chordata > Chondrichthyes > Orectolobiformes > Rhincodontidae > Rhincodon > Rhincodon typus. Next base: position 89,552,057 of record NC_063340.1, read on the forward strand.
TTGCAAACCAACTGCTGAGCCAACTGATCCCCAATCTGGGAGCTCAATAGTATGCCTCTAGGGATAGAACATAGAACATAGAACAGTACAGCACAGTACAGGACCTTCGGCCCATGATGTTGTGCCGACCCATTATCCAACTAAGATCAAACTACCCTGCATACCCTACATTTTACTATTCTCTATGTGCCTTTCCAAGAGTCACTTAAATGTCCCTAAAGTATCTGACTCCACTACCACTGCTGGTAGTGCATTCCACACACCCACCACTCTCTGTGTAAAGAACCTACCTCTGACATCTCCCCTATACCTTCCTCCAATCACCTTAAAATTATGACCCCTCGTAATAGTCATTTCTGCACTGGGAAAAAGTCTCTGACTATCCGCTCTATCTATGCCTCTCATCATCTTGTACATCATCTTGTGTGATGACCCCTTTAGTATCCTTCAAATCAGCTTTCAATAGCTGTTCCTATCCTCAGCTATCCGTTTTAAAAATCAATAACGTGATTCTCCTTTCTTTCTATCTTCTTTATCTCACCTGAAGTTCCTGTAATTAGGAATATCAAGCTACCATTTCTGCTTTGCTTTCAGCCGTGTCTCAGTACAGATACACTGTCCCTAATGCAGCACCCTAAGGTCCGAGGCTGTGCCCAGTTCTCGATATGCTGCAATTTCAGGACAGGCAGTTTGAACCACGGTCAGTTTGGGACATTCCATGTGGGGCAGGGTCAAGGGTCATTCGGAGTGTGGGATACAGTAGTGAGCAAGGTATCACTAACTTGCAGCCACATTGCACCTATGCAGGCCCAATTGCCCAGGTAAGTTTTAAAAATTTTCATCAAGCACTTTAAGGGAAGCGATGCCCTAGTTGTATTATTGCTCAGCTGTTAATCCACAGACTCATGATATGTTCTGGGGACCTGGGTTCAAATCCTGCCTCCATAGATATGGAATTTGAATTTAATAAAAATCTGCAATTAAAAGTCAAATGATGACCATGCAGTAATTGTCAGGAAAAAAAAACCATCTGGTTGACTGATGTCCTTCAGGGAAGGAAATCTGCCATCCTCACCTGGCCTGGCCTACAAGTGACTCCAGACCCACAGCAATGTGGTCGGCTCTGAACTGCGATCTGGGGAATTAGTGGTGGGTAACGAATGCTGGCCCAGCCAATGATGCCCACACCCTGTGAGTGAATAACACAATTGAGGCATGGAATCTGTTTTTGAGGTACTTTACTTATATTGTCTGTAGGATTACACTGCCACTTGTGATGCTGCTATCAACTTAACTTCCTCATTCCCTAGACTTTCTGCACTGAAGTATTCCTCATTTAGCACTATCAAACCTGTCAAGATAGGGTTTTATGAATGAGATGAGACACTGAGGTGTGTTGTGATATTTCCATTAACTCAGTTATCATGTGATAGGACTCTGCTAGAAGGTTGGAATTAGTGCAGCTCAGTGACTTGGAGCTCACAGCTTTACCATTGTGTATCTATTGTCAACAAACATTGTTTAAAAGAAACTTGGATATCTGGCCTGAACCTGGATGAAGAATAGAAGTAATTATAACTAAAACAGAACTTGCTTGTTGACAAATGGTTAAGAATTACATTTGCCATCAGTGGCAAGTCCCTATTTTGACTCACAAAAATAAAACAAAGAACTGTGGATGTTGGAGATCTGAAACAAACAGAAACAGAAATTGCTGAGAAACATTGTAAGAACTGAAGTAGAGTCATCAGATTCAAAATGTTCACTGCTGCTTTCTCTCTATAGGTGCTGTCAGACGTGCTGAGTTTCTCCAGCAATTTCTACTTCTAACTTAATTTTTAAAGTTTTTAAAACTATTGAACATTACTACATCATTTACTACCATGCATTCACTGTCTCAACATCTCTTGTAACATTACTAGTAAAAAACGTAGAAATCTGTCTTCATGCACTACCTGAGAGCAGTGATTTTGTCTCAAGAGTAATGATTCTCCCTTGAGAGAAGCCGTTTAAGGATCATTGGCTAAACTAAACAAGGACAGGAGTGGAAAGTTGGATTTCCAGAGGCTCAGTACCCAATTATGTTGTTTGGTTACTCAGAAGTTCCAAACCAATTTTGTTCATGGATCTCCCCACAAGGAGTAGTAATCTGGTTTCCAGATCCCTCCCACTTTACCAATTGGTCAACTGTCCCTTTGGGGTGCTTTTGGCAATCAGACATACCTTTCCCAGGTGCTAGGTGGTTAAATATTGCTGAAATGTAACCGAAATCAGTAACCAAAGCTATCTACAATTTCTGAGGAGAATACCTGAGGATGCTGAACTACCTTAGCAGCAGGAAAAAGCTTCTCAAACATTTGAAAGATCAATTCCAACTTTGTATTATTTCCTCCTCCTCCTATCACAAAAATAAATTGACCAATTTCTATAATTCATTGGATTGAAATTCTGCTTCAGACTTAATCCAAAACAGAGTTCATTCAGTTGTGTATTTATTTTACATCTTCATTCAAGAAAATGGAAGGTGGCTTCATTCACCTATAACCATCGTTGTGTTTTTTTTTAATCTTTCTTCTTTCTCTTCCCTTATCAGCCCTCTGTCATGACATCTCACCTCCCACACAACGCATTCTTCATCAAACAAGCAGCTCATTTTATTCTGGGAAACTTCCTCACCAGCTAATCAGATTTATAAACCCTATCTTGACAGGTTTGATAGTGCTTAATAAGTAATACTTCAATGCAGAAAGTCTACAGAATGAGGAAGTTATGTGAGAGAAGATACACAACTGACTGTGTAATCCTATGGACAATGCAGGTAGAGTACCTTAAATCCAGCTACTCAAAAATAGACTCCATACTTCACTTGTGTTTTTAATTCACTGGATGTGGGCATCGCTGGCTCGGCCAGCATTCATTACCCACCACTAATTGCCCAGAGGGTAGTTTTAAAAAGAAATTTAAGAAATTCTTTTCAACTCTTCTTGTTTGAGGGCAGGTGAGAGATAAGCAAAAGGGAAATCATTCTGCTATCTCTCCCCCATGGCAGGAAACAACAGCAATAATTGAAATGAGGAGGTTTCTCATATGAAATTGGAACTGTCACTAATTTGAAGTTTTCCCATGACTTGCGGGAAAATGAAAATTTTACTTTTCAAAAAGAGAATGCACAATTTGGGTTATAACAAGATGGAGGCAAGGAGGTCAGGTGACTTACCTCCTTCTCTGCAGATACACACGAAACTGCCTAAACATGGGAGTACTCTGGTTGTCTGATCAGGAAATTAACATGCAAACAAACCTTCTGGGACATTACCTTGAAAAGATGTCAAACATGCAACATCTCTGCTTTAGAGTTACAGCCACTATTGGCTAAAGGCCTACAGAAACTAATGAGCAATGGCCACACAGAGATAATGGCTGCAGAATGAAATTCCATGTAAGTGGTTTGAAAGAACTCCACGCTGTCACATTAAGGTGTAAACTGTCAAATGTCAAACCCCATAGTGTTTGACTGTTACTGTCATCAGGGATCATTTGTGTCGACATTGGAAACACCAAGACTATGATCACTTGACAGAAAGCAGCTTACAATAAGAACCATTTGCAAACATACATCTTGAGATGCCAACATCAGTCAGTCTGGGAATGAGATCGTGGATGGAGAAGATCCTATCCATCCTCAAATCCCATTAACAGGCAGAGAATTGGGACTGTCCTTTCACTATCGATGTGCAGAACCATATCAGATGACAGGAGCTCAACTCCATCTTGTTTGGAGCAAAGTCAAACAGCTGCTGCTATAGGGAGGAAGACACAGTGAATTTGTCACCAGAAACTTCCAACCTCCATTTTCATCAGGAAAGCAAATGGAAATCATTTAGCTTACAATGTATCTAGCCTCTTAAATACTCTCATGAGTATTTCACTCACTGCCACATCTCTTCCAGGCATGCCCACCTTGAAGAAGTCCTGCTCCTCTCTCCGACGGGATTTCCGTTCCAATCTCTCTTCTTGCCCACTGACAAGTTCTGAGGAAGGGTCACCAGACCTGAAACGTTAACTCTGTTTTCTCCTCCACAGATGTTGCCAGACCTGCCGAGCTTTTCCAGCAACGTTGTTTTTGTTCCTGATTTACAGCATCCGCAGTTCTTTTGGTTTTTATTTGGTTTGTATTTAGCAGAGTAATTAAGACTTTTTGAGCTCATTAAACATCAAGGTGCTTGCGACATCTATAACCACCTTTCCTGTATGTGCTTGTCTTGTGTGAATGGGTGCTGTTGTAATTATTCTATTGTGTTGTGAACTGAACAGGAAAGGAAACCTGTTTTGTGTCGTTTTAGAGACTCCCATGGTTAAAAACTTTCTTTAAACTCATCTTGTTTGAGGGCAGTCAAGAGAAGAGAAAAAGGGGAATCATTCTGCTATCTCTCCCCGAATGATAGTTGCTGGAAGCAACAGCAATAGTTAAAATGAGGAGATTTGTCATGTGAAATTGGAACTGTCAGTAATACGTGACTCCCACAATACATCCAATTAATAGACTTGTCAGTGCACATCATTCATTTTGATTTTAACGAGGTTTTTAATGAGATTAAGCCTCAAGAAATGAATGGGAAATTATCTAATTGAATTGAAAACTGTCTCAGCAGCAGAAAATAAAGGTGGAATTGCTGATAAACAGAAAAGTGTCCATCAGGCAGGTCATATGTTACCTCTTCTTTATTACTGAGGAACAATATCGAGCAGTCAGCTGTAATGCTTTGAGCTCGAAAGTAAATTCTTACATACTAAAGCAAAACACTGATGCTCAACCTATCCAAGTCATTGGCTTGGCCGAGATGAGAATAATCGATCCAGTTTTGGGCGCCTGACTTCAGGAATCTTGACACTGTGAAGGTACAGAAGAGTTTCACAGAGATGATGCCAGGGCTGAGCTAATTTAGATATGAGGACAGAGAGTAAAACGATGCACAGAGAGGATTGGGATTAAAATGGATGAAGAGCTTTGATGCTGTAAATAATGAGGTGCCACTTCCATTGGACCTACAATATGTGACCAATTCTCTATGACTCTTCTTCCCCTTTACTGGTTATGAGTTTTTGTCTAGGACGATTAGGGGCTAACACAGTTACCCTGAGAATGACTGAGGCAAGAACTGAATTTTCACGTTTATTGTCCTCCAACAGGGTTATTCTGAACTTTATGAGATAGGAGATAATGTTCCATCAGAAATGGAGAGATACGTGGAATTAAATAGGAGAAGAGGAAGGACTTAAAGTTCTAGGTTAGAAGTCACATGACACCAAGTTACAGTCCAACAGGTTTATTTGAAATCACAAGCTTTCAGGGCACAGCCCTTGAACGAGCAGGGGTCTGAAAGCTAGTGTTTTCAAATAAACCTGTTGGACCATAACCCGGTGTCGTGTGACCTTCTAACCCTGTCCACCCCAGTCCAACAGCCTCAAGTCCACATCATGAAAATTCTAGGGTTAAGCACGGACACAGAGGAACAGTTTCTGTCTGGGACAAGAGGGATTTTGGTTTGTTGTAATGAATTTAATGACACCTAAGGCATTAAGGTTGAGTAGATAAGATTAGACAGATATCCTGGAGTATTTGATCGAGAAGTTCTTTATTACCAAGTGTCTGTCTTCTTGTCGTAGTCATTGTGGTGGTCATGTCTCCCAGGGATTAATTTACAAATGTCTTAGGGCAATGTTTGTTTGGCTGTGTCTCGCGCCTTTCTATAAAGCAGATATTAAGTTGAATTGTAACCATTCTCCTGCTCTCACTATTCTGGAGTCTACATCAATGTGAATCCCTTTTCTTCGTAGGCATCTTGCCAAGGAAGGGGAAAAAATTAAAAGGAGAGACATTGTTTCGCATTTTCACTCTTGTTAAGTTTCGAAACTCCCAGTTGTGTACAACAATGACTTAGCCTCAGTCATATAGAACAAACCCCAAGCAGGAATGAATGACTAGACTCCTGGCATAAACTCTGGTTGTGATGTCTGCTTGTTCAAAGCAAGATGAACCAATTTGTAAAATAATCCAGTCACTTAAGAATCCAAAAGTCAACAATTATATCACTACTCAACTAATTTATGTGGGATACTGCTAATGTTTATATCACTACTGGATGCCAGTGTAAAGTTTTGCGGTGATTGATTATCTTGTTTTGTTTTGGTTTCTTCCTTTAGTGGCTGTGAATTCTGGGAAAGTCCGGAATGAGGACCAAACTCCAGAGGCAGCCAGGAACATTGTCTACAATAAATATTGACAATGCTATTAACATCCACATTCCAAGAAGGAATCTGGTCAGGTCTTGAAGCCGTGCTTCAGTAAGTCAAGTGGTGGTGAATGTTCCTGGTCATTGAGAGGCGAGTATTCAATAGGCTGAATGGCCCCTGCTGACCCTTCTCCTTGGGGAGATAAACTTTATTCAGATAAGATCTTCTTTGCCTGTTTCCATCTGGGACTTGAAATTCCATAGTTCCTCCTAAAACTGACAGGAGACCGGCCAAATGCATGAGGAAATTTGGAATAGGGAGGTCATTTAATTCTCATTCCACTATTTATTGGAATCACTGTGTCCTGAATCTCAATCTGTCTCCCTCCTTGGTTCACGACCCTTAATATCCCAGTCTACCAAAAATCTGTCACTCACAGATTGGAAAAATTCAATCAACCTCCTTCTCCCCTTCTAACTCAAGGTTTGGGGAGAGACCTCCAACTTTCCATTACCCCTTGCATGAAGAAGTGCTTTCTTGCATCATTCCTGAGGGGTCAGTGGCTCTAAGCTCTGGAATTCCCTAAGCCTCCTCCCCATGCTCTTTTACTCTCAGATATTACTGCAAATCTACCTCATTCGCAATCCTTTTGGCCACTTGATGCATTGTTTCCTCTATTTCTATGCCCCAAGTTGTTCGATAATACCCTCATGTGTCTTGCTGCACCAACAGGAGCGATATAAATGCAACTTGTTGTCTGGCTGTGAACTGAGCCACATACAGTCTCATCAAAAGAAACTTTACAGAGCAGAATGAGATTATTTCTCTTCATTATATCATAGGGTGTAGGCAACACTGGCAAGGCCAACATGCATTGATCATCCTTAATTGTCCTTGAAATGATTGGTTCTTTTGGCCATCTCAGAGTCACCAACATTACTGTGAGTCTGGAGTCACGTGTAGGCTAAACTAGGTAAGGATGACAGATTTCCTTCCCTACAAGGCAATAGTGAATTAGGTGAGGTTTTTACATCAAATGATGATGGATTTTACAGTCACCATCACTGAAACCAGCTTTATCTCCCAGGCTTATTGATTGAATTGAAATTCTACCAGTTGCTGTGCCAGGTTTTTAACTCCCTTTCTTACAGCATTAGCCTGGACCCACAAATTAAAACTCCAGTGATGTGATCAAGACTTCCTAGACAGCATCTTCCAAACTCATGACCACTTCCATCTAGAAGGACAAGGGCAGCAGATCCATGGGAACACCGCCACCTGCAAGTTCCCCTCCAAGCCACTCACCAACCTGACTTGGACATATATCATCGTTCCTTCAGTGTTGCTGGATTAAAATCCTGGAATCGCCTCCCTATCTATATTGTTGGTCAACCCACAGCACATGGACTGCAGCATTTCGAGTCATAGAGCTGTACAGCATGGAAACAGATTCTTCAGTCCAACTCGTCCATGCCGACCAGATATTCTAAATTAATCCAGTCCCATTTGCCAGCATTTGGCTCATATCCCTCTAAACACTTTCTATTCATATACCCATCCAGATGCCTTTTAAATGTTGTAATTGTACCAGCCTCCATTACTTCCTCTGGCAGCTCATTCCATACACGCACCACCCTCTGCTTGAAAACGTTGCCCTTTAGGTCCCTTTTAAATCTTTCCCCTCTCACCTTAAACCTATACCCTCTAGGTTTGGACTCCCCCACCCTGGGAAAAAGACCTTGGATATTGATCCTATCCACGCTTCTCATGATTTTACAAATCTCTATAAGGTCAACCAGCAATCTCTGCGCTCCAGGGAAAATAGCCCCCAGGCTACTCAGCCTCTCCCTGTAGCTCAAACCCTCCAATCCTGGCAACATAGACTGCAGCGGTTCAAGATGGCAGCTTACTATCACCTTCTCAATGGCAGCTAGGGACAGGCCCAGCCAGAGACGCCCATGTCCGATGAACCAGTGAAAAGAATACTTATGCTTCAATGGTCTGTTCCAGTGCCCTTAGTCCACAGGCAGTGAATGTTGGGATATAAATCCACTGTGAGGATATCCCATGTGGATAACATCACCGTTTCTGATATTTGGTTGATGAAATGGAGGCTATAAATGGAACTATTGGGAGACACTGTAGTTGTGGAAACAAACCTGAGACCCAAAGGGTGTCAACATTTCCAATTCAGCACATTTTTTTTTAATGTAAGTTATAGACCTGATGGGCCGAAGAGTCCCAATCTACGCTGTAAACTTCTAACTCGCTTTTCCTTTAGCCATTGTTCCTGTGCAGCCATTTTTCAAAACAATAACTGCTCTTTGACTGGTTAAACTAGTTTAGTAACTTGATCGCGGCCCTGTGACCACTCCCATTATGAACAGTGAATTACTACAACTCCATCTAGTTCCGTCTCCCAAAGCTGTGTTGTTGAAAAGACGATTGCTCACATTAAACAGCAGTGAGGGACAGAGGCTGAATCCAAACTTCCCCAGGAGTGACTTACAGACAGCAAGGACTGCAGTTACTGGAAGTCAGAGTCAATAAATGTGAAGCTGGAAAAGCACAGCAGGTCAGACAGCATCCAAGGAGCAAGAGAGTCAACATTTTGAGTCTCAGTCCTAACAAATGGTTTCAACCCGAAATGTTGACTCTCCTGCTCCTCAGAATTCGTCTGACCTGCTGTACTATTCCAGCCCTACATTAATTAACTCAGAAGGGAGCCTTCCCAGATAAAATAAAATAAGGGACAGTGGGACCAAGGGGTGTAGGAACTGGTGAATGTGAGAGACGAGGCTACTGGAGTGACAGAGTCTTGCTAAGTATTGGTGAAGTGGAGGTGAGTTGTGATTTTGAGCTCTTGGGACCATAACAGTGGGGAGAAAGTGGATCAAAATTCACTAAAGAGTGTACAGTCTGTTGTGTTGAGTCAAATCATTGACCTTCCATCCACCCAAATCACTCAAACTTACCCTGGAGAGTCCCAGGCTCAGCCTACCACAGGCTGTCCTAGAAATAAGGACCCTCGAGGAACATGAAAGAACAGTCAAAATCAGGACTAGACAGAGTAAACACAGGAAGAATGTTCCCAATGTCCGGGGCTCCATGGCCAGGGGAGTCACAGTCTAAGGATACAGGGTGGGCCATTTTGGACTGAGATGAGGAGAAATTTCTTCACCCAGAGAGAGGGGAGTCTATAGAATTTTCAGCCACAGTAAGATTGAGGCTGGAAATATTGAATGTTTACAAAAAGGAATTAGATATAGTTCAGGGAGAAAGCAGGAACAAGGGACTGAGTTGGATGATCAGCCATGATCATATTGAATAATAGAACAGGCTTGAAGGGCTGAATGGCCTATTCCTACTCCCGTTATCTACGTTTTGTTTTCTAAGGGTAATACCAACTTAACTCTGTACCTCTCTCCACAGGTCATGCTAGACCTGCTGAGTTTCTCCAGCCATTTCCGTTTGCGTTAATATTATGGTCTGTCTGGCTGCTTGTCTTCTGTAGATTTTGGACATTTTAACTGGAACTTTGCCAGGATTTTGTGGTTTTTGTTATTTTACATTAAGAGAGTTAGGACCAGTAACTGTCTGAATATAATTGATAGCTGGATAGATCCTACCAGAACCACAAAATGCTGGGAAGCTTGTGGGCCCTTGCCTTAGTTCAGACTACAGACCCAAAAGTAACATCGTGCGGGTGCAGCAAACCCGAAATAAAATCAAAAAATGCTGGGAACACTCAGCAGGTCAGGCAGCATCTGTGGCAAGACAGGGAGACAGAGTTAACAGTTCAGGTCAAGACTTTTCACTCAGTCTCAGATACTCTCTCTGTTAACATGCATGAGGTGAGGCAAGGACATTACAGGAGCTTTTGCATAAAGTTAATTGTCCAGTTCCTGGTGCAGAATCCTGATGCTGTGGCATGCCCCAGTGCACTGTGTTCTGGACCCAGTTAGGAGATACCCAGAGGATTTGGGGCAAATGGACCAGGCACTATCCCTGTATGGGCCTGAAATAATGAAAGAGGGATTCAGAAGGCAAAGGTGAGGAGTTACAATTAAAATTCAAACTGCATGATACAGAGCAAAGAGTTTTGACTTTTGACAGCAATCATTCTCCACATGCTGAGTTCCTAATCACTTGCTGTTATTGAAGTGCGAGCTGGAGAGTTTACCCAAGTCTGCGCCTCCCTCCTCTGCAAAGAATAACTTTTGTCTCATTTTGTCAGGTCGACATAAAACAAGGAAGAGAGATGAAAGGGAAATTCTAGCCATCTTGAAATGAAAACTAACAGTGTCTCATTGTTTCTGTGGATTGAACTGTTCTGGAAGTATAAAGTACGATTAGCAGAGTTTTACACAAACTCCGAGCTCAGACGGAGTGGGACCTACTCCATTCTGTGAAGGACACCCACTAACCTCAGATACCCATGACTCCCCCGATACATATACACAACAACCCCACCTTCTCTGCCCTCTCTATGCCAGTGCAGGCAATGACACTATGCAATAGTGATCATTTTACAGCTTTTGTTTATCAAAACTAAATCTGTGGCACTTAATATTTTTGAGTATAGCCAGTGGTCTTGTTCTGACAACACAGTCAAATTTACTTCAAACAACAGATATTATTGTCTGGAAATTTTCCCTTCAGCGGTTCATATTTTCCACTGCTGATTATGTTTTTTACTGCAGTGTATTTATCTGCAGGAACTATATTTAAAGGCAAACTACCAGGCTGTTTGTGCTTTCGCACTGGAATATTTCTTCAGGAGAATGTGTAAAACTTACTATGCTGGTTTTCTACCTCCTTTTGAGCAGTATTCAAGTAAACAGATTAAAGAGGTTTCATGCTCAGGGCTTCTGGGGCCAAACTACACTGGGCAAAGAACCAAAACCAAGAAATGTCCAATAAAAACCCAAAGAACTGAGGATGCTGTGAATCAGGAACAAAAACAAAGTTGCTGGAAAAGCTCAGCAGGTCCTCAAAACCCCTATGAATGTCTATCTGAGGCAAGGCTCAAGCAACTTTAAAAATTACAAAAACACAAAAATTGCTGGAAGAACTCAGCAGGACTGGCAGCATGTGAGGAGAGAGACATCAGGGTTAACGTTTCAGATCCAGTGACTGTTCTTCAGAAGACAGGGTTCTGAAGAGGAGTCACTAGACCTGAAACGTTAATTCTGGTTCTCTCTCCACAGTTGCTGCCAGACCTACAGAATGTCACCAGCAGTTACTCTTTCTGATTTCTAGCATCTGCGGTTCTTTTGGTTTAACATTAACTCTGGTTTATATAATGCCAGTTTTTTAAAACCTCGTATATCTCGTTCTTTTCCCAGTTCAATATAATGTGGAGTTGGAGGAACACAGCAGGTCAGGCAGCATCAGAGGAGCAGGAAAGTTGACGCTTCGGGTTAACACCGGCAGAGTCCTGATGAAGGGTCCTAACCTGAAATGTTGACTTTCTTGCTCCTCTGATGCTGCCTGGCCTGCTGTGTTCCTCCAGCTCCACGCTGTGTAGACTCTAACTCTAGCATCTGCAGTTCTTGCTATCTCCACTTTTCCCAAGTAAAAACTGAAAGAACTGAGGATGCTGTAAATCAGGAACAAAAACAAAGTTGCTGGAAAAGCTCAGCAGCTCTGGCAGCATCAGAACCCCAGAACTGAATTCTGAGGAAGGGTCACCGGACCCGAAACATTAACTCTGTTTTTTCCTTCACAGATGCTGCCAGACCTGCTGAGATTTTCCAGCAACTTTGTTTTTGTTTAACGTTTCCCAGCTCGATCTGATGAAAGGTCTCTCCAGAGTCTGACCTTCTCTGTTCCCAGCATTTTTGTATGGCCTCACTTACATAATCTTTCTTCGTGAGTTAAACTTTTGAGTCCAGTTATTATTCTGTTGTAAACCAAGGCAACAGTATTCATTAAGAATCGGACAAAGGCATACACTTTAAAAGCTACAATAGTGAAATGGCACCTTGTCCAGATACACAGAGGCCAGGCAACAATATTCAACAAGGCTTTTGCAAAAGTTAAAAATGTATAAGGAGCAATGACTTGATTTGTTTTTTTCCTGATGTCTTGCTTGGGCTTCATTCTGTGAGGGGTCCACGTACTATCTGTTTAAAGGGCGTTTTGACAACATGTTATATTCATGGACATGTGCCAGAATAGCTGCATTTCGGAAAAATCGGAATGTGCTTTTGGATCCTTTAGTAGAGAGAATGGAGACTGATTTCCAGTTCTGGCAGACTGTCTCTAGGCAACCAGTCTGATTGTTACTGTTAAAAATAAACATGTGTTAACGCACCAGGTCTTTAAACTGGTTTATTCCCATCAAAACAGCTGACACAGTACATTTCAGTAATGAGTGTTGTGCTGAAAGGATTTAATGAATAACTTCAGGCTTTCTTCCTCTTTCTTGTATAAAGTGCATAAAATTCATCAATTGAGAATTGGTCTTTGTTTTAAGAGAAACATCCTGTCTACATGAACTCTGCCCACAACAGGAAACATCTGATCTCGACTAACTCTCAGAAACAAAAAGCAGCTTCAGTTACCTGGGAGTCATTTTCTTAAGATCATGTTTTCTGGTCTCTGGCAACTTGCCAGCTCCTAGAGATTATCCTCTGATTAAGCCTAAACCAGTCTGTACATGTTGAAGCACCTCTCTCTGTGTTATCATTCTCCACATTCAATTCCTGGGCTCCCTTCTGGCCAGAGAGGTGGGATGGAAGTCACTGATTTTCCCCAGATCTACATGAAATGGTTGCAGAACTGTGAACAACAATTCAACAACACTGTATGGTTTTAAGTGACTACAATCCTGCACTGGAGCCCTCTCTGATCACTAGGACATGGGAGGACGAATAGGGGCGGCCAGTTGCTGCAATAGTGGATGCTCTGGGAACAATGTGGAGGAATCCTGCTTTGTTTTTAAGCTTGATATTTTATGGGCATGCTCGGTAGGATGGTGCAGAGACAGCTGATGTGACATTCTTTCTGTTTACGCTCTTTATGTTCTGTTCTCATTCTAGTCAATAAAATGGCTTGCTTCAGCAGTAGGGGCCTTGAGCAGAGGAGCATAACTGGGTTATTCAGCACTTTGAGTGCCGTTCGACGAGATCAGAGCTGATCTGGTTGCGGTTCTAGTTTTGCTTCCTGTCTGTTTCCCGTAACACTCAGCTCTCTTGTCTATTGACAACCTCACCACGCAGCTTAAAGACCAGCCTCTACTGTGATCTGGGCAACATAATTCCACACTTTAATGGCCCCTTGAATGAAATAAATATATCTCCTCACTTCTGTCTAAAAGGGAGACATCTTATTTTTAACCTGTGTCCCTTAATCTTCATTTCAACTATTTTGATGTGGAACCCAAGTTATAAGAAGCTAAGACCTATGAGCAGGAGTAGGCCATTCAGCCCCTCAGGCCTGTTCCATCATTTAACACGATCATGGCTGATCTCATCTGAGCTTCAGTTCCATTTTCCTGCTGATTCTCCATTACCCTTCAACCTGTTACAAATTAAAAAGCTATCTCCTGCTTAAATTTATTCAGTGTCCTGGCATCCAGATAGTGAGGTAGTGAATTTGACAGATTTATGACCCTTTGAGAGAAGTAATTTCTCTTCAGCTCTGTTTTATATCTGCCACCCCTTGTCCTAAAACTATTCTGGATTGCCCCACACGGGGAAATATCCTCTTGATGTCTATTTTGTCAATCCCCTTTAGCATCTTATAGACCTCAATAGGTGAACCCATTTTCTTTTAATTGCTCTTACTGATACCATGTCACTGAAATAAAAACATTTGACTGAATTCAAATTCTAGATCTGTCCTGATGGAATTCCCAGTATTAATACCCCAAGGCTCTAAGATACTAACATTATACCAGAAGCACTACACCACATGATACCAGTTAATATTTATAATATAATTTCTAATGCCAACTGTGTGTGAGCCCTCCCAGTTTAGATTTGGAGAGTCTTGAGTGCACAATCCAGGTGGATTGTCCAGTCAAATTTCACAGACTGGGTCAACAGCTGGTGAACATCTCAGGGCAGAGCTGAGGGAGAGCTGTACTGTTGTCAATGCCATCTTTTTGATAATACTTTAGGATAAAACTGAAGCCCCCATTTGGACCTTTCAAGTGGATCTAAAAGATTCTGACCTCAGTTTGAAGAGGAGGAAGGTAGTTCTCTGTCATGTCTGGCCAATATTTATCCTAAACAATATTTCAAAGACATTATCTGGTCATTGTTGCATAGCTGTAAAAGGTGCTTTATAAACGGCTCGTTGCTCTAGGAGTACGATTCTCGCTTAGGGTACAATGCAGTCTTGACATGTGAGAGTTCAACTCCCGGACGAGCACAAAATCATTTGGGGCGGCACGGTGGCTCAGTGGTTAGTACTGCTGCCTCACAGCACCAGGGACCCAGGTTCAATTCCAGCCTTGGGCGACTGTGTGGAGTTTGCACATTCTCCCCGTGTCTGCGTGGGTTTCCTCCCACAGTCTGAAGATGTGCTGGTTGGGTGGATTGGCCATGCTAAATTGCCCATAGTGATCAGGGATGTGTAGATTAGGTGGGTTATAGGGGAATGGGTTTGGGGGGGATGCTCTGAAGGTTGGTGTGGACTTGTTGGGCCAAACAGCCTGTTTCTACCCGATAGGAATTCTATAATAAATGGCAATCCTTTTTAAGGTAATTGTCTCTGTACCTGATCCGGTACCTGGCAAAGACACGTGACTTTGCTACAAGAACAAAGAGAGGGTGTTGATGGATGCCAATGTTTGTTAGATGTGCTGCTTCTGTTTGTAGCCTTATTACATGAAGAGATAGTGTCAAAGAGGTTGTAGACTTGCTCAGTAGCTGTCGCAGGAAAGTTATTAGTTTGCGTGTTACCCTGATACCGAGGGGTCTGAGAAGTCCTGTGGTCATCTCTGATATGTCTCTGATGTACGGTAGGGTGACTGGTGTGTCTGGCCATGTTGTGCCTTCTTGTTGTGATCTGTCACGGAGGTAACAAGCCAAAAACCAACTCGCCACCAAGAGACACTGGTCTCAATACACATGGACAAAGAAGGACACAAATTCAACTGGGACAACACATCCATAATAGCACAAGCCAAACAGAGACATGCCAGGGAATTCCTGGAGGCCTGGCATTCCAAATACCACTCCATCAACAAACACATTGAAGTGGACTCGATATACAAACCACTGAAAAACAGAACCAGAAGTATTACCAACCATCCCAGCAAACCAAAGGACATAAATAACAAGTGGGACAGAACACCAACGCTTCACCGGAGGCGCACTGACGATGTTACCTAGCAGGGTGATGAAATGTTTGCAATCAAACACACCAGCTCGGTGAGCAAGTCTACAACCTCATCCACAACCCAAGCTACAAATCTTCTCAAATATTTTGAGAGTATCAAAGAATTGGAAAGTTAGGTAACAGCGAGCATTAAAATTCCTAGCACTGTCTGTGTTATTCCCCACTACGGATTCATTAAGAGGAATAAAGCTTTGCCCTTTCAGAATTGAATTAAATTACATTTTCTGAGCCTTTTGCTAGGGAACAATGTTGGATCAGGAAATTGGGCGTTTCTGTGTGCATCCACTCACACTTCAGAGTCCAGAGCAGAGACCTTGGCTTGAGTCCCAGGAAGACGGATGGAGCAAATTTGTTTGTGACGACTA
Source organism: Rhincodon typus (assembly GCF_021869965.1). Classification (NCBI taxonomy): domain Eukaryota; kingdom Metazoa; phylum Chordata; class Chondrichthyes; order Orectolobiformes; family Rhincodontidae; genus Rhincodon; species Rhincodon typus. Next base: position 89,568,010 of record NC_063340.1, read on the forward strand.
TCTCAAGTCAACAACATTTTCTGAGAGGGTCAGGTCACTGCTCCATGCTTTCCTGTGGTGTGATGCAGGGTAACTCCCAGGACAGTGACCAGATGGCCAAGGTGAAAGGAAATTCTAAACATTGAAAACATTTTACTGACGGTGAGTCCAAGGTCCAGTTTTTGAAGCAGTCTGTAACAGTTTTAGTGAATAAACCTGCTGTGATGCTGCCCAGAGCATCCTTGATGCTGACACTAGATACACAAAAGATGGAAAACTACTCCAATTTCCCCTTCTCGGTCTTAAAATGGAGTGAAAACTCAGCAAGAAGCAGATATACAGTTGGATAGCATTGACTTAGATACTGAGTGACATATAGAGATCAGAGTGATGACCAGAGACCAGAGCAATGTATAGGGACCAGAGTGTTGTATAGAGACCAGAGTGATGACCAGAGGCCACCAGTGTGTTGCATTGAGACCACAGCGATGTATAGAGACCAGAGTGTTGTATGGAGACCAGAGTGATGTTTAGAGAACAGAGTGTGGTATAGAGACCAGAGCAATGTATAAAGACCAGAGTGTCGTATTGAGACCACAGCGATGTATAGAGACCAGAGTGTTATATAGAGCTGGACCAAAGTACGCATATTTAGTTCTGTCAATGTACGAGAGGTAATGAATTCACACCCATACCATACCTATGGAGTACAAGAAGTGTTTTATGTTAAAAATATCATTCCTGGCCTTATAAGATATGAGTATGAACTCCCTAGTTGGTTCAGAAATGAAAAGATAATGATGTTTGGATTTAAAATATCAAACTTTAGCTCTGTGAGTGTCAGCTGGGTAGCAGCAACTACACATCAAAATACCTAATGACAGATGAAATCTCAGAGTTGCCATGGAAACGATAAAAACTAAGAGAGCCAATTGGTGTGATAAAAATAAAAGTTGGCATCTTGGTAATGTTCTGTCATGAGCTGCCAGCAGCATATTTAGCAAATATTCCACCAAGTCAGAGGGATCTTTCTCTGACATAAGCTTGCAGGCCATTAAAATTAATGAACTGCATGGTTCACAGTCCAAACGTGCTCCTTCCAAATGCAAAGTTTGCAATGGTCTGGAACAACACTGTCTTAATCATTAATATCGCTTATGACTTAACAAACCTGATAGTGGGTTCCTGAGAATTAACTGAGGAATTCCGAATGGAAAGGGGATTTCTAAATCGTGGATCCAGTAACTCTGCACCATGTTTATTTAATTTGGTGTTGAGGGCTGGATTTGCACTGCAAATGTCTAATGAGCATGTTGGCTACATTTGGATAATGATGCTCTGTGGCTCCCTGGTTATATTTAAGACTGAGCTAGAGATTTTTAATCGGTAAGGGAATCGAGGGTGATAGGGAAAAGGCAGGAAGGTGGAGTTGAGGATTATCAGATCAGCCAAGATCTCACTGAATGGTGGAGCAGACTTGATTGGCTGAATGGCCTATTTCTGCTCCTATATCTTATTACTGATGGTCTAGCAGCCCTGGGGAACCCAATGTAAATCATTATGCAATAAACCAGGAATGCCTCTACACCTCATTGTTTCGACAAAACTTCTGTGGTTTTACCGAGCAGCCTCTCATTCACAATATGAGAACTGGATACACCAACACATTCCAAGTCCTGAATGTCCAAAGCAAATGTTGGAGAACAATCATTTTGGTAAAGTTTTTTGTCAATGACGAAAGAGGATCCACCACTTGCCTGGATGAGTGAAACTTTAACAACACTCAGGAACTCAAAGACCATCCAGGGCTAAGCAGCCCACTGGGATCAGCAACCCCATGCACCACCTTAAACATTCACTCCCTTCCCCACTGATGCACAGAGGCCTCAGGGCTTAAACTGCACCTTTCATTCCCATCTAGAAGGACAAGGGCAGCAGATACATGGGAACATCACCACCTTCAGGTTCACCTTCAAACCACTCACCATTCTGACTTGGAAATATATTACCGTTCTTTCACTGTCACTGGGTAAAAATCCTGGAATTCCCTCTCTAAGGACACTGGGGGACAACCTACAACACATGGACTGCAGCAGTTTAAGAAGGCAGCTCACCACCACCTTCTCAAGGGGCAACTAGGGACAAGAAAATAAATGCTGACTTTGTCGGTGATGACCACACCACAAGATTTGTCTTTTATGAAGAAAAAGTAGAGTGACAATGAAGGAGAATGAGGGATTAAAACTGTGACCTTGGCATAAAGTCAGCTTCGTCAGCCCAAACACATTAACGGTGTTCATAGCTCAGGACTCTAAACAGGAGTAAGGCCACCTCTTCTGAATTTGTCCGTGCAAAAGATTTGTAGGACATGTAGGAGAGAGGTATACAATAAAAATCAGATCACAATAGATGCTGCAATATGTCATCCTCAGTTGAAGTGTGAAGGATAGATTGATTTGTCACTGGCCCCATTGAGATTGAAGTGTGACTAAGTGAGAGCTGCCTAAGTCTGCCTTCAATTACACTGGTATTCCCCTGGAGGAAGAGCAGGAATGTGAGGATGATAGCGTGTACTTCCAATCTACACACCCTCATCTGGGAAGGTGCATCAGGTTTTCGATTGTGGACACAAGTCCTGCATGTAGGAAATGGATGGAAGTCTGCAGCCTACACCGATGGTAAGGAAAGGAGATGTGAAAGGAAGACCTGACCAGAATGTTACTGAGGAATTCATCATCTCGCACATGCCTATCTTACCCCTTCAAGCTGAGATGCAGCTTCCTTACCCACTGTGGACTGTTTGCTTCACACTACGATGTTGGTGAGGTCAGCCATGCCTCACATCCACCTCCAGGTCAGGTCATGGGTTCAAATCCCGAGCAGGACACTGCAGTGCATAAACTGAGGCTGTCATACAGGACAAGGTGCTTTCAAATGAGACACTAAACTGGAAGCCCTCTCGGGAGTCTCTGTGCTCTCAACTAGGTGTAAAATCTCCCATGGAGCTGGTTGAAGAGCGGACAAGGGGTTTGATATTTAACCCTTAGCCAGCAAACTTCCAAACAGATTATCCTGATTATCACACTATTATTGTGCGATCTTACTGTGGACAAATTAACTCCCATTCTGCCTAATTTACAGCAGGGACTACATTCAGAAATACTGTAAATTACTTGGGACATCTTAAGATTATGAAAAGTGTCTACTGAACTAAGGACCGCAACATCCCCCCCACAGTGGTCGAAAATTCTCTCGACTGCATCTCTTGTGTTTCCCGCACCTCTGCCCTCACATCCCCTCCCTGCAACAAAAACAAAGACAGAATCCCCCTTTTCCTCACATATCATCCCACTAACCTCTGGATTCAATGTATCGTTCTCCGCCACGTCTGCCACCTGCAATCTGACCCCACAACCAAAGATATATTTCCCTCCCCACCCATATCTGCCTTCCGTAGGGACCGCTCTCTCCGCAGCTCCCTCATTCGCTCCACACTCCCCAGCGCCTTACCCTACAATCACAGGAGATGCTACACCTGCCCCTACACCTCCCCCCCTCACCTCCATCCCAGGCCCCAAAAAAGCCTTCCACATCAGACAGAGGTTCACCTGCACATCCACTAATGTGGTATACAGTATCCGCTGCTCCCAATGTGGCCTCCTCTACATTGGTGAGACCAAGTGGAGGCTCGGAGACCGCTTTGTAGAGCATCTATGCTCGATTCGCGACAAACGACAACACCTTCCAGTCGCAAGCCACTCCAACTCCCCCTCCCACTCCCTGGGCGACATGTCCATCCTGGGCCTCCTCCAGTGTCACAACGATGTCACCCGGAAACTGGAGGAGCAGCACCTCATATTCCGCCTTGGGAGCCTACAGCCTAATGGTCTCAATGTGGATTTTACCAGTTTCAAAATCTCTCCACCCCCGGCCCCTTCCCATGACCAACCATTCCTCTCATCTACACCTCCTTAACCTGACACAACATGTCCATCTTCTCTCCCACCTATCTGCTCCTCCCACCTCACTGACCAATCCCCACTACTGCCTACCTGCACTCACCTATCACCATCCCACCTACCTTCAACAGCCCCACCCCTCCTCTCTCTCTTTATTTCAGAGCTCCCATTCCCCTCCCCCATTTCTGAAGAAGGGACCCGACCTGAAATGTCAACTTTCCCATTCCTCTGATGCTGCCTGGCCTGCTGTGTTCCTCCAGCTCCACACTGTGTTATCTCTGACTCCAGCATTGGCAGTTCTTACTATGTCTACTGAACTGAATAGTCTTTCATTAATCCAATCACACAGCACCCACTATCTTACAGCAGGTTTTCAGGATCTGGTCCCCCACCCTTATCCATTCTGCCCCTCCCCATTCCATTCCTCTTCTCTCACCATCTCCCTCAGCCACACCCTGGATCAACAGTCCCAGAGCTTTGTCTCGCATGAGATAAAGTCTATAGTCGCTGGAGGCTTGACGAATGAGAGGTGATCAAATGAAACGTATGAATTTTTTTGGAGGGTGTTGACAGGATAGATGCTGAGAGGATATTCTTCCTGAATCTAGAACTAGTGGTGGGGAGAGTCATGGTGCAGGATATTGGAGGTGACCATGTAGGATGTATGTGAAAGAAATTTTTCCACTGAAAGAGTTTGTTGATCTTTAGAATTCTCTGTTGCAGAGAGGTGTGGCTGCTGAGTCATTGAGTATATTTGAGACAGAGGTTAATAAATTGTTCAGTACAAAGGAACTTAAAGTGCCTGGGTAAAGTATAGCTGAGCAGGTAAAGGTGGGGGCTTGGTCCCTGCTTGATGATGTCAGACATGTAGCTGGAAAACAAGCAGCAGTGACAAACACAAAGGAGTAATGTGGCATGACAGTATAACACAATTAAATCCCAGTGCAGCTAGGATGCTATGTAACCACATTGTATAGATTTATAACATGTTGTTTACTTTTTTGTTAGTTAACACTCTGGGGAAATCTCCATCAAAATCTTTTCTCTCTGAAGAATGTTCGGATAATTACCACTTCCCTGGTAACTTAGAGATTGAATTCCATTTAGACTTGTACACTGAAGTCTAATGGCTGTCCCTCACACAGAGAGAGAGAGAGAAAGAGATTGGGATTGCTGTGTTAATCAGCTTTTATTAACCACCCTTTTTAAATCTTTAATTTGTCAAATCTAAATTCAAGGTGTGGGAAATAAAAGTACTGGGAAAACAACAAGTTTCTGAAGGCTTGAATGGTAAATGGCCAAGGATTTAACAGGTTAAAAAACATCATTGCCTGTTCCACAGATAGGACTTTACAAACTTGGCTGTGCGTTAGTTTAAAAAGTTTCTCACACCCATGCAGTGTGCAGCAACATTTATTCCTGTAAACCAGCTGACAGAAATGCAACCTATCATGCAATTACTATAAGCAGGCGAGAATTGTGTAGAATTGTGGCCTAATTTCCCATATCAGAGAACTGAGTTCATTATCCAGTTTAAAGTTCCGTGCAGTTGTCACAGAGTACGGCATTGAATCATTGAATTCTTACAGTGTGGAAGCAGGCCATTCTGCCCATCAAGTCCACATCACCCCTCCAAGGAGCATTCAACCCTGACTCACCCTCTTGTCCTATCCCTGTAACTCTGCATTTCCCATGGCTAATCCACCCAGCCTGCACATCCCTGGACACAATGATGCAATTTAGCATGGCCTACCCACCTAACCTGTGCATCTTTGGATTGTGGGAAGAACCTGCAGCACCTGGAGGAAGCCACATAGACATGGGGAGAACGTACATACTCCACACAGACAGTCACCTGAGGGTAGAATCGAATGTGACTTTCTGGTGCTGTGAGGCAGCAGTGCTAACCACTGAGCCATTGTTCCACCCCAGCTAAAGGTGTTGAATGGGACACTATGATCCAAGACACCATATCTCTGGTAGATGCAAAATATCCCATGCCTCTATTTCAAAGAATAGTATGGGTGTTCTTCCTGGATATACATGTGTGATATCAAAGCATAGGCCAAAAACTGGAAAATGGGATTCAAATACTTACATGCCTGTATTTGACCAGCACAGACTCAATGGGCTGAAGAACCTTTTTTCTGTGTTGTAGATCTCTACGACTCTATGGTGTTTGGTCAATATTTATCACTCAATCAAAAGTATATAAAATAAAGCAAAGAATTGTGGATGCTGCAAATCTGAAACACATAAAAACAGAAGGGTCACTGGACTCAGAAAATCACCCTGTTTCCTTTCCAAAAGTACTGCCAGACTTGCTGAGTTTCATCACAAAGTATGCAGTTACTACCCTGCTTTTTGTAAGGTTGTGTTCTGTACAAATCCACAGCCACATTTCCTAGGTTACAATTGTAACTGCATTTCAAAAAAAATCACTTCACTGACTGTAAAGCACCTTTTGACATCCTGCGCTTGTGAAAGGTGCTACAGAAATGCAATTCTTTTATTCACAGGTAATAGCAGCCATCAGAAGTAGTGTGGATGACACTTGCCCTCCCTTGAAGCTCCACTGAAATTTCCTTCATTGATTGGACCACATTTAGCAAACCTGAGCAGAACAGGCCTAGGCCTCAGGCTGTAGCAAGGGAAGGCCCCAGCTTCTGGTGAAGATCCTTATACCAGTGTCAAGATCCCCACCAGCATCTCAAGGGTCTAATGCCTGTTTTGTACAGTCACCAGATGCCTGAACAACAACCTGAACCAACTTGGGTCAGATATAACTTCGCTTATTCATGCCTGTGTTACGTCTGTAAAGTGGTACAGCACATCTCAATTTCTGCCTAAGAGATGCCTAGCTGTTCACCTCACTTCTGCCCCAATTCTCAGCATAAAGTGGGATTAACGCAATGGAAATTGTAAATAAAAATGCTAACTTTTACCGAGAATTCTGTGAAGCAGTTCCACATCCCCTGGACAAGGTCAGAAATCACACGACACCAGGTTATAGTCCAACAGGTTTATTTGAAAACACAAGCTTACTAAAGCTAGCTTATTAAAGCTGTTTTCAAAAAAACCTGTTTAGACTATAAGCTGGTGTGGTGTGATTTCTGACCTTGTCCATCCCAGTCCAACACCAGCACCTCCACATCACAACAGCCCCTGGAAACCAACAGGTTAGGGACTTTATAAAATAATTATACTGCAGTGTCCAAGGAGATTACAGGGACTCTCCACAATCTTTTTCCTTTTGTGATTGTGACTGTCCTGCATGCCGAGGCCACCCGCCGAGGCCACCCACCGAGGTCACACAACCTATGGCCATTGCGGGTAGGCAGTACCTCAGTGTTGACATTGCTGGTTGAGTAATCTAGAAACCAGGCTAATACTCCCGGGACAGGGGTTCGAATCCCACCGTGGGAGATGGTGACAGGAAGAACATGCAGATTTACACAGAATGGGAGTGAATGTCAGAGAGCTTGCGTAGACACAACATGCCACAAAGCCCTTAATTAGAGGGTAGTTGAGGTGGGAAATCAGACTACCTTTATAAGTAAACTGGTTGAGCAGTCATCAAATGTGTCATAACATTAAAGCTATGAACCCAGTGTAGGTAGTGGGGACTCTCTGGGCCTCTTCCGTACGATGTGATTCTTCAATAATTGTATAGCCTAATGGAAGAAGGGAAGAGGAGGGTCCTTTACCATGTCATGGATAATTTGTAAAAGACATCCACGATTTGGGGTAACAAGGTGTAGAGCTGGATGAACACAGTAGGCCAGGCAGCATCAGAGGAGCAGGAAAGCTGACGTTTCGGGTCTGGACCCTTCTTCAGAAAATCTAGTCATCATCGCATTGCTATTTGTGAGGTCCTAGTGTGTCCAAATTACACAATTGCAACAGTGACTGAGCTTTAAAAGTACTTACGAGCTGCACAGCTTTGTGTAGTCCTGAACTATCAAAGGCACTATACAAATGCAGTTGTTTGTTCCTTTGTTTTCAGTTCACTCATGCTCTCGGCAATTTGAAAGAAACAAGCACTCACTGACTAAGTTCTTAAGAAAATAGAATCGATTCAAAAATATCACCCTGACCTCCAAAGGGTGATTGTGCTATGCCCCAGAAGGTCAGTCCACAGCTTTATAATCTGCACCGAGCAACACTGACACCATCCAGGACAAAGCAGCCGCTTCATTGGCTCTGCATCCACAAGCATCCACTCCCTCCACCGCCGACGCCCAGTAGCAGCAGTGTGTGCTATCTACAAGATGCACTACAGAAATTCACCAAAGCTCCTTAGATGGCACCTTCCAAACCCATGACTGCTTCCACCTAGAAGGACAAGGGCAGCAGATACATGGGAACATTACCGCCTGCAAGTTCCCCTCCAAGCCACTCACCATCCTGACTTGGAAATGTATCGCCATTCCTTCAGTGTCATCAGGTCAAAATCCTGGACTTCTCTCCTTAAGGGCATTGTGGATCAGTCTACAACACATGGACCACAGTGGTTCAAGAAAGCAGCTCACCACCACCTTCTCAAGGGACACCTAGAGATGGGCATAAATGCTGACCCAGACAGTGATACCTATGATGGACGAGTAAATTAAAAAAGTGCCCTTCAAAAATCACATTTCCAGGTCAAAGAGTAATTCCGTGAAAGTTCCCTATAGATTGAAATGTCATTAAATGATACACCTTATTACCATCTGCAATCAAAACCAGCAAACAATTTACAAATAAAAATGAAGACCACCTTTGAGCTCATTTGAGAACAGCCCGAGAGTTAGCAATTGTCCCCCAGCCAAGCTACTGTCCAAAGTAACTGTCAATCTGACTTGTTCTGTTGACCTTTTGCCAGTTATATTACCCCACGCACTCAAAGATACTCCTGGTTATTATCAAGAATGAAATAAACAACATGGGATCAGTGTACCTGCTAATTCTTGGTGCCTGCCCACATCTACATGGGCTTACTTCGGAGTGAATAGCGTGCAGTCAATTCCAGGCTATTGTGTTCAAACTAGATTTTTCTGCACTTCCTCCCTTTCCCCGTTAACAGCTTTGGGAAGGTTTGTTGGTTTTCTGAGCCTCGTCCCTGACTGTTCTGGATCTTCAGGATTTGTATTATACAGTGGGACGTGTCTCAGTCAATCACCCTCTCATGATCTACACCAGGCTGCATATCTTTTTTTCTCATGTAACCTTTGCAACAGCAAGACCAAGAACGGAAAATTAGGATTTGAAGTTTGTGAAACTCAGATATCTGGCAGCATTTGTAGAGAGAGAAGCAGAATCAAACCCTGTATGACTCTTCATCAGAGTTCTGTAGAAGAGTTATACCAGACTCAAAATATTAATTCTGTTTCTATCTCCACAGATGCTACCAGACCTGCTGAGTTTCTTCAGCATTCTCTGTGTTTGTTTCAAATTTCCAACGTCTGCAGTACTTTGTCCTTCTTTAATTTGAAAAATATACTTTATTCATAAAAAGTCTCTTACATTGTCACAAAAGCGGTTCAGTTCTGTACAGTTGCATATCAGGTAAATAAACAAAACACTGGACTTTGACTCTATTCGAAAAAAAAACCCAAAGACCTCTCTGACACATACAATGCTAATATTTATTTTGTCTTTGTTTGAAGCTTGTGGATGGCCACACAGAAGAGGCTTGTGTGTGTGTTCTCCCTGAAACTACCTGACGACATGGAACATGTCTTTCGTCTGTTGTAGTGATCAACCAGGGCTTCCCTTGCATTGAGTTCCATAAAGAATTTTGCCTTGAAAACAGACTTCAGATTGCTCCAGGAAGGTGATTCTTGCTTTCAATGTGTCCGTAACATTGACTGAAACTGATAGAAGAACTTCCAATGCCTGCTCTATGTTGTCTGTTCAAGCTTCCGTGACAGATTTGTACCTTCAACACCATCTACAAGGCACAAGTCAGGAGTGTGATGGAATACTTCCCACTTGCCTGGATGGGTGCAGCTCCAACAACACTCAAGAAGCTTGACACCATCCAGGACAAAGCAGCCCGCTTGATTGGCACCACACCCACAAGCATCCACTCCCTCCACCACCGACGCTCAGTAGCAGCAGTGTGTACTATCTACAAGATGCATTGCAGAAATTCACCAAAGATCCTTAGCCAACACCTCCCAAACTCATAACCACGTCCATCTAGAAGGACAAGGGTGGCAGATACATGGGAACACCACCTCCTGCAAGTTCCCTTCCAAGCCTCTCACCATCCTGACTTAGAAATATATCGCCGTTTCTTCACTGTCACTGGGTCAAAATCCTGGACTTCCCTAAAGGCATTGTGGGTCAATCCAAAGAACATAGACTGCAGCAGTTCAAGAAGGCAGCTCACCACCACCTTCTCAAAGGGCAACTCGGGATGGGCAATAAATACTGACCCCGCCAGTGACACCCACGTCCCATAAGTGAATAGAAGAGACAAAAAGCACAGCATGAACATCCATGACTAAATGTATCCCAATCCCTGATCTGAGTATCAGGGGAATGTGATTATCCCACCTCAAACCCTTCCAGGGGAAAGGAAAACACATTTATTGAGCATATTTGAGATAATAAACCATCTAAAGTCATGTCACAGCATTGTGGTAGGAAAGCTCATCTTCAATTAGTAGTTTTTCATTTAACTATATGCAATGGTCAAGTAATGAAAGTGTACTGATCAAGTAACACAGGATGATATTCTGTTTAATTGTAATCAGATTTGGACAGTGCATTGTAATCAGTACACCAAATGACCAGAAATATTTTAACAGGATTAGACAGGGTAGACACAGGAAGAATGTTCCCAATAACGGGGGAGTCCAGAACCAGGCATCACAGTCAAAGGATACTGGGTAAGCCATTGTGGACAGAGATGAGGAGAAATTTCTTCACCCAGAGAGTGGGGAGCCTGTGGAATTCTCTGCCATAGAAAGCAGTTGGGGCCAAAACATTGACTGCTTTCAAGAAGGCAACTCATTGACTGGGCAAGTATTTATTGCCCATCCCTAGTTACCCTTGAGAAGGTGGTGGTGAGCTGCCTTCATGAACTGCTGCAATCCACATGCTGTTGGTAGACCCACAATGCCTGTAGGGAGGAAATTCCAGGATTTTGACCCAGTGACACTGAAGGAAAGGTGATATAGTCCTTAGGGCTAAAAGGATCAAAGGGTATGTGGAGAAAGCAGGAACAATGTACAGGATTGGATGAGCAGCCATGATCTTAATGAATGGTGTAGCAGGCTTGAAGGACTGAATGGCCTACTCCTGATCTTATTTTCTGTTTCTATTTGTCACATGACCATAGGTCAATGGGACGCTAAGCTTGCAGACTATTGCAAAGCCGGTCATGGTTGAATGGATCCAGTTTGGATTGAGCAATACCATCCCCAGCAATTGATCCTCATCAATTTGTACTCAAAAGCCCTTCAAGTGAACTAATACAATGACTTCCAACCTGATGTCCTAATTTAGTTGCACTTGTAATACCTGAAGGGAAGTGGTCACTTCTCTTTCAAATTACATTGAAGGTTTATGTATTCCTTTAGTTTCCGAAGAATTAAGAGCTGTCATCAGTCTGTAGTTATGTGAATACATATCAAACGGATGTACCATGCTGTATTTTACCAGGCCATCTCAGTTTAAAAACATTGATGATCTTTTTGTACTGATTTTGCACACACTTTGTATAGAAGTTGCTTCTTTACCTGGGATGTCCTCATTTTTTGACCAAATGTGGGGGTTTGAGGGTGTGACTTGGTGATGAACATACCACCCCCATCAGCGAGCTACCTCACCGGATCACGCGTTCACCGATGCACTCGGTTTATCGACAGCATGCAGGCACATTTCTCAGCCTATCAGGGGCCTCAACACTGGCATGTCGGGTTGCCAGATGCTTCCAGCCAATCCGAGGGCCATTTGTCTACGCCTGCTGGGAGAGGATAGAGTGGCAGAAAGGTATGTCATGTTTTTTTTCATCTCACACACTGGGGTCATGGGGAGAGGGGACTCAGGAGCCAGCGCTAGGTCAGAGGCAAAGACCAGGGATTGGCTGTCAGAGGCTACTCCCTTGTCCCTCATCTATGCCTCCGATTACAACCAGATTGTGTTGATTTTAGGCTGACTGTGCCCACCACCCTCCCAAACCTCAGCAGGTACGTCACCTTGGTTTCCGGGAAGCCAATCACCTTTCTCGCCTGCCAGAGGTAAATGTGAAACTAATGAGTTAAGGCTCTTAATGAAACCATTAATCGAACACTTAATGTGAACACTTAATTACTAGTGAGCCGAGAAAAATCATGTATGGACCTTAGAACCCAGAGAATCCCTACTGTGCAGATAGAGGCCATTCAGCCCATCAAGTCTGCATTGACCCTCTGAAGAGCATCCCACCCTATCTCTGGACTTTCTTTCTCAAAGGTTAAATGCAGAGGTGACGGGAAGTGGGCATGTCTTTTTCCAGAGCCAACGGTTTCCCCCTTCCCTCCACTTCCAGGGAGGGTACAACTCCACCCTTTAATTTTGCTATTAGTTTAAGGATGGGTGTCACCTGTTATATTTAATTACCTCGTTCCAGGCCGCAGAGGTCATGACAAAAATACACATTGACACATGGTCCTTCAACCAGAACCCATTGATAAACTTGCCTTCATGTAAGTCCTAGAGGAAGACATCAATCAGACAAATGGCACGATCAACCTAAAGATACTTGACGTCATGCTGTCTCTTATATGAAATAAGAGATACTTAATATGTAGCAAAGTGTCCTGTTATCTGGGTAGAAAAGTATTTAATAAAGGACCAGAAAAGGTTACAATGAGAACAGACAATGCCACAAATGACTGAAATCTTCAGGATCATGTCCTGGAGATAGGAGGAAATGACCAGAACTGAGATCTGATACCACCTGACCAATCAGGAAGTGATCGATTACCAGGTGCCTGGACCAATCAAGGTTCAGTAAGGCCATTGGCTATGCACAAAGATAGCAATGAGCAGGTGTTAATAAGCAGCAAAAGGAAAAATGGTAGAACATGGGTCAAGAGAATGCACCACAAGAGACAGCACTGCAATCAGCCGGGTCTCACAAGCCAGTGTTTCAATGTGAACAGGCTGTTTACCAATAGTCTCTGTTAAACTACATAGTTTTATACTTATTGTGGTTAACTTAATAAAGTCTACGAATCTCAAAAAGCTTACATCTGTGTATTCCACCATAGATGGCAGTGAATCAGAATCAATTGTTCCTTTTATATAATCTCTCTCAATCCATTCTACAATTGTCGTTAGCTTAGGTTTTGAAATTAAAGTTAATATCAACTCCAGATCTTACAGTGTTATTAAACAGTATTGACACTGGCCCATGCTCCCTCATACTCTCCATGATCCTTAATATGCCCATGTCCCTTCATGCCCTCCACATGTCCCATTTTTCTTCCATAGCCATTCACCCAGTATTTGTGAAAGACAGGCCATGGAACATCCTTGAACATAGAACAGTATAAGCACAGGAACAACAACTCCCACTGCAACTCTCTCGTCCTCTCCACCTATCCTCTCCTCTATCACTCTTCTATCCGCCTCCCACTCTCTCCCTATTTATTTCAAAACCCCC
>NC_063340.1:89581597-89592529 GCF_021869965.1 Rhincodon typus
TGCTGCTTGGCCTGCTGTGTTCATCCAGCCCTGCACCTTGTTGTCTCTAAGCACAGGAACAGGTCCTTTGTCCCACCATGTCTGTGCCGACTATGATGCCATTCTAAATGAATTGCATCTGCTTGCACACAGTCTGTAACACGCTTTTCCCTGCCTGCTCATGGGGTCATACAGCTATAGCGTCGTACAGCACAACGACAGGCCCTTCAGCCCAACTGCTTCATGCCGACCAAAATGTCATCCACAATAACACCATTTCCCTGCACTTGGCCCATATCCTTCTAAACCTTTCCTGTCCATGAATTTGTCCAGATGCCTTTTAATGTTGTTAACGTACCCACCTCAACCACTTCCACTGGCAGCTCAATCAATATGTGTACCACCCTCTATGTAAAAAAGTTGCCCCTCAGGTTCCCATGTGTTCTTTCCCCTCTTACTTTAAACTGATTCCCTCTAGTCCTCGATTCCCCTGCCCTGGGAAAAAGACTGAGTGCATTCACCCTATCTATGCCTCTCATGATCTTCTCGACGTCTACACATTGTCCCCCCCACCCCAGTCTCCTATACTCTAAAAAATAAAGTCCTAGATTGTCCAACCTGTCCCTATAATTCAGTCCCTTGAATTCTGGCAACGTCCTTGTAAATTTCTTCTGCACTCTTTCCAGTTTAGTTACAAACTTTCTATAGCAAAGTAACCAAAACTGAATACAATACTTCGAGTGCGGCCTCACCAAAGTCATGTACAACTGCAATATAACTTCCCAACTTCGACACTCAACACCTTGACTAATGAAAACCAGTGCGCCAAAAGCCTTCTTCACTGTCCTGTCTACCTGTGACTCCACTTTCAGAGAACCGTGCACCTGAACTCCAAGGTCCCTCTGTTCCACTACACTCCTTAAGGCCCTACCATTCACCATGAAACTCCTACCTTCATTTGACTTTCCAAAATGCAACACCTTATGCATCTATGTTAAACTCCATTTGCCATTTCTCAGCCCACTTCTCCAGCTGATCAAGATTCTGCTACAATTTCTGATAACCTTCTTCACTGTCCACGATACGACCAGTTTTAGAGTGATCAGCAAACTTACTTGTCATGCTTTGTACATTCTCAACCAAATCATTGACATAGATAACAAACAGCAATGGGCCCAGCACCAACCCCTAAGGTACACCACTAGTCACAGGCCTCCAGTCCAACAAGCATCCTTCTAATATTACTCTGCTTCCTACCCTCAAGCCAATTGTGTATCCAATTTGCCAAACCTCCCTGGATTCCATGTGATCTAACCTTACAGAGCAGCCTACCGTGTGGAATCTTGTCAACGGCCTTACTGAAACCCATATAGACTACGTCTACCGCCTGCCCTCATCAACCTTCCTAGTCACTTCATCAAAGAACACTAACAAATTTGTTCATGAGTCTGTCTAAATGCCTCTTAAACTCGGCTATCGTACCTGGTTCTACCACCTCCCCTGGCAGCGTATTCCAGATACCTAAGACCCTCTGTACAAAAAACTCGCCTCGCACATCTCCCTTCAATTTTCCCCCACTCACCTTAAACCTATGCCCCGAGTATTTGAAATTTCAACCCTGGGAAAAAGACTCTGACTATCCACCCTATCCATGCCTTTCATAACTTTATATACTTTTATCAGTTCACCCATCAGCCTCCAATGCTCTAACAAAAACAATCCAAGTTTGTCCAACCTCTCCTTATAGCTAATATACTCCAATGCAGTTGCCATCCTGTTCAACCTCTTTCGCACCCTCACGAAAATCTCCACATCCTTCCTATAGTGACCAGAACTATACACCATACTCCAAAAGTTGTCTAACCAGAGTTTTAGAGATAGTAGGAACTGCCGATGCTGGAGAATCTGAGGTAACAAGGTGTAGAGCTGGATGAACACAGCAGGCATTTGAGGCATTTAAATTTTCTGAAGAAGGGTCTTGACCCGAAACGTCAGCTTTCCTGCTCCTCTGATGCTGCTTGGCCTGCTGTGTTCATCCAGCTCTACACCTTGTTAACTAAAGTTTTATATAGCTACAACATGACTTGCCAATTTTTATACTCAATGCCCTGACTGATGAAGACGAGCATGCCATACACCCTCTTTATCACCTTACCACTTGTGTTGCCACTTTTAGGGAGCTAAGGATTGGACCCCAAGATCCCTCTGTATATCAATGCTACTAAAGGTCCTGCCCTTGACCATCTACTTAAATATGACCTCCCAAAATGCATCACCTTACACCTTTCTGGATTAAACTCTATCCGCCATTTCTCCATCCAACGTTCAAACTGATCTATATCCTGCTGCATCCTTTGACAACTTTCCTCACTATCCATAAGCCCACCGATTTTTCAGTTATCTGTAAACTTACTAATCGACACTTACGTTTTCATTCAAATCATTTATATATATATTACAAACAACAGCGATCCTAGAGCTGATCCTTGTGAAACACCACTGGCCACAGTCCTCCATAAAAACACCCCTCCATAACCACAGAGATAGTAGGAACTGCAGATGCTGGAGAATCTGAGATAACAAGGTGTAGAGCTGGATGAACACAGCAGGCCAAGCAGCATCAGAGGAGCAGGAAGTCTGACGTTTCGGGCCTAGACGCTTCTTCAGAAATGGTCTAGGCCAATGCAAAGAATTTCTGAAGAAGGGTCTAGGTCCGAAACGTCAGCCTTCCTGCTCCTCTGATCCTGCTTGGCCTGCTGTGTTCATCCAGCTCTATACCTCCATAACTACCCTCTGTCTTGTTTGACCAAACCAATTTTGTATACAATTTACCAACTCACTATGGATTCCACGTAACTTAATCTTCTGGACCAGACTAATGGTAGGGATCATGTCAAATGCTTTAGTAAAGTCCACATAGACAACATTCACTGCCCTGTCATCATCAATTATCTTTGTCACTTCCTTAAAAAATTCAATCAAATTTGTGAGACAAGACTTCCCCAGCATGAAGCCACACTGACTATCCCTAATATGTCCATTTTTTTTCCAAATGCAAGTAAATCCTGTCCCTAAGAATGTTCTCAATAATTTCCCTACCACTGTCGTAAGGCTCAGTGGCCTATAATTTCCAGGATTATCCCTGTTGCTCTTCCCAAACAAAAAATGAAATGGATATCAAACAACAAGTAATTCTCTAGCAATCTAATCTCATTGAAACACCCCATTATGGAGTAAAATGCTGTCCTTCAAGAAAATTCCTGAAATAATTCCCTCAAAGTGACCAATCTGTTGTAAAAATAAACAGATTTTATTAATCACGTCAAAATGTCTCTATGCTTATCTTTTGAGATTAGTGTATCTGTCTTTTGAAACTGAGCCAAGCAGGGGCCTGAGTTACTGACAATCTGTGTGAAGGATGAAATGTATGAAGGCTGATTTTAGTGCTAATACCAAGCTAGGCAGAAATGTAAGTTTTCAGGGGGAGAAGGCAAGCCTGTAAATGAATATAGGCAAGTTAAATTAGTGGGAAAAAAATTGATAGATGGAGTATAAGGTGGGTAAATGTGATCTAGAAGAGGAGTATACAATTTCAATGGGGAGAGATAGCAGACCTCAGTGGTACAGAGGGATCTGGGTGTCCTGGTAAATGAAGCATATGAAGTTGGAATGTTGCTGCTTATTGCAAGCGTGAATGGAATGGAGTTATATGGGATGTTAGTGAGATCAGAACTGTAATACTGTATACAGTTGTGGTGTCCTTATTTGTAAAATGATACAATTACTGTATAAGTTGTTTAGAGAAGGCTCACTCAACTTATTGCTGGGACAGAGGAGTCATCTTAGAAAGAATGGTTGGACAGGTTAGGTCTATACCTGTTAGAAGAATGAGAGGTGATCTTATTGAAGTAGAAAGGATCTGGAGTCAACTTGACAGGGTGGACACATGAAAGATGTTTCCTCTTGTGAGGGAGACCAAAACTAAGGGACATCATTTCAGAAGGAGGTGTCCCTTTTAGAGCAGAGATGAGGAAGATGTCTTTCTTCCAGAGGATCTTGAGAGTATTAAATTCTCTTTCACTTGAAGGTATTGGAAGTTAAAAGTTTAAATGTATTCAGCACTGAGTCAGATGGATTTTTGAAAGGTAAGAGAGTCCAGGGCATTGTGTATAGACTAGAAAGTGGAGCTAAGGCCACAAACCCATTGGATTGTGGAACAAGCTCAAAGGGTCAAATGTCTTATTCATACCCTAAAATCTCATGTTCCTAAGCATTCATAATAGGCTCAGCTATAATAACAAGCTTGTGAAATATAAGTAAGGAAATCTATTGAAATGGAAAATGCCTTTTTCCTGACCTACACTAGATGTCCTGTCAATCAAAGCATTCAAGACCAAGTAGAGGCTTTCTTCTCTGAAGCTGTTGAAGTTTCTTTTATTTTAATAGGACTGTGGGCAATTATGTCACACATCTGACTGAACAATAAGCATCTAACTATTGAAAGTAAAAAAAAATGTTTTTCTTTGGGACTTCATGGCCCCTTAATGAAAGTATTCCAAAAGCAAGTGGCTTTCTGTTTGCCCCCTCCTCCCCACTTGAGAGTGAGGTTTTCTATGGGTAACTCATCCTCTGAAAGGAGTAAACTACTTCTACTTGCTGAATGGGTCCGAAACCACAAAACCCGTGTAGGTGGGGTTTAGGGGTGGGGCTGGGAATGGGTTTAAATTGATTGGTGCTTCAATGTGATTGGTAAAGATGGCAGGTAACCACACCCAATACCTTGCCCGTGAAAACTGTCGGAAATGGGAATGGGGGCGGGAATCCTAGTCTCATTTGTAGGCCTCTCAAGTAAGGCCCAGCTCAGTGAAAATCTGGGCCTGAACTACACAGTGAGATGATGTGGAGGTGCTGGTATTGGACTGGTGTGAGCAGGGTCAGAAATCACACGACACCAGGTTATAGTTCAACAGGTTCATTTGAAATCACAATCTTTCGGACTGCTACTTATGATTTCAAATAAACCTGTTGGGCTATAATCTTGTGTCCTGTGACTTCCAACCTTACACAGAGAGATGTAGGATCCAGCGAACAAAGACTTGGATTAAAACAGTAAGTTTTAAAGAGAGTCTTATACAACGAAGGAGCAACAGAGAGCCAGCGTTTTTGGAAATTGTCATGATCTGGTATGAAAGGGCAGCGTCAATAGGAAGTTTGCAAAATGGAATTGAAAGTATAGCAGAGATAGCTGGAGGAGTATGGAGCTGGAGGAAAACAGAAGGCCAGGCAGCATCAGAGGAGCAGGAAAGTTGATGTTTCGGGTTGGGACCCATCTTCAGAAATGGGGAGGGGGAAGGGAGCTGGGAAATAGACAGAAGAGGGGTGGGGCTGGGGAAGGTAGGTGGGATGGTGGGCGAGTTAAAATGGTTTAACTCCCCCTCCCACTTCCTGGGTGACATGTCCATCCTGGGCCTCCTCAAGTGCCACAATGATACCACCCACAAACTGAAGGAGCAACACCTCATATTCTGTCTCAGGAGCCTACAGCCCGCTGGCCTAAACATGGAATTCACCAGTTTTAAAATCTCCCCACCCTCAGCCTCATCCTATGTCCAACCCTCCCTCTCATCCCCGCCTCCTTGACCTGATACAACCTGTCCCTCTTCTCTCCCACCTATCCACCTCTCCCATCCCACTGACCAACCCCACCACTCCCCACCTGTATTCACCTATCACCATCCCATCTAGCTTACCCCAGCCCCACCCCTCGCCTCTCCATTTAATTTCCAGCTCCCTTCCCTCTCCCCATTTCTGAAGAAGGGTCCCAACCCGAAACGTCAACTTTCCTGCTCCTCTGATGCTGCCTTGAAAGTATAGCATGCAGAATTGCAAGAAATGGCTTAAGAAGTGGGATTAATCAGAAAGAGCTGTCCAGGCTTGATGGTATGAATGGCCTCTTTCTGTGCTGTGAGGTTCAGTGATTTCATGCTATTCCATTTCTGATATTACACTCGCTCCAGTTTGTATTATATCATTAGGGCTTATAATAATCTGGGAGTTGATTTAACATCACTTTCCTTTCTTTATCCTTAATGTAATGTCAAAACTATCACTGGGCCCATTAAATTCAATCATCCCTGAGCACCAGAGACAATTTACACCATATCAACCCTCTGCAACAAATTGAATGTCCTGTGGGAGGTGAGTAACCACAAGTCAATCCATTTTGGAAGAGAAAGGGGGCATTTCACTCTGAGCTCTAACGACTAAATGCAGGTTTTCGGAAATCAATCCAATTTTACAGTCCAGATTAATGAGGTCTGATAGGACGCACTTAATGGAAAACAGTATCTGAATTGCCACATTTCTCATTTTATAGACTATAACTGATTTTATTTTTGTCTACCTTCTCTTCTTCAAACTCTAATTTTTAAAACTTACATTCTTGTTGTAACAGCCTGTGACTGCTCAAGCAAAATAAAATCATTAAAAGCAGAAGCCAGAAATATAGGCACAGCAACTGAAATAAACAGGGCACAGAAATTGGCCAAAAAGCAAGGTATGCCGTGAATAGTTGATGTTTCGGGTCGGGACCCTTCTTCTGAAATGGGGAGGGTGAAGGGAGCTCGGAAATAAATGGAAACAGGAGGGTAGGGGTTGGAGAAGGTAGGTGGGATGGTGATAGGTGAGTGCAGGTAGGAAGTGGTGAGGATTGTACAGTAAGGTGGGAGGGGCAGATAGATGGGAGAGAAGATGGACAGATTGTGTTAGATCATGGAGGCAGGGATGAGAGGGAGGGTTGGTTATGGGATGAGGCCAGGGGTGGGGAGATTTTAAAACTGGTGAATTCCATGTTTAGGCCATTGGGCTGTAGGCTCCCAAGGCGGAAAATGAAGTGCTGCTCCTCCAGTTTGCGAGTGGTTTCATTGTGACACTGGAGGAGGCCCAGGATGGACATGTCACCCAGAGAGTGGGAGGGAGTGCTGTGTTCCTCCAGCTCCACACTGTGTTGTCTCTGACTCCAGCATCTGCAGTTCTTACTAACTCTGCATACTGTGAATACTTCAGTCCAGGACACACAAACACAGAGACAATTCTGCACAGAGACAGGTCCTTGCAAGATTCGAACCCAGACAATTGAAAACCAGACAGACACCAGAACATATGAGCAAGTGTGAAAGTTTGATATTTCCTGACAAACACATCCCCAGCAGGTACATGGACAGACGTGCCTCAGTAAAACAAAGACCAGGGGCATATTCTGGGCCAGAAACCAGGCACCCAGTTCCCAAAGCAGACCCATCAAAGGGTTTACTGTTAGCGAGCCATCGCAAACCATTGACAATATTTCAAGGCGATCAAACCAATTAACTTGATGCCCCTGATTGGTCATGTCCATGGAAAAATTCCAGAAGATGGTCCTGGCAGGGCTTAAGGTGAGCCCTTTGTCCAGCTGGAGTCCCCTGGCTGAGAGCAGCTCATCCAGAGAGAGAGAAAGAGAGAGGAATGGAGGAAGAGAGAGAGAAAGAGAGAGGGAGGGAGGGAGAAAAAGAAAGAGGGAGGGAAGGAGAGAGAAGAAGAAAGAGAGAGAGAGGGAGGGAGAGGGAGGGAGAGAGAGAAAGAGGGAGAGAGGAAGGGAGAGAGAGAGAGAGAAAGACAGAGACAGAGATCTCTTGGTCAATTGCAGGAAAATGGGATTAGTATAGACTGTCATGGACATGTTGGGCCAAAGGGCCTCCTGTACAGTAAAACTCGATGACTGTATCTAAAAGGCAATGCCAACAGATGCAACAATAAGTTTCAAAAGGAAACTTGATCAATAGAAATTTTTAGGGTCATGGGGCAAGAACAAGGCAATAGGACTGAGTGTATAGATCTGCCAAAGAGGAAACCATGAAACAATGGATTGAATGTTTTCGTCCTGTGCTGTATGTTTCTACCATTTTAACGATGTGATAACTGCAGATGGGCCTGAGCTGAAGCTTGCATTGGTGCTAGGTTAGACTGAGGTTCAGGCGAATTGATCTGTCAATTTCATTCCATTCTGAACCCAAAAACAACCAGCCTCCGTTTTAAAGAGTGTTAATTGGCACAGAATCCATGCTTTTTTATGGGAGCCCAGTTCACAAATCTCGTACACAGTCTGCAAATGCAAATGTTTGCATCATTCAGACTTGTCTAGGGTTGTGTTTGTACTCTCTGGCTTTTTCTTCCTACATCAGGCAGCACTGAACATAGACTGCTCCTTGATATCATCATTAACTGCGTCTTTCAGCTTTCTAAATATCACACTATGTTCCACTTGAGCAAGCCTCTTTCCCCAGTGAAAGCAAATTATCCTGTGTCAGTCATCCCATAATTGAAAGGAGTGGACTGTTTTAGTTTCATTCCTCATCACCTCTTCAAGACATCACTTTACATTGTGGTACTTTCACAAGCACTTTAATTGTAATATAGACAAATATGGGTGCTGGAATCTTCCTTGTCACTGTAACTTTGAACCAGTTTCAATGTAGGAGCATCCTTCCTGAATGACGATGTCAGACAATGTCACCTTATCACTCAATCACACATGATTACAGCAATTGGTTTTATCTTGTACTCACAGCTTATCTCAGGGCAGTACATCACACTGACTGATTACAGCCTCACACTGGTTTTCTCCAACAGGCACAACAATATGTTATTTAACAATATCTTTTGCAATGCGCCCCATCATTTTTGTATACAACCCATCACCCATGCACTAAACTCTGTTACTTTATAGGCTGTAAGTTACAGGAGCAGAATTGGGCCATTTGGCCCATTGAGATTGTTCTACTATTTGATCATAGCTGACATATTTCTCAACCTCATTCTCCTGCCTTCTCTCCATAACCCTTGATTCCCTTACTAACCAAGAATGTTTTCCTGTTTTAATTTTTAACCGGTATTCCTTAGTCAACAAACTCCATTTGTATTTAAGCATCTGACCACAGAACTTAATGGACCCAGCAAACCTGGTCATTTACCAGAACTCTCAGCATAGAGCCTATGCAGAGCTGAGAGCCCATTGTCAGCTTGATCTCATCCAAATTTGTCAGTCTTAGATCAGTGAGTAACTGTTCATGAAAAGGTTATCAGTGAACCAGATGGGTTTTCATGACAGTTCTAAGGAAGGGCCACCGGGACCAGAAACGTTAACTCTGATTTTCTCAACACAGATGCTGCCAGACCTGCTGAGCTTTTCCAGCAACTTCTGTTTTTGTTTCAGGTTTTCGTGATGGTTGTCACCATTTGGCTAGCTTTTCATTCCAGATTTTTTTTTTACTCAATTCAAATCTGCCCTGATGGGAATTTGAACCTAAATTTGAAGCTCTGGGTTGTCACTGGCCCAGTGACAATACTGCTGTGCTACCACCTCCTCAGAGTTCTCCTTGGGCTTGCACATGTATTTATCCCACAGCCAACATCAGCATTTTTATCTCAGAAGCAGACGTGGTGTGTTCAAGCCCTAGTCCATCTCAGATATATAATTCAGACAGATTATTTTTTATAGTATTGAGGAAG
Source organism: Rhincodon typus (assembly GCF_021869965.1). Taxonomy (NCBI): domain Eukaryota; kingdom Metazoa; phylum Chordata; class Chondrichthyes; order Orectolobiformes; family Rhincodontidae; genus Rhincodon; species Rhincodon typus. The sequence continues at coordinate 89,591,123 of NC_063340.1, forward strand.
GGCTGCTATGTCTATGCTGGGAAATGATCTCAAACTATTACTTGGAGAAGGACCAGTAGTTATAGAACATAGATAGAACATAGAACACTGCAGCACAGTACAGGTCCTTCAGCCCACAATGTTGTGCTGACCTATTATCCTACTAAGATCAAACTACCCTGCACACCCTACATTTTACTATCCTCCATGTGCCTATCCAAGAGTCGCTTAAAAGTCTCTAAAGTATCTGACTCCACTACCACTGCCGGCAGCGCATTCCAGACGCCCACCACTCTCTGTGTGAAGAACCTACCTCTGACATCTCCCCTATACCTTCCTCCAATCACCTTTAAATTATGCCCCCTCGTAATGGTAAATCAGTAGTAAATAATAATAAATATCTCAGTGTTCTAGCTATGATTCCTCCCTCAATCACTCCTACCAATATTGAGTAACTCTCAGACATGCCACCATGCATTTTTGGGTTCTGAGGAAGGGTCACTGGACCTGAAATGTTAACTCTGATTTCCCTCCACAGAAGCTGGTAGTCTTGCTGAACTTTTCCAGCAATTTCTATTTCTGTTTCTGATTTCCAGCATCCACCATTCTTTCGGTTTTTATTTATGTATTTTTGAGATCTTGCTGTGCGTATATTGACGGTTGTATTCCTTTACGTGCCATGAATGACTGAAAAGTAATTGCTTGGTGATGGAACACGTTGAAATATGGTCTGCTAAACAAAAAAAAAATCGGCTCTGACTTCAAAAGACAATTAGTTAGACAAGAAATCATGTTTGTTAAAAATAGTTCAGTTCATTTTTACAGAATGACAATATTTCTGGCCTGCTAATAATATATTCTTCAGCAATGTAAGCAGGTGTTAATCTTGCATACAATGTTTTCTCCATCAGCCTAATATTTTATTCATGTTTCAGCTGTTTTCCCCATTGACTTCATCATTTATTTATTTTTAGGGAATTGATTATTTTCTCTGCATTTCCTTTTTCTAACGCACTGCTGGTGAAGTTGCAGGATTTCAGTATCAGTTTGAATCTTACTTAAAGCTAATTAACTATGTTAAACAGGGGACACTAGCTTAATTGTTCTTTGTGCTATTAGCTACATCCTTTTTGTAGACAGTTCCTCAGGGTTGATGTAGACTGGCTTGCCATTTGGTTTGCTGGGTTCTGTGGTGCTTGGAAAATCCAATGCACAATCCTAGATCCACATGTGGGCCAGGTGGTGCATGAAGGGTCGGTCTGGATAGCAGGTTCATTTCCTCCCCAGCCTCGATTCCACCCCTGCACAGTACCAACAAAGTGCCTCAATGTGTTGGAAAGATAGTAGGAACTGCAGATGCTGGAGAATCTGAGATAACAAGGTGTAGAGCTGGATGAACACAGCAGGCCAAGCAGCATCAGAGGAGCA
>NC_063340.1:89592929-89634289 GCF_021869965.1 Rhincodon typus
CTTCTTCAGAAATTTCTGAAGAAGGGTCTAGGCCCGAAACGTCAGCCTTCCTGCTCCTCCGATGCTGCTCGGCCTGCTGTGTTCATCCAGCTCTACACCTTGTTATCTCAGATTCTCCAGCATCTGCAGTTCCTACTATATCTGAATCCCTTTAATGTAAGCTTTTTTCACAACTCTTGGTCACATTATGTTGAATCCGCACCTTTCACTTCCCCTTTCACATGAATCCGAAAAGCACTGAGTGTTCACGAATCTCAGTTCCCTGTACTATTTTTCATGGATGACATTGCAATGTTGAGGAATTGGAGTGGAAAATTATGTATTGAGTGGGAAATTAACCTGGGCAGCATAATAGAACGGTAAAGAACACATCAGCGGCTGATCCTGCACTTTGCTGATTGGAAAAGGAAGAATCCCTACCCATATAGAGCTTGCAAGAAAATATCTGCATTTATATAGTGCCTTCTTATTTTCTGGTGAGTGTCATATGTGCCACAGAAGTGTCAGTTCCAGTTCGCTGGTCGGACATTTTGGTTCTGAAATCCAGAGGTGATAGCTTATGTCCCACTCCACTGAGCTCAGAATCAAGGCAGACACTCCAGTGCGGTTCAGATGAACCATGAAAGCAAGACCCTTCTCAAGTGGAAATAATGAAAGGAAGGCGAGATTTAGCTATAAAAACCAAAAGAACTGCGGATGCTGTAAATCAGAGACAAAAAACGAGATTGCTGGAAATTCTCAGCAGGTCTGGCAGCATCTGTGCAGAGAAATCAGAGTTAATGTTTCAGGTCAAGTGACCCTTCCATTAGAGATATAGCCATGGTGTTCTGGCCAATATTGATCATGCATCCAGAAACTCCTCATTGCTGATAGTGACAGCTTTGCTGTGTGCAATTTTCCTCCTGAGTTGTCTACATTATAACAGTGACTGCATTTCAAATAATACTTCATTGTTTGTGAAGCACATTAGTAGGTCTTGAGCTGTTATATCACAGTAAATATACAAAGACAATTGCCTTCTCTCTTCCTCTGTATTTGGTGGTATTTGTATGTTTTTTTTGTTTTTTTTTCTACTGATTATTCACGGCGATTTCTTTGCGACTCGAGAAATGATTTCCTTCAAGTGTCTGATATTCTCTTTCAGAGTTTAGGTCTATGTCACTGTGGGACTTGGTGATATTTTGAATGGGTTTTCCAGGTGAAACATTTTGACCATGACTTGCTTTGTATGCAGGTTCCCATGGAACTGGGCCCTTCTCGATGCCTTTATGTGATCAAGAAAAGTATGGACCAATGTGTCTGCATGCCCAGCTATACACCAACCAGGAGTCAACACAGCAAATGTACTCATCCCAGTCAGGCCAGGCAGCATCAGAGGAGCAGGAAAGCTGACGTTTTGGGTCAGGACCCTTCTTCAGAGCTTTCCTGCTCCCTTGATGCTGCTTGGCCTGCTGTGTTCATCCAGCTCTACACCTTGTTATCTCAGACTCCAGCATCAGCAGTTCCTACTATCTCATCCCAGTCAGGATGTGACACTGGGACCTCAAGCCAGGGAAAAAAAAGTGCAGATGGCAAATGGGATAAAACAGTAATATATATAGACTGTGGTCAATGAAGAAATGAGTTATATGAGACTACAGAATGGATTGTTGAATACAAAAACATGGAGTAATGACAACATTACTGGAATAACCAAAGGCCAATCATCATGAGGCAACAGGTTTAAACCTCACCATGGCAGTTAATGGAATTTAAATTGAATTAATAAATGTGGAAATGTAATGGTTCAGTGATGCCCTTTTCGGAAGGTAATCTGCTACTCTTATCTGGTTCTAGAACATAGAACATAGAACATAGGACAAAGAACAGTACAGCACAGCACAGTACAGGCCCTTCGGCCCACGATGTTGTCCCAAACTTTTACCCTAAACCTAAGGTCTATCTAACCTCCACCCCTACCTTATACTATCATCCATATGCCTATCTAATAGCCGCTTAAATGCCCCGAATGAGGCCAACTCCACTACCCTCTCCGGCAATGCATTCCACGTCCTTACCACTCTCTGAGTAAAGAACCTACCTCTGATGTCTCCCCTATATCCACCTCCACTCACTTTAAAACTATGCCCCCTCGTAATAGCTACCTCCACCCTAGGAAAAAGTCTCTGGCTGTCCACCCTATCTATACCTCTGATCATTTTGTACCTCTATCAAGTCACCTCTCATCCTTCGTCGATCTAAAGAGAAAAGCCCTAGCTCTCTCAACCTTTCCTCGTAAGACCTTCCCTCCATTCCAGGCAACATCCTGGTAAATCTCCTCTGCGCCTTTTCCAATGCTTCCACATCTTTCCTGTAATGAGGTGACCAGAACTGGACACAATACTCCAGATGTATCCGAACCAGGCTTTTGTATAGCTGGAGCATAACTTCACGGCTCTTGAACTCAATCCCTCTATTAATGAAAGCTAACATACCATACGCCTTCTTAACAACTCTATCCACCTGGGTGGCAGCTTTCAGGGAATTGTGAACATGAACCCCAAGATCACTCTGCTCCTCCACACGGTCAAGAATCTTTCTGTTAACCCTGTATTCTACTTTCGAGTTTGTCCTTCCAAAATGAATCACCTCACACTTTTCAGTGTTAAACTCCATCTGCCACTTCTCAGCCCAGCTCTGCATCCTATCAATGTCCCTTTGTAACCTAGAACAGCCCTCCGCACTGTCCACAAGTCGACCCACTTTTGTGTCATCCGCAAACTTACTAATCCACACTTCTACTCCTACATCCAAATCATGTACAAAAATCACAAATAGAAGACGACCCAGAACAGATCCTTGTGGTACACCACTCGTAACTGAGCACCATGTTGAATATTTTCCGTCCACTACCACCCTTTGTCTTCTAAGGGTCAGCCAATTCTGAATCTAATCTGCCACATTTCCCCCTATCCCATGCCTCCTTACCTTCTGCATGAGCCTACCATGGGGAATCTTATCAAACGCCTTAATTAAATCCATGTATACCACATCCACTGATCTACCTTCATCCACGTGTTTGGTCACCTCTTCAAAGAATTCAATAAGATTTGTGAGGCATGATCTACCCCTCACAAATCCATGCTGACCATCATGAATCAAACTGTGCCTTTTTTGAACAAGGGAATGACGTTTGCCTCAATCCAATCTTCCAGCACTATACCCGTGGACAGTCCGGACGAAATAATCATTGCCAAAGGCCCTGCAATCTCTTCCCTCGCTTCCCATAGAATCCTTGGATAAATCTCATCAGGCCCAGGGGACTTATCTATCTTCAAGTTCCGCAAAATTCCTAGTACATCTTCCTTACTAACATCGACCTCCTCTAGCCTACCAGCCTGTTTCACACTGTCCTCCTCTACAACTAGGTCCCTCTCGGTTGTGACTACCGAAGAAAAGTATTCATTAAGGACCTCTCAGGCATACCTGAAAACGAGGTGAATGGTCTACAGGTAACTCCAAATTCACACAGGTATGGAAAGCTACTTTGTTGTTGTACCAAACCGAGGCAGAAAGGACTAAAAGGGAAGAAACTGACAAAACAGGAGATCTGGCATCTGTCTGGCACCAGAAGTAACAATGGCAAATTCAGCCCAATTGACCCTGCAAAATTCTCCTTACCAATATTTAGAGGATTGTGCCAAAATCATCACTCCCCCATTTTGGCCAACACTGAGCGTCGCAAAAGTCGTAGTATATATACCCTGGGTGAGGGGTTTCAATGTTTATCAGAAAGTGTTGGTTAGTAACTAACACCAGTGATTCAGCTGGTTGGGTCCTAAAGGATATTGCGACTAGTCTCAGGCTGCAGCAGATGGTGACGAACCAATAAAAGGGAAAACCAAACTTCATCTTGTCCTCACCAATTTGCATATCACGTATCCATCCATACCCCCCAGTGTTGGGGCGCCAGTTAGCTCAGTTGGCAGGAATGGTTGGTTTGTGATGCAACATGATGCCAATGGTGTGGTCATCAATAGCAGCAGACCTGTACTCCGACACAATCTGTAACCTCATGGCCCGGCATATCCCCCATTCAACCATTACCCTCAGGCCAAAGGATCAACCCTAGATCAATGGAGAGTGCAGGAGGGCTTGCCAGGAGCAACACCAGGCATACCTGAAAATGAGGTGAAGGTACAACATGGCAATATATGAATGCCAGACAATGGGAGAAAACGCAAGAGGCAAAACTAAGTGACACCCCATAACAAATGGATCAGATTGTAGCTCTGCAGCCCTGACACATCCAATTGTGAATGGCTATAGAAAATTTTTAAAAATACCCTGAAGCAGATATTCCACCACTATTCCATTCCTCAATACAGGGGAACCCCAGAACATCAGAGATCTAGTCGTTGCATAACTTAACCATTGTGGATTCTATGGCCTCTTGCATCAGGCCTATTAGTGTGGATATACTCCAAGGCCTGTCCTGGTAAGCCCCTACTGGGGCACGTGACTCAGCAACAGGTGACTGCAGATACATTAAAGCCGGTCACAAGTCATTGGCAGCCACTCATTCCAAATGAATGGAGGTGTGGGAATGGGTGAGGGGGGTGCTGGGGTTGTGGTGTTAGGGGCTGGGGGTTGGCGAAGAAGGCAACTTTTCAGTATTGATTCGTATTTTGCTGATTGAGAGAAACTATTTACACTGGCTGGGTGGGAGAGAACGAGGAAGTATCGATTAAAGATTCGCGAAGTGATGGAACATCAGCACAGAAACCTTTGGAATTTTCTTCCAGAAAAGTCAATCGATGCTCGATCAGTGATTAATTTTCAATCTGTGATTGATACATTTTTGTTGACCATCGATAATAGTGCTGTGGGTAAATGTGGGAAAACGGGGTTAGTTCACAAATCAGCTGTGGTGTCATTGAATAAATGGAAAGTTGCAGCCATGGGCAATGATTGGATAAGCTGGGGTGGTCTTCCTTAGAGCAGAAGGGGCTGAGAGGTGATTCATTGAGGTGTACACAATATTGAAGGGCTTGGATAGAGTGGGCAGGGAAAGAGCTCCTTCCTCTCAGTGGAGAGGACAATTATCAAAGGGCCCAGGTTGGAGGTTGGAGGTATTAGAGACAAAGTGAGGAAAACAGCTTTCACCCAGAGGGTGAAACCAGGTGTCTAGTTTGGTGGTGGAAGCAGAGATCCTTTATTTAAAAGGTACTTGGATCTGCCCCCGAGACACTATAGCCCGTGAAGATACAGACCAGGTGCTGGAAGATGGGATTAGAATGTGCAGCTCATTTCTTTTCTGTTTGCAACTGTCATGGACAGAATGGGCCGAATGGTGACTTTCTATGCTGTACCTTTTCTCTGGTTCTATTGGTGTAACAGGACTGAGAGGCTCAAAGGCCTCCTTTAGTTCCTATATTCCCCTTCATGATGTATCAGAAGACTTCTCCCCCACTGCCTCCTTACTGTAGGTGGTCCATTCATTTCTTATTTGCACTGTTTTTGGGCAAGTATCTTTATTTCCTAGCTTTTGCCCCATTCACTTTTATTAAACCTTTGTGAATTTGTCAGTGAGGCTGTTTTGAATGCATCATTTTAACAAATTATTGGAGGTTTCCAGGCCCAACACCATAAATAAAACCTTGTGTTTCTCACTCTCTCAGGAGTCTTTCATTGTGTTCTACCTTTAAGCCAGCAGCAATGTCTAACTTTATCAGATTCCTTTTTAAAACACACACTATTTCTCGACGCCTCAGGAGGTTTCTTGTATTTATTGGATTCCAAAATTGATTCTCTATCATTCGTCCAATGATGTATCACTGAATGGGAATTTCTTCCCAAAACCAATTACAAACTGTCTTACTTGAAGAGTTTGCAATTCTGCAATGTTTAATGACTCTCGGCAATACAATTTCTCGTCTGTGACTGGAACACAGGCAGTACAAGAGCTGGCCAGCTCACATTGATCGTGGAAAGCATCTGTTAGATTGTAGCTCCAAGATGGTGGTGGGAGTGGGCGGGGGATGGCAGGAGGGGGTCTTCCTCCCCTGTCTGAACATCTATCAATCAGGGAACACTGAATAAAGCTTACAGATGTGCCATTTTGTGCTTTGGTCCTGATAGTTGAGCTGTCTACCAAGTCTCTGTTCAGGATCCAGGGTGAGAATCAAACTGGGGAACCTGAAGGAGGAGGAGGAGGGATGGACTTAAATGCATTAATGTTCCTCCATCACTTGTCTGTTAGAAATATGCCCCTCCCATCACTGAGCCTGGTATAAAAGCAGCTACACCACAGTTTTTGCTGTTAGTTACTGGCTGTCTGGGTGAATTTACTGGATTCCCTTCCATCCACCATTTGGATCTGAGCGTTCTCTTGCAGCCTCTCACCTCTCTCAGTACTGGAAAAGAGGGAGAATTGGATTTTATTTACAGGACCACTCGACAGGATTGAACAGTGAGTACCATTTTAGGTTTATTTTCGATGTTTTTCTTTGCCTCAGTGTGCAGGAGAGTCTCCCCCTCTGTCTTGGCCTTTATGTCTCTTTCTGGATTTTTCTTCCCAAAAGGGCTCCTCTGAAGTGAATTGGGTGGGATTTAGGTTTCATTCGCACGTGCTCCAAGCGAGCTAATAGGTCCTCGATGATATTATTGTGTTAGGAAGGTGGGGGGGATCCATCAAAGTTTACTGAGTGAGATTCTTGATTGGTTTGAACTGATTGAAGAAATTAGGTGGGATTTGTGTCGAATCAGCTCAGGGTCCAAGTGTTGGGAAGGTAATCCTGGCAGATTAGGGCTCATTCCCTGCATCGAGAAGCCAAGGTGGATCGAGCCTCGTGGCTTGTATTTCTTCAGCAAATGTATTTGTAGCTCCTGACCGCGCCCAGAGATCTTTCCAATCTCATGCTTCTCTCACACTTCGCTGAAGACACTGCAGTCTGACTGGCAAAGGGATTTAAATCAGGACAGAAAATCAAACGGTTGAAGCAAGAAATACTTCATTTTTCAAGAAAATCCTTGTCTGGAGTTGAAATCTAGTTTGGAGGGTTTTTTTGACATACAGTAAAAGTTTCCCACATTTTAGCTCCTGACAAAGCACTGAATAGTGCTTGAATTTTAGAAGGGAATAGTTGCCTGAATATATTGAGCAGAAGAAAGATCTTAATTCAGAATGTGTTTGAGTGGGAGAAGGAGCCCCCTTCACTCAGCTGTCCTTAAGGGAGAAAGTCCAATTGTTCGAATAAGAGTTTGTTATCAGTAAACATCATTTATTGAGATTCATCTGTAATTTTTATTTTCAAATAAGCACAGCGAGATTTTCATTTATAAGAGAGAGATCTTAAAACAAAGATGACTTACTTTTAAGGGCAGTATCTATCCAACAAATTTATTTCTCAAAGAATCCGACTTTTCAAGAGTGATCTGAGAGAGAGAATGAACAGACATTTGGTCAAACAGCAGTCTTTTAAAAGTCAGATTCCAGTTTCTGAGCTTAATTCTACATAAGGTCACAGTGAGGGAGATAAAGAGGCACAGAGTGGAAGTAAAATGTCAGACCATTTAAGTTTTGTTCTGATTGCTTGAGCAATATGAATACCATCTTTATTTGAAATTTGAAAGCAGCCCACACCATTTTATTTTGAAGAGAATTTCCACTGACTGCTGATTATGAGAGAGGGAAGAGCCTATTGTTATTATGGTCTTTCATTGTGTGTGTGTGTCTGTGTGTGTGTCTGTGTGCCTGTGTGTGTGTATCTGTGTGTGTGTGTGTTTGTCTGTGTCTGTGTGTCTGTATATCTATATGTGTGTGTGTGTTTGTCTGTGTCTGTGTGTCTGTATATCTATATGTGTGTGTGTATCTGTGCGTGTTTGTCTGTGTCTGTGTGTCTGTATATCTATATGTGTGTGTGTATCTGTGTGTGTTTGTCTGTGTCTGTGTGTCTGTATGTCTATATGTGTGTGTATATGTGTGTGTGTTTGTTTGCTGTGTCTGTGTGTCTGTATGTCTATATGTGTGTGTGTGTGTGTGTGTGTTTGTTTGTCTGTGTCTGTGTGTCTGTATATCTATACGTGTGTGTGTATCTGTGTGTGTTTGTCTGTGTCTGTGTGTCTGTATGTCTATATGTGTGTGTGTATCTGTGTGTGTTTGTCTGTGTCTGTGTGTCTGTATGTCTATATGTGTGTGTATATGTGTGTGTGTTTGTTTGCTGTGTCTGTGTGTCTGTATGTCTATATGTGTGTGTGTATGTGTGTGTGTTTGTTTGTCTGTGTCTGTGTGTCTGTATATCTATATGTGTGTGTATCTGTGCGTGTTTGTCTGTGTATGTGTGCCTGTAGGTGTGTGTGGGGAAATCAGCCCCTCAAATCCATACGACATAGGGAAATCTGGGCGCGGCAGACTTTCTGAGAGAGAAATCTGGCTCTTGATTTCTGTTTGTCCCAATCAGAAATCATGATTTTGATTTCAACCTAGAATTCTCAAGCTTGATTTTTATTGTCAGAGTAGCAAGTATGAACATTGAATTATACAATGGGGGAAAAAAAAATCAGTCATTACATAGTCGAGAAAGGAGAAGGATAGACAGTGTGTGAGAGAAGGGAAGGGAAAAGGAGGTCGTGAGGGAGAAAGAGACAGAGGGATCTGGAGAAAGGCAACAGTAAGAGAGGGGGGAAGAAGGAGAGGGTAAGGGAGATTGACAGATGGAGTGATAGAGAATGAGAAAGGGAGATATAGGGAGGGAAAGGATGGGAGAGAGGGAGGGGGAGAAGTGGATGGTGTGCAAGGCGTAGATATACAGAGAAAACAGAATGAGAGAGGAAAAGGGGTTTACTGTAAGGGAAGGAGGGAGAGGCAGAGAGAGAGGGAGAGAGGGAGAAGGAAAGGATGAGAGAGTAGTAGAAGGAGGAAAGAAGTGGAACAGAGAAGGGGGAAGAGAGGGAGGGAAGGCAATGGAATGAGGGAAGAAGAAGGGTTTGAAGGAGAGGGAGGATAAGTCCGATTAAATGCCTCATGTAGCTCACAAAGTGTCAAGAAAACACTACTTTTCTGAGATTAAATTAAAATGTGTTGTTAATCAAAAGGCAATACAATGAAACAACTGTAATCAGCACACATTAGAATTATTCCTGATCTGTTATTAGCAGAGTTTATTGTACTGTCCTTCAGTTACTCAGATTATATTGAACACATTACTTTTGCCAATGAGAATGTTGATTAAAAGTCGTGTGATTTATTTCAGACACGTATTGTAAGGATTGTAGAAGGAATAAGCAGTGGTGACGTATTGTAGTAGCCTCTCTCTGACTGTGTGTGTGTTCTGAAAGTGCAGGCAATCTGTGCTGGTGGTGAGCTTTAGTATTGCAATTTGGGCAACAATACGTTTCGAGTTACTGCACACGGTCAATTTATCTGCAATGCTCTGAATTAGACCACAAAAGGAGAAGGTTGCATGATTCCTCCACATTTGCTGAGACTGTTTCATGTTAAAAGGGATGCTTTGATTTTGTGTGTCTAAAGGATGCTTCAAATTGATTGTCAACGCTGCCTTGCTGTGACATTCTATTTCCCTCCAGATTATGTTTTGACATGCGCAGATACCAAACTGTTGAGTTCATAGTCACGCCTCCTGGAAACTCCAGTCAGACCAGTGAAAAGATCATTGCATTTGAGAACAAGGCCAGAGTAGGGACCAAGGATAGACATTAATAGATTGATGAAGGAACGCAGGAGAAACCAGAGAGCAGTGAGGCAGTGCAAATCACAACCACACAGGTGAATGACATTAGTGCAGTTCAGGGAAAGCTGGATAAACATAATGGAGAAAAGAATAGAAGGATATGCAGATCAGGTGGAGCGGAGAGGGAGATGAGAAGTTCACGTTGCATAACCGCCAATGTGGGCCAGTCGTGCTCAATGCCCTGGCTCAGTGATGGTTGTTCTATTTTATTGTTGTAAAAGTGCGACTTACCAACACTGCTTAGACAGCACCTCCCAAAGCTGTGACCTCTAACATCTAGAAGGATAGGGGCAGCAGATACATGTGAACTCCACCCCCTGCAAGTCACTCACCATCCTGACTTGGAAATATATCGTCATTCCTTCAGTGTCATTGGGTTAAAATCCTGGAATTCCCTGCTTAAGGGGAATTGTGGGTCAATCCACAGCACGTGGACTGCAGTTGTTCAAGAAGGCAGCTCACCCCCACCTTCTCAAGGGGCAACTGTGGATGGGCAGTAAATGCTGGTCTTGACAGTAATGTTTCCTAATTATACTACCTATATATCTATGTCATGCCTTTAAAGCATTGGAGCATCAGAAAGTGCTTCACAGGGATATTATAAAGACAACTTCTGACACTGAGACATGTAAGAAGACATTAGGTCAAATTATGTTTCATTGAAGTAGGAGGAATTATGGAATGTTATAGAGAAGGAAAGTGAAGTAAAGAGGTGGAGAGATTTATCCAGGGCATTTCGAGGCAGCCAATGGCCTAGTGGCATTACTGCTACCCCAGTAATCCAGAAACCTAGGTAATGTTCTGGGGACCAAGTTCAAATCCTGGCATGGCAAACAGTAGCATTTAAATTCAATAAAAATCTGACCAGTTGACTGCTGAGGAAAAGTCCATCTGGTTTGCCAATGTCCTTTAGAGGAGGGATCTGCTGTCTTTCTCTGGTCTGGCCTACATGTGACCCAGACTCACAGCAATGGGGTTGACTCTTAACTACCCAGTGGGCAATAAATGATAGTCAGTGACATCTTCATCCTGTGAAAGAAAAAAAAAGGTTCCTGAGCTTGCTGTCTAGCCAACTGAAGGCACAACCAGCAATGGTGGAGTGATTAAAATCAGAGTTACACAAGAGGCCAGAATCAGAGGAGCCCAGTAGTCATGGGAGGCAGGGGAAATGTATATAGCTGGAGGAGATCCCAGAGATAGGGAAGGGAGAGGAGAGTAGTCGAAAGCAATGATGCTCACATATTAGACAAGACGTTATATTATACATTTTGATTTTATATTAGAAGCTGCAATGTTGAATAAAAATGTTGTCCCTGTATTGTTAACCTTGAGTGACAAGCGAGTTTGAAGGTATGGGGTAAGTGGTCAGCAATGATCTGTTTGAATGCCAAAATGGTTCTTACTCCTAACTGGGTCATTCTCCTTTTGGTCACTGCGAAATTAAGAATGCTACGTATGATTGTGAAAGATACAATTTTGTCAGGCATCTTCTAACTTTGTTATTTCTATACTATACAGTTAAATAATTTTGATTGCCCCTGTTTCAGTGAGCCATTCTTGCTGACATAACAGCCAGATTGAAGGGGAATGATCTTGCTATTCCTGTTCAATAAGATATATTGAGCCCACTCACATAGCATCGCCTCCTACTGTTCTAGTGCAAAATTGCAGCTTCAACCCCAGACAAGTTTATCTGCTGTGATTGTCCATTTGGGTCAATTAGAAAGAATTCTGAGTCAGGACGCTCAATTAGTCCTGCAGAATGTCTTGTGCAGCTTTAATGTGGGACCCCTCTGTGGGATCCAGAGATAGTAAAATGGTGCTCATTAAACTGCTGGGTTCGGGGTACTGGGAATACTGGGGAAGTGAGACATCTTAAAGGCATCAGATCTCGAGGATGTATTAATCTTGCTTCAGTTACATTTCCAGCATTTGGTGGAATGATATTGAGTGATTTATCAGTCGAGGAACTGCCTTAATCAGATTTGGAAGAAATGATCATTTTTCTTCGAAAGGTCAACGAAACATTAAAAAACAAAAAGCATTTATTACACATTTTGATGAAATTTTGTACGTCTGCAAGATACCTAAATGTAAAAGATACAAACATTTAGAAGCAAAGATACAAACATTTAGAAAGTGGCCAGTAATTCTAGGGAAATGCAGAGGTCTGACTGAATGCAGGTCTCAACCATTACTCAGCTTTTTCACTTTTCATTCCTGTGACCCTGCAGAACAGCCATGACAACCCTCGATTGCGAATCATACGAGAAGAAGTTCAAAGATGTCACTTTGCCCCCTTTTGTGAGTGGGATGTCTTCCATTGTATCCTTCGCTAACTCCGCTGCCACCTTCGGTAATAAGGAGCTGGAGGAGTTGGAAATTGGGAAAGTAAAGGTTGATATTGAATTGGCCTACAAGGAGATGAGCAGGGCTGAGAAAGAGGCCAGGACTGTGATCGACTCGATGACAGCTGAGGCCCTGCAGCTGGCGGAGGACTTTGACAAGGCTCAGAGGGAGAGGAAGGAGCAGGAGGAAAGTCTCTGGATCAAGAAAGATGAGCTGATAATCCTGGAGAGTCATAGATACCAGGCCAATGATCAGCTTCAAGCTGCCAGATCATCCCTAAAACACAAAGAGACTGCCCTGGACACTGCAGAGGCTCGGAAAGGGGATAAAGTCACTGGAAGGGACATGGGAATTGGTTTAATATTCCTTGCTCCTTGCGTAGGTAAGAAGTGCTCAATATTCAATGATATAACACATCTACATGTTTAAAGAGAATTGAAGGATTGAGGGAGTAGCAAGATGTCTAATAGGGAGTGCCAATGCATTAGAAACAGATTCATCTCACATTGTCCATCATAGTATCTCTGAAGGTTTAGGTTCAAGGAGATTAAAAAGACAAAGGATCGTCTTAGAAACAACTATTTAATTGCCACACCACATTTGCAACATTTCAACCAAGGTCTTGTCTAATACGTCAGGTGGATAGCAAGGGCCCCCACTTTGACATCGGTGAAGAGAGCTCTCCCTGATGATCTGGGTTCCATTGTTGTCAAGGATTCTATGATAACAGCTGTCAAACCCACAATTTCCAACCTCTAAAAGAGAAATGGTGGCTGGTTGGTACTTTACCATCTCCAAATCCCATCCTCGGGCATCACCAGATATTCTGGTTATGAGGTTAGTCTGAGGCCATGGCCATGGCCCCTTGGTGCAGGATAATTTTGATTGTCTTTAACTAAACTGTTTGGACAATATCGCCACAGCGGGTCTGACTTGAACCTGAACCTCTGGCCGAGAGTTAGGATCATTAGCACTGTACCACAAAGTCGAGGAACGCTCACATAGCAATTATTCACAAACTTCCTTGTACTTTGTTTCAATTCTCCTCAGTTTCCTTGAGCTGATTTCCCATAGCTTCACTCAACAGATTGTCATGTTTTTTATAAGTAACCCCTCGAAAGACTGACTTGATTCACCACTTATTCAGGTACATGCTCCCTGCTTCCACCCCCTTCTAACTAAATAGCCATTAACATGGAGAAGGTCTAAAGAGATTGCCTGGTTTGATGTGATTGGTCAGCCACTATCAGTCAACACATAGTTCTTAGTTGAGAGATCCGTTGAAAGACAAAAAGCCAGACTCCTCCTAAAGAGGAGTAGGAGAGAATTGGTTCATAATCAGACAGGACAAGGGAGACATTATAGGGAGGATCATCCTCTGACAGTACAGTCACAAAGTTAATTTAAGGTCGCTTGTACGGTATCCTTTCAATGCAAATCCAGGGAGGTGATGGCCTAGTGGTATTATCGCTGGACTGTTAATCCAGAGACCCAGGTAATGTTCTGGAGACCTAGATTCAAGTCCTGCCATAGTGGAGTTTAAATTTGATTAAAAATCTAGAATTAAGAATCAATTAATAAAGATGAAGCTATTGCCAATTGTTGGGAAAAACCCATCTGGTTCATTAATGTCCAGATTAATGATATCCTTAGCTAAGGAATAATGTCCTTTAGAGAAGAAAATCTGCCATCCTTACCTGGCCTGGCCTACATGTGACTCCAGACCCTTAGCAATGTGGTTGACTCTTAACTGCCCTCTGGGCAATTAGGGATGGGCAATAAATACTGGCCTAGCCAGCAATGCCCTTATCGCATGAATGAACAAAAAATATTCCTGTATTAAGAAGACGTAACATAATGGAGCACAGTTCTCCCTCAATGTCACTTGTCTTTTGTTTTCATCTTCCAGGAATTCCAATGACTGTCAACTACAACAAGGAACTAAATACCACGAAAAAGTTGGTGAAGACAGTGGACGGTGAAATCAATCGTCTCCGAGCTGAAGTCAAGCAGAAAGAAGATGACATGCATAAGTACAACAATCAGATACCAGAGAAAAGCAAAGAGATCGAGAGATTGAAGGAGAGCCTGGCTCGGAAAGAAAGAGAGGTGGAAAAGATGGAGAGAGCATGTGGGCTCTTGGCTGATATGAAAAGCAAATTGAAATATTGCTACAACTACCTGTACAGTCTCCATGGGGCTGTGGAAGTGTTGTACACCTCCTGCCAGGACTTGTACAGTCTGGATCCAATCATGCCCATTATAGAGGAAGCATTGAAAACAATACAGAAGCAGAACTCCTACAATGAGCTACTAGCCTATAATGGTGATGTCCAGAAAATGGTCAAAGAGTTGAAGATGATACAGTATCGAATGAACATGAAGTAGAGGCGGGTTCTCCTTACAGCAAACAAACTGTTAACTGTCACTTATTAAGGAATGGATGTGGAATAACAAAGGAGGCTAAATCAAGGGAGGAGACAAGGGGAAATTTTCTTATTCACTGAGCTCTTGAAGATGAAACATATTGCTGAAAGGCTGGTAGGAGGGGGTTTGTCACTTTGAACAGGGAATTAGAGAAAACTTTAAAAGGAACAGCTTGCAAGATTATAAGAAAAGAGCAGGGCACTGGGATTTATTGGATAGTTCTTCCAAAGAACCAGCACAGGCACGGTGGCCTGAATGCTTCTTTTACCTGTGAAATTCCATGGGTCTATGAAGCAGGTTGGTGTAATCAGTCTGATTGTTAAGTCCAATTTGAAAATGCAGTGACCAAAGCCTCTGTTGGAATATGTGAATGTGAATGTCCACGAATGGGGTTAAGCTGGCGGGTATTGGGCAATGGATAGGCAAAATGTCCACAATTTTGACTTTCCTTCAGAACTAAAGAAGAGTCATATTGGTCTTGAAACATTAACCTGCTTCTCTCTGTTCAGATTACGTTCCACCATGACCCATATTGAAAATGAATGCATTAAATTCGTCTGGTTTACGGCTGATGAGAGAGGATGGTGAAGCTCCTAACTGATGTCCACTTAAACTTTTCCAGAAGGAAAATCTGGACCTGTCTGCTCAGCTCCACGCCTCAATCCAGATCGGTGAATCCCAATGAGAGGGACTCGAGAAACTGGACAGGGGGTAATAGGTGAAACAAAAGCCACCGTTCAGGGATGGTAACGAGAGAATGGATCAGGAGGAGACCATTCAGCCCCTCAAGGCTGTTCCACTGCCATTCAATCACACTGCGGCTGAGTGGTATCTCAAATACACTTTCACACTTCTTTTTGTTCCATTTCCCATCCCCAGCTAAAACTGATGCCCTGAAAGCTCCAGCAGATTCCCAGCTTTTTGGGAATGGAGTTCCAGTTTTCATTCCAATTCATATGAGGGATTTCTTCCTGACTTCACGTTTGAATGGACTGGCTCAAATATGAATGCCTGTTCCCACCAGATGAAATAGTTTCTCTGTGTTTACCCTATTGAAATACAATTAGATCACTCCCCAACTGCTTAAACCCTGAGGATTAAAGATTGGTTTATGAACCTGCCCCCCACCCCCTCATTTAGCCCTTTAAATCCCAGTATGAGTGGTGAATCTACACTGAAGCCCCTCCTTCCTGAAGTGCAGTGATGTGAACACAGTCTGACCTAGGCTTTGTATATCATTGGATTATTTCTAATGAATCCTGAGAGAAACTGTGCAAACCCCAAATCAAATTCCAAATGGACCAAGGCTGAGGGAAGAGCAAAGAGGCTGAGGTGGCTTCCAAGGTGAGAAGATTCCTTTGTGTACTGATTAAGGGGATACTGAGGAGCATGGACTAAATGGGAGGGTGGGGAGGTGGGCAGGGAATGCCACCAATGAATCCTGGGAATTCTTGAGATGATGTGACTCAACTGCCCAGATGAGCTTTGCTCACATGTCACCTTTATTAACTCCAGTGGAATCATTGAGGATTAGCCAAGTACCAATTTAATAAAGTTTGTAAACCACAGTTAGACAGAGGAATCACTGCTGGCAAATGTAACATGAGAATAGACTATATTAAAATTAAAGTTACAGTTCCAATGAACCACAGCCATTTATTGTTGAGAAATAGCCTCCTTTTTTATTCCTCTCCAACTTTAATATTAATCTCATGTGTAGAACCAGCTATTTTCACATTGTAATTTATCATATTCACATCAAAATCGTGATTGTGGTGAATGAGATTCTCCAGCTGCATATCGGAATGAATATAATCTTGATAATTAATGGATCTTTGCATTATTGTAATTGCCTGTTATTATCGGAATGGGTTTGTGAAGACCTGTCTTACTTCTTCAGAGTTAATTATTGTGACTTGTGGGATGACCAACTTGGAACAACTTGAAAAACGTGCTTGTAGCCACTGACTCACACACCCTTCCTCCTGTCAGAAAGTTCTTATCCTTGAGTTGTTATCTCCCTGTGGAGAATTGGTGGTGGGGAGAGGGGAGGAGCTCCTGGTGAATGGTTTATTAACAATGTGGTTGGGTAGGAAGGAATGGTTAAACTAATCCCTGGTTGCAACTGTCTTGTAGCACATTGGGCACTTCACCAGTTCCTGAGTCCCTTTTTTAACTGATCGCAATCTCTCGACATGTAGCTCAAAGTGATCTGGGTTTCTGGTGGAATAGGAGTCAGGGGTTTAACATGGTGGTAGCATGATGCCTACTGTGCCCAGGCTAATTTCAGCACCCTCCCCATTTGGTGGCAGGCTTCCTGGTCACTTATTCCATTGTTGCTTGTGGAAGCTTCCTGTGCACACATTGGCTGTCATCTTTCCCTGATACACAGCAGTGACTACAAATAAAAGCTGCCTCACTGCCCCTAAAGTGTTCTGAGGCTTTGACAGGCACTGTAGAAGTTCAAGTTCATTCTTTGAGGCAAACAATTGGAATGACAGAGCTGAAGAAACCAGCAATTCCAAGCCCCCAAATACAGGGTCAGCAGAAGAGGAGGGGAGACAATGGCCTAGTGGTGTTATCACTAGGCTGTTAATTCAGAGACCCAGATAATGCCCCATGGACCTGGGTTTGAATCCTGCCACTACAGATGGTGGCATTTGAATTCAATAAAATATCTGGAATTAAGAATCTAATGATGACTATGAATCCATTGTTGATTGTCAGGGGAAAAACCCATCTAGTTCACTAATGTTCTTTAGAGAAGGAAACTGCCATCCTTACCTGGTCTGGTCTACATGTGACTCCAGACCCACAGCAAGGTGATTGACTCTGAACTGCCCTCTGGGCAATTAGGGATGGGCAATAAATGTTGCCTAGCCAGTGATGTCCTCATCCCATTAATAAATTTTTAAAAAAAGCAGTGAGAGGGCTGTACAATTTCGAACAATTTTAACATTTAAACAATAGTATTGATTTCTCAGCTTTCATTGCTACACCATTGGTGGCCATGCTTTCAGCTACCTTGGCCCTCAGCTCTGGAACTCTCTGTCTCTCTCTCTCTCAGTCTCCCTCTCTCTCTCTCTCTCACTGTCACTGTCACTGTGTCTCTGTCTCTCTCTCTCTCTCTCTCTCTCTCTGTCTCTGTCTCTGTCTCTGTCTCTGTCTCTCTCTCTCTCTCTGTCTACCAACCTCTTAATCTTTCATTGAGATGTTTCTTAAATCTGCCCCTTTAGCTAAGCTTTGGTCCTCTGCCCTCAAGAGGCCCAGTGTCAAATTTTGTTTGATAATGTCCCGATGAAACATCTAGTGATGGTTTTACTCTGTTAATGGTGATATATAAATGAAAGTTGTTGTTATTTCACTTATTCAATGGCATCAACTGTTTAAAGTCACGTGTGTTGGAAGGGGAACGGATTGGAAGATGCTTTCTCAGTGCACCCTGATTGGTTAACACTTTGAGAATGATTTTATTTTGACCAGTTCCATGACTGATAACAATTCCTGACAGAATGCCCTGGTGTTAGGGAATTAGTTATCCAACAGCTAGTCCTGCAATTGAGAGAGAGCCTGTAAAATAATTATTTTTATTGGAGTGTGCAGACTGTTTTCAAGGATATTTGTTGGTTACGTGTATTGGAATATAAGATAACTTATCTATTTTTGATGACAGATTAATTTATGTAACTGAGGGTTATTGGTGGACTGTGTCAACAAAGTGCTGTGGGTTGCACTCTGGCCTCTGCAATAATGCCCACTGCCCATGCCAGTAAACAGCACAGGCAGCAGACGAGGATGTGAAGAACTCAGAGGCACTTGACCTGAGTGTCTCAGTAAAGATCGTCGGTGCAGGCCCAAGACCCAGGATCCTCAAGGTCGCTGGTTCAAATCCCCACCAAGATCAAGCTCTGAAACTGAATTTGGTATAACTTGAGGGTCTGGCACCAGGTAATTGAACGTCAAACCGTGTTGTAGAAACCCAACAGGCTCCTGAATGTCTCAGAGAGAGCCATCAGCTTCTGAATTGTATCTGGTTCCTGTGCTGTGTTATATGGCTGATGGTCAATGTTCTTGGGATGGATGGTAAACTCTGCCTTGTTAGTGTCACCGCATCACAAAGGATTTAAAGTGGGCTTGATTGCAGAGGCATCTCTACAACTTTAAGGAGAAAATGATGTCTTAATAAATGGTTTGTATTTTACTTCTCAATGATGTTTTCACACTGCATCTATGTAGAATGAGAACTGTTTCTATATCCCAGGCAACCACATCTTAGATAATGTTTCATAAAAATAAACGTTGGACCAATTTTCAGTGTCGTGTAGTTAATCATAAGTTTGATATGGTGAAGCTGGGGTGCAATGGAATCGCAGTCCCTCTGTACTTGAAGGTTTGTGGGCTTAAGCCCAAATCAGAGGCACCAGTGCAGTTCTGAGGGAACACTGCACTGTCAGAGGATGCTGTATTTCAGAGACAATGTTAAACTGACGTCCTGTCTGTTCTCTCACACTCTCACAGCCATTGTTCAAAGAGGAGAAGGAATGTCCTCCCCAGTGTCATTAGAGCCATAGAGGTTTACAGCATGGAGCCAGGCCCTTCGGCCCAACTTGGCCATGCCGCCCAGTTTTCACAATTAAATTTGTCTCATTTTCCTACATTTGGTCCATATCCCTCCATACCTATCCCATCCATGCACCTGTCTAAATGTTTCTTAAATGACAAAATTGTACTCGCTTCCATCACTACCTCTGGCTGCCCATTCCACATACTCACCACACTCCGTGTGACAAAATTTCCCCTCTGGGCCCTTTTTGTATCTCTGCTCTCTCAACTTAAACATATGTCTTCTAGTTTTAGACTTCCCTACCATGGGAAAAGGTTGCTGGCTATCTACTTTATCTATGCCTGTCAAGATTTTGGAGACCTCTATGAGGCCAGCCTACTATAAATAGAGTGCAGAAAAGATTTCCCAGGATGCTCACTGGACTGGGAGGGTTTGAGTTATAGGGAGAAGCTGGATATGCTGAGACTTTTGACCCTGGAGCGTTGGAGACTGAGGGATCCTGGCTGATATTTCTTCCACAATAACATTATGGCAGCAGATTGCCTGGTTGTCATCAAATTGTTTTTTTTGGGATGTTGCTGTGCATAGTTTTTGACAGTATTTCCTACAAGGTACTTCACTCATGTGTGAAACAATTTGGAATATCGTGGAGGTGAGAGGGGCACTATATAATTGTCTTTCTTTTCTAAACCTGCTCAGTTGAGAATATAATTCCACTGGAAGAGCTGAGTTGTCAGGCCCACACAGCCCGAGCACAACACTAGCATCGCCACGGCCCCGATGCTATATTCAACTTGTTACTTTCTTAATGAAACTTCAAACAACCGTGGCTTCCTTGTGGAGGAAGTGAATGGGGGGGGGGGGGGGGGGCAGATGGCGTTGGTCGGGGTTGTGGCGGAGGGGTTGGTTAATAGATAATGGAGGGACAGGGAAGAGGCGGGGGAATCGATGGACAGAAAGTGTGAGCACCCAGGCTAATCACTCATTTTATCCTTGTCTGAAGACATGAGGTTCAATTCCCACAGCCGCCCTTAAGACAATAACAAACAGGAACAGGAGTAGGCCATTTGGCCCCTCAAGCCTGCTCTGCTAATTAAGAGGATCATGGCTGACCTGATGTTCTTCATGTCCGCTTTCCTGCCCTTTCCCCATAACCCTCGATTCCCTGACTGATCGAGAATCTATGTATCTCAGCCTTAAATATACCCAAGGACTCTGCCCCCATAACTGTCTGAGGCAAGGAGTTGCAAAGACTCACAGCTCTCTGAGAGAAGAAATTCCTCCTCATCTCAGTCTTAAACTGGTGCCCCTTTATTCTGGGCCTAGACTCTCTCATGAGGTGAAGCATGCTGTCTCAGTTTTGGTGACTGTTTAACTCAGCATTCTGCCTGCACGTTTGCAGCCAGTGATGTGCGTCTACAGTGTCTGAGTGGGAGTGGCATCAGTCCAAAAGTGAGTTATGGAATTGACCCCAGTCTGGTTATTGACAACAACAGGAAGCTGTTGTTTGCTGTAAAAGTCCAATTGACTCATTAATATTCGCAAGGATGGACCGCTACAATCCTTCGCCATTCTCTGCTCGTATGTGACTACAGTCCAACAACAGGTGAGTAAGTGTTAATGTCCCATAGGTTAATCCCAGCTGCGTATTTGAGTGACTGAGGAGGGTTGAGGAGCCAAACAACATCCACTTTTGTTCCTTTTCTGATTAATGCTGCCAGATGAGTCACTCTCTTTCTACCACCTTTCACACAAGCCAACAGGACCCCACACATCTGTAAATCACCCTATGCCAAACTCCCCACTACCTAACCCCCATACTGAGGGAAACTGAGGGGAGCATGACTGAGATGTATAAAATTATGAGGGGCATAGACAGGAAGAAACAGCTCCTCTTGTTAGAGTCATACTGTCATACAGCACGGAAACAGACCCTTCGGTCCAACCAGCCCACGTTGAACATAATCCCAAACTAAACTAGTCCCACCTGCCTGCTCCTGGCACATATCCTTCCAAACCTTTCTTATTCATGCCCTTATCCAAATGTCTTTTGAACATTATGACTGTGCCCACATCCACCACTTCCTCAGCAAGTTCATCCCACACATGAACAACCCTCTGTGTAAAAAGTTTGCCCCTCATGTCTTTTTCACATCACTCTGCTCTCACCTTAAAAATGTGCCCCCGAGTCTTGAAATTCCCCATCCTAGGGAAAAGACAACTACTATTAACCCTATCTATACCCCTTATTATTTTATCAACTTCGATAAGGCCAACTCTCAACCTTCTATGCTCCAGTGAAAATTTGCCCCAGCCTATCCAGCCTTCCTTTATACCTCAAACCTTCCGTACCTGGTAACATCCTGGTAAATCTCTTCTAAACCCTCTCCAGCTTAATAATATTGTTCTTATAACTGGGCGACCAGAACTGGACCCAATATTCCAGAAGAAACCTCACCAATGTCCTGTACAATTTCAACATGACTTTGCAACTCTTATATGCAAAGGACTGAGCAGTGAAGGCAATTGTGCCAAATGCCTTTTTAACCATCCTGTCCATATGTGATGCAAATCTCAAAGAATTATGTGCCTGCACCCCTAGCTCCCTCTGTTCCACAACATTACCCAAGGTCCTACTATTAATTGTGTAAGTCTACCCTTGTTTGTTGCACCAAATGCAATACCTCGCATTTCTCCAGTTTGAACTCTATCTGCCATTTTTCAGCCCATTGACCCATTTGATCAAGATTCCACTGTAATCTTAGAAAACCTTCTTCCTTGTCTACTATACCACCAGTTTTGGTGTCATCCGCAAACTCACTAACCATGTCTTCTATATTCTCATCCAAACCATTGACATTAATGACCAATAAGAGAGGACCTAGAACGGATCCCTGTGGATCACTGCTGGTGACAGGCCTCTAGTCTGAAAAGCAACATTCCACCCCCACTGTCTATCTCCTGATGTTAAGCCAATTCTGTATCCAATTGGCAAGCTCACCCTGAAACCCATGTGACTTAACTTTACTAATTAGTCTACAATGCAGAACCTTGTCAAAGGCTTTACTAAAGTCCATTTAAACAATGTCTACTGCTGTTCCCTCATTAATCTTTTTGGCAACTTCTTCAAAAAATTCAATCAAGTTTTTGAGACACAATTTTCCCCGCACAAAACCATACTGATTTTACCTAATTGATTTTTGTCTCTCTAAACGTCCATAAATCCTATCTTTTATAATCATCTCCAAAAATTTATCCACAGCCAAAGTCAGACCCACAGGTCTATAGGTCCCTGGTTTCTCCTTGCACCTTTTCTTAAACAAAGGTACAACAATAGCCACCTTCCAGTCATCAGGCACCTCACCTGTAGTTATAGATGGTGAAAATATTTCTGCAAGGGGTCTCAAAATTTCCTCCTGTACTTCTCACTATATTCTGGGATACATTAGATCAGGTCCCAGAGATTTATCCGCCTTTATATTCTCTAAGACCTCCCAAACTTCCTCTTTTGCAATATGAACTGTTTTTAAAATATCAACATTTATTTCTCTGCATTCTCTAGCCTCTCTTTCTTCCTCCACAGTAGAAACTGACGTGAAATATTCGTTTAGTATCTCTCCCATCTCTTGGAGTTCAACACAAAGATGACCAAATTGATTTTTAAAGGGGCTGACCCGCTCTCTAATTACCCTCTTATTTTTAGCTACTTGTAAAATCTCTATGGATTATCCTTAAACTTATCTGCCACTGCTATCTCATATCCCCTCTTTGCCTTCTGGATTTCTTTATGAAGAATGCCCCTACACCCTTTATATTGATTAAGAGATTCAATTGAACCGAGTTGTCCACATCTGAAGTAAGATTCTCTTCTATTCTTGATTGGGGCAGAAGGTTTAGAGAAGATGTGAGGATAAATGTTTTCACCCACAGTGTGGTAACAGTGGTAGAAGTAAAAATCCTCACAACATTTAAGAAGCATTTAGATGTGCACTTGCAAAGCTAAGGGCCAAGTGCTAGAAAATGGGATTAGAATAGTTAGTTGGTTATTGCAGAGAATTTATAATCAGACAGGACAAGGGAGACATTATAGGGAGGATCATCCTCTGAGAATACAGTCACCAAGTTAATTTATGGTCTCTTGTACCATCTCCTTTCAATGAAAATCCAAGGAGGTGATGGCCTAGTGGTATTATCACTGGACTGTTAATCCAGAGACCCAGGTAATGTTCTGGAGACCTAGATTCAAGTCCTGCCATAGTGGAGTTTAAATTTGATTAAAAATGTGGAATTAAGAGTCAAATAATAACAATGAAGCTATTGCCAATTGTTGGGGAAAACCCATCTGGTTCACTAATGTCCAGATTAATGATATCCTCGCAGATTCGATGGACTGAATGGCCTCTTTCTGTGGTGTGGACCTCGATGACTCAATGACGTGCTGCTTGTGAGCCCATTTTATCCATTGAAAAACTGAACTTGCAAGCAGTATGTCATTGAGTATCCATTTTATCCATTGCAAAATTTAAATAAAAAGTGCTTTCTTGGAACTGGGATATTCCCCACCCCCAGAAGGCCTCAGGCTGATTGATATTTAGTTGACCCACTGTTAAAATAATACATGGGAATGTGGTCTTAAGTGCACACATATATTTATGGATTATGAGAATTGGGGAATTGAATATTTAGACAGATCCTGGATTGCAAAGAGTTCATCATGTCACTGCTGGAACTGGAAAAAGAGCTTTGATCAGCTGTTTTCTTTATAAAAGCTCAAGTGCACCTGGGAGATAAAAAAGCTTTTAAAAGAGGAATAAGGATTGCTTTTATGGTCCACAATTGCAAGTTGAACAGACTTGAGTTTTGGAAGTGGCCCTGTGTTGAAGGTTGCCGAGCAACAGCCTCTGAACCTTAAATCTCTGAGTTTTACAACAAAGTTTTTGTTATGTCAATGAGAGGGAAGCATCCAAGAAGTTGACAGCAAGAAAAAAGAAACAATTTCTGGAACAGAGATAACCTACAGCAAGACAAACTGTTTTAAAAATAATAAAGCAAATCCAAATTATCTCTGCAGAGCAGTAATGTCTGTCATGCGCATGAGAGCATGTGTGTATATGTGAGTATGAGTGAGTGTGAGTGTGAATTTGAATGTGAGTATGAGTGTGTGAATGTGTGTATATGTGAATATGTGAGTGTATGAGTGAGCGTGAATGTGAGGATAACTCAGGAGATATTATTAGAGATGTTGGAAATCGTGAGGGTAAGAAAGCTAGCATAAAGGCACTTTACCTGAATGCTCGTAGCATTTGTAACAAGGTTGATGATTTAACGGCACAAATCATCGCGAATGAATATGATTTGGTAGCCATTACGGAGACATGGTTACAGGATGGTCACGACTGGGAGTTAAATATCCAAGGGTACCAGACTGTTCGGAAGGACAGACAGGAAGGTAAGGGCGGTGGTGTAGCTCTGATATTCAAGGATGCCATCAGGGCGGTGCTGAGAGATGATATAGGTTCTATGGAGAATGAGGTTGAATCCATTTGGGTGGAAATTAGAAATTCTAAGAGGAAAAAGTCACTGATAGGCGTAGTCTATAGGCCACCAAGTAACAACATCACATTGGGGCAGGCAATAAACAAAGAAATAACTAATGCCTGTAAAAATGGTACGGCAATTATCATGGGGGATTTTAACCTACATGTAGATTCGTCGAACCAGCTCGGTCAGGGTAGCCTTGAGGAGGAGTTCGTTGAGTGTATCCGTGATAGTTTTCTTGAACAGTATGTAATGGAACCAATGCAGGAGCAAGCTATCCTAGATCTGGTCCTGTGTAATGAGACAGGAATAATTAATTACCTCATAGTTAGGGATCCTCTTGGAAGGAGTGATCACAGTATGGTTGAATTTAGAATACAGATGGAGAGTGTGAAGATAAAATCCAATACCAGTGTCCTGTGCTTGAACAGGAGGAACTACAATAGAATGAGGGAGGACTTGGCTAAAGTAAACTGGAAACAAAGATTTTATGGTGGGACAGTTGACGAGCAGTGGAGGACTTTCAAAGCAATTTTTCAAAGTGCTCAGCAAAAGTATATTCCAATGAAAAGGAAGGACTGTAAGAACAGTGGTAATCTGCCATGGGTGTCTAAAGAAATAAGGGAGGCTATCAAATTGAAAGAGAAGGCATACAAAGTGGCCAAAAACAGCATGAAACTAGAAGATTGGGAAAACTTTAAAGGTCAACAGAAAGCCACAAAAAGAGCTATAAGGAAAAGTAAGATAGAACATGAGAAAAAACTAGCAAAGAATATAAAGACAGATAGGAAAAGTTTCTATAAATATATAAAACGAAAAAGAGTGGCTAAAGTAAACGTTGGCCCTTTAGAGGATGAGAAGGGGAATTTAGTTATGGGATATGATGAAATGACCGAGGCATTGAACAGGTATTTTGTATCGGTCTTCACAGTGGAGGACACTAATAACATGCCAGTAATTGACAAAGAGACGAAGGTAGGTGAGGACCTGGAAACAATCATTATTACGGAAGAGGTAGTGTTGGGCAAGCTAATGGAGCTAAAGATTGATAAGTCTCCTGGCCCTGATGGAATGCATCCCAGGGTACTAAAAGAGATGGCGGGAGAAATAGCAGGTGCACAGGCCAAAATTTCCAAAATTCACTGGACTCTGGGGCAGTCCCAGCAGATTGGAAAACAGCAAATGTGATGCCACTGTTTAAAAAGGGAAGTAGACAAAAGATGGGGAATTATAGACTGGTTAGCTTAACCTCTGTAGTGGGGAAGATGCTTGAGTCTATTATCAAGGAAGAAATAGCAAGGCATCTTGATAGAAATTGTCCCGTTGGACAGACGCAGCATGGGTTCATGAAGGGCAGGTCATGTTTGACAAAGCTTTTGGAATTCTATGAAGACATTACGAGCGAGGTGGATGATGGGGACCCAGTGGATGTGGTGTACCTAGACTTCCAAAAGGCCTTTGACAAGGTGCCGCACAAGAGGCTACTGCATAAGATAAGGATGCATGGCATTAAGGGTAAAGTATTAGCATGGATAGAGGATTGGTTGACTAACAGGAAGCAAAGAGTGGGGATAAATGAGTGCTATTCTAGCTGGCAGTCAGTGACTAGTGGTGTGCCTCAGGGATTGGTGTTGGGACCGCAATTATTTACAATTTATATAGATGATTTGGAGTTGGGGACCACGTGTAGGGTGTCAAAGTTTGCAGATGACACTAAGATGAGTGGCAAAGCAAAGTATGCAGAGGACTGTGAAACTTTGCAGAGGAACATAGATACATTGAGTGAGTGGGCAAAGGTCTGGCAGATGGAATACAATGTAAATAAATGTGAAGTCATACATTTTGGTAGGAGTAATAGTAAAAAGGATTATTACTTGAATGGTAAAAAGTTGCAGCATCCTGCTATGCAGAGGGACCTGGGTGTCCTTCTGCATGAATCACAGAAGGTAGGTCTGCAGGTACAACAAGTAATTAGGAAGGCAAATGGAGTTTTGTCCTTCATTGCTAAAGGGATTGAGATTAAAAGCAGAGAGGTTATGTTGCAGCTGTACAAGGTGATGATGAGGCCACACCTGGAGTACTGTGTGCAGTTTTGGTCTCCTCACTTGAGAAAGGATGTGTTGGCACTGGAGGGGGTGCAAAGGAGATTCACTAGGTTGATTCTGGAGTTGAGGGGGTTGGCTTATGAGGAGAGACTGAGTAGATTGGGATTATATTCATTGGAATTCAGAAGATTGAGGGGGGATCTTATAGAAACATATAAAATTATGAAGGGAGTAGATAAGAAAGAAGTAGAGAGGATGTTTCCACTGGCAGGTGAAGCTAGGACAAGAGGGCATAGCCTCAAGATTAGAGGGAGCAGATTTAGGACTGAACTGAGAAGGAATTTCTTCACCCAGAGGGTTGTTAATCTATGGAATTCCTTGCCCAGTGAAGTAGTTGACGCTACTTCAGTAAATGTTTTTAAAAAAAAGGTAGTTTTTTTTGAACAATAAAGGAATTAAGGGATACGGTGAGAACGCGGGTAAGTGGATCTGAGTCCACGAAAGGATCAGCCATGATCTTATTGAATGGCAGAGCAGGCTCGAAGGGCCAGACGGCCTACTCCTGCTCCTAGTTCTAATGAGTGTGAGTATGAGTGAGTGTGAGTGGGACTGTATGTGTGAGTATGTGAGTGTACGAGTGAGTGTGAGTGTGACTATGAATGAGGGTGAGTTTGAGTGTGAGTATGGGTGAGTGTGAGTGTATGTGTGAGTGTGAGTGTGAATGAGTGTGTGCGTGTGTGTGTGCGTGAGGGTCTGTGTGAGTATCTGTGTGTGTGTGTATGTGTGTGTGTGTGTGTGTGTGTGTGTGTGTGTGTTCAGGGAAGCAGATACAGTTTAGTTCTATACAGTAGGCTAGTTAATGACCAGCTTTGCCACGTGTTTAATCGGTATGTTTGTGCTAGGGGCTCAGTTGGCTGGATGGCTGGTTTGTGATATAGTTTTGTGAGGAGTAGTGACCTTCAGCTTAAACCCCCAATACTCTCTAATGGGAGCATAGCCCCATGGTGACTTTACCTATGTTTTTGATGAACAAATAAGTTATTTCTGAATTTATTAATTCAATCTGGTAAAAGCCTCTTTTGTTCTGGCTGACAGAAATGAAAAGAAACAAATTGGCCATTTGGTGATGAAATAAAACATTTACTCCTTTGGTATGAGAAGTGGGTTTGAGGAGCATCGTACTGCCCCATCAGAATTGACAGTGCCCTCACTTCTTCTCTCTCAGTCTCTCCATCTTCCTCACATCATTTTGACCCACCTAATTGCTCCTACCCATTGGTTCCTCCTTAGGAAAAGCACCCCTCCCCATGCCTGATCCTAAGTCAGATACAACAGTGAATGGGATCTCAGGGAAATGCTCCAATCCCATCACTAGTTTAAGACTGACCTCCATTGCATCATTTGCTTTATTCAGGTGAACTCACTAATCACACAACAGAACTGGTGAGCTACAAAGTAGGTTGGAAGACAGAGCCTAATGCATGCAAATAAGTCCATTTGTTCAGCGGCGGGAGTTGGGAGAGAGCGCGAGGGGACTGCTGGGAAGGTGAGCTTTTCATTTTAAAAGACTGACCTCGTGGAATCAGCGGCCTCCATTTTTGCAGCAGTGAGAGCGAGGACCAGGGCGCTGCCGGGAAGGTAAGTTCTTCATTTTGGCAGCGGAGCTGAGTGGAAGCGGTCAAATTGCGCTCTGGGATGGTGAGTGATCTGATATATTTGGGCAGTGGCTAAACCTGAGACACTACATGTGTAGTATCTCCCACCCATCCTCCTCCTCTGACCAAAGAAGTAGACTCTGTGGTGTGTTGATAAGGTAAGGTTTTACCTTTTTTTTTATCGTGTGCTGGTAAGTAGAGTGATTGGTAAAAATTTTTTCATTTCATTTATCTAGTATTTTATATTATAATAGGACTAAGCTAAGCTGAAGAGTAAAAATGGTGGGAGATCCCAGACCCATGCTATGCTCCTCTTGCTCAACGTGGGAGCTCAGGGAAGCGGCTGATGTCCCTGAATCCTACACGTGCAGGAAGTGTGTCCAACTGCAGCTTTTGTTAGACCGCATGATGGCTCTGGAGCTGCGGATGGACTCACTTTGGAGCAGCCGCGATGCTGAGGAAGTCGTGGATAGCACGTTCAGCAAATTGGTCACACCGCAGATTAGGATCGCTGAGGGAGAAAGGGAATGGGTGACCAAAAGGCAGAGAAAAAGCAGGAAGGCAGTGCGGGTGTCCCCTGCGGTCATCTCCCTCCAAAACAGGTGTACCGTTTTGGATACTGTTGGGGGAGATGGCTCACCAGGGGAAGGCAGCAGTGGCCAGGATCCTGGCACCGTGGCTGGCTCTGCTGTACAGAAGGGCAGGAAAAACAGTGGAAGGGCTATAGTCATAGGGGATTCGATTGTAATGGGATAGATAGGCGGTTCTGTGGTCGAAAACGAGACTCCCGAAAGGTATGTTGCCTCCCAGGTGCACGGGTCAGGGATGTCTCAGATCGACTGCAGGACATTCTGAAGGGGGTGGGTGAACAGCCAGCTGTCGTGGTGCATATAGGCACCAATGATACAGATAATAAACGGGATGAGGTCCTACAAACAGAATTTAGGGAGTTAGGAGCCAAGTTAAAAAGTAGGACCTCAGAGGTAGTAATCTCAGGATTGCTACTAGTGCCATGTGCTAGTCAGAGTAGAAATGAAAGAATAGGTAGGATAAATGAGTGGCTTGAGAGATGGTGCAGGAGGGAGGGGTTCAGATTTTTGGGACATTGGGACCTGTTCTGGGGGAGGGGGACTATTACAAATCGGACGGTCTACGCCTGGGCAGGACTGGAACCAATGTCCTCGGGGGTGCTTTTGCTAACGCTGTTGGGGAGGGTTTAAACTGATGTGGCAGGGGGATGGGAACCAAATGAGGAAGTTAGTGGACAGTAAGGAGGTAGTAACTAAAGCCTGTAAGGAACTAGATAATGAAGTCAGTGTGACTAAGGGGAAGAGTAGGCAGAGAGCAGATGATGAACGCGAAGGGACAGGTGGTCTGAGGTACATTTGTTTTAATGTGAGAAGTGTAGTAGGGAAGGCAGATGAACTTAGGGCTTGGATTAGTACCTGGGAGTATGACGTTAGTGCTATTACTGAGACTTGATTGAGGGAAGGGCAAGATTGGCAACTAAATATCCCAGGATATAGAAGCTTCAGGAGGGATAGAGAGGGAGGTAAAAGGGATGGAGGAATTGCATTACTGGTCAAAGAGGATATCACAGCTGTGCTGAAGGAGGGCACTGTGGAGGACTCGAGCAGTGAGGCAATATGGGCAGACCTCAGAAATAGGAAGGGTGCGGTAACCAATGTTGGGGCTGTACTACAGGCCTCCCAACAATGAGCGTGAGATAGAGGTACAAATATGTAGACAGATTATGGAAAGATGTAGGAGCACAGGGTGGTGGTGATGGGAGATTTTAATTTTCCCAACATTGCCTGGTATTCACTTAGCTTTAGGAGTTTAGATGGAGCAGAATTTGTAAGGAGCATCCAGGAGGGTTTTCTAGAGCAGTATGTAAATAGACCAACTCGGGAAGGGGCCATACTGGACCTGGTGTTGAGGAATGATCCCGGCCAGGTGGTTGAAGTTTCAGTCAGGGATTACTTTGGGAACAGTGATCACAATTCCGTAAGTTTTAGAATACTCATGGACAAAGACGAGAATGGTCCTAAAGGAAGAGTGTTAAATTGGGGGAAGGCCAACTATAGCAAAATTCGGCAGGAGCTGGGGAATGTGGATTGAGAGCAACTGTTTGAGGGTAAATTCACATTTGATATGTGGGAGGCCTTTAAAGAGAAGTTGATTAGAGTGCAGGACAGACATGTCCCTGTGAAAATGAGGGATAGAAAGGGCAAGATTAGGGAACCATGGATGACAGGTGAAATTGTGAGACTAGCAAAGAGGAAAAAGGAAGCATACATAAGGTCTAGGTGACTGAAAACAGACGAAGCTTTGGAAGAATATCGGGAAAGTAGGACCAATCTGAAACGAGGAATTAAGAGGGCTAAAAGGGGTCATGAAATATCTTTAGCAAACAGGGTTAAGGAAAATCCCAAAGCCTTTTATTCATACATAAGGAGCAAGAGGGTAACGAGAGAAAGGGTTGGCCCACTCAAGGACAAAGGAGAGAAGTTATGCGAGGAGTCGGAGAAAATGAATGAGATTCTTAATGAGTACTTTGCGTCGGTATTTACCGAGAAGAGGGACATGACAGATGTTGAGGATAGGGATAGATGTTGATTACTCTAGGTCAAGTCGGCATAAGGAGGGGGGAAGTGTTGGGTATTCTAAAAGGCATTAGGGTGGACAAATCCCCAGGTCCGGATGGGATCTATCCCAGGTTGCTGAGGAAAGCGAGAGAGGAAATAGCTGGGGCCTTAACAGATATCTTTGCAGCATCCTTGAGCACGGGTGAGGTCCCGGAGGACTGGAGAATTGCTAATGTTGTCCCCTTGTTTAAGAAGGGTAGCAAGGATAATCCAGGTAATTATAGACCGGTGAGCCTGATGTCAGTGGTGGGGAAGCTGCTGGAGAAAATACTGAGGGATAGGATCTATTTACATTTGGAAGAAAATTGGCTTATTAGTGATAGGCAGCATGGTTTTTGCAGGGAAGGTCATGTCTTACCAACTTGATAGAATTCTTTGAGGTAGTGTCAAAGTTAATAGATGAGGGAAGGACTGTAGATGTCATATACATGGACCTCAGTAAGGCATTGGATAAGGTTCCCCATGGTAGGCTGATGGAGAAAGTGAACTGGCATGGGGTCCAGGGTGTACTAGCTAGATGGATAGAGAACTGGCTGGGCAACAGGAGACAGAGAGTTGTAGTGGAAGTGAGTTTCTCAAAATGGAGAGCTGTGACCAGTGGTGTTCCACAGGGATCTGTGTTGGGACCACTGTTGTTTGTGATATGCATAAATGATCTGGAGGAAGGTATAGATGGTCTGATTAGCAAGTTTGCAGATGACACTAAGACTGGTGGAGTAGCAGATAGTGAAGGGGACTGTCGGAGAATGCAGCAGAATATAGACAGATTGGAGAGTTGGGCGGAGAAATGGCAGATGGAGTTCAATCCAGGCAGATACGAGGTGATCATTTTGGAAGATCCAATTCAAGAGCGAACTATGTGGTAAATGGAAAAGCCCTGGGGAAAATTGATGCACAGAGAGATC
This sequence comes from Rhincodon typus, assembly GCF_021869965.1. Lineage (NCBI taxonomy): Eukaryota > Metazoa > Chordata > Chondrichthyes > Orectolobiformes > Rhincodontidae > Rhincodon > Rhincodon typus. Next base: position 89,624,792 of record NC_063340.1, read on the forward strand.
TGGGTGTTCAGGTCCATTGTACCCTGAAGGTGACAACGCAGGTCGATAGAGTCAAGAAGGTCAAGAAGGCATACGGCATGCTTTCATTCATCGGACGGGGTATTGAGTACAAGAGTTGGCAGGTCATGTTACAGTTGTATAGGACTTTAGCTCGAACACATTTGGAATACTGCGTACAGTTCTGGTCGCCACATTACCAAAAGGATGTGGATGCTTTGGAGAGGGTGCAGAGGAGGTTCACCAGGATGTTGCCTGGTATGGAGGGCGCTAGCTACAAAGAGAGGTTGAGTAGATTAGGATTATTTACGTTAGAAAAGTGGAGGTTGAGGGGGGACCTGATTGAGGTCTACAAAATCATGAGAGGGAGAGACAGGGTGGATAGCAAGAAACTTTTTCCCAGAGTGGGGGACTTAATTACTCAGGGTCATGATTTCAAGGTGAGAGGGGAAAAGTTTAAGGGAGATATGCGTGGAAAGTTCTTTACGCAGAGGGTGGTGGATGCCTAGAACGCGTTGCCAGGCGAGGTGGTAGAGGCAGGCACGATAGCGTCACTTAAGATGTATCTGGACAGATACATGAATGGGCAGGGAGCAGAGGGATACAGATCCTTAGAAAATAGGTGAGAGCTTTAGATAGAGGATCTGGATCGGCACAGGCTTGGAGGGCCGAAGGGCCCGTTCCTGTGCTGTAATTTTCTTTGTTCTCTTTGTTCTCTTTGTAGTGGAGAGCTCAACAAATAGAATTACTCCATGGATTTAACACCAGGCAGCCAATCACAAACAGCAACAGTTTCTGGGTAAACTCAGCAGAACAGGCAGCATCTGTGCAGAGAGAAACAGAGCTAACGTTTCAGAATTGTTCTGGGGAAGGGTCAATGGACCCGAAATGTTAACCCTGATTTTCCTCTGTAGATGCTGCCACACCTGCTGAGCTTCCAGGAGATAGAGGTCTTCATTTTATGGCTAAGGTCTTTCTGAAAGGGTCATCCACAGGCACCCACCAGATTTTCACCCTCAAAGGGATGGGGTCAAAGCCACTGCCTAAAGAAAGCCTGAGACCTTTCCTGGGGTTACAGGTTCCTACGTCTCCAGGATTATCCCGGAATCTCCTGGAATTGAATAATAATATTCTAGATCATAAGCGAGCAAATCCAGGAGAACACTGTTGGGTTACTGATGAAATATTACAGTTTGTGACTGTTTTCTATTATTAATTTATAGAGTGTGGGCTTTTCTTTCTGGTCCAGCATTTATTGTCCATCCCTAGTTGCCCCTTGAGAAGGTGGTGGTGAGCTGCCTTTTTGAAATGCTGCAGTTCATGTGCTCTGGGTTGATCCACAATGCCCTTAGGGAGGGAATTCCAGGATTTTGACCCAGTGACACTGAAGGAATGGGTGGTATATTTCCCAGTCAGGATGGTGAGTGGCTCGGAGGGAAACACACAGGGGGCAATATACCCATGGATCTGCTACCCTTGTCCTTCTAAATAGAAGTGGATGTGGGTTTGCTGTCGAAAGAGCTTTAGTGAATTTCTGCAGTGTATCTTGGTGCACTGGGATGCCAGTTAAGCGGGCTGCTTTGTCCTGGATGGTGTCAAGCTTCTTGAGTGTTTTTGGAACTGCATCCATCCATGAAAGTGAGGAGTATTCCATCACACACCTGACTTGTGCCTTGTCGATGGTGGACAGGCTTTGGGGAGTCAGGAGATAAGTTACTCGCCGCAGGATTCCCAGCCTCTGGCCTGCTCTTATTGTCGCTATCTTTATGTGGTGAGCCCAGTTAAGTTTCTGGTCAATGATAACCTCCAGGATGTTGATAGTGGGGGATTCAGTGATGGTAATGCCATTAAATGTTAAGGGACAATCGTTAGATTGTCTCTTATTGGTGATGGTCATAGACTGGCATTCGTGTGGCCCAAATGTCATTTGCCACTTGTCAGCCCAAGCCTGGATATTGTCCAGATCTTGTTGCATTTGGACATGGACTGCTTCAGTATCTGAGGAGTCACGAATGGTGCTGAACACTGTGCAATCATCGGCGAATATCTCCACTTCTGACCTTATGATGGAGAAAAGGTCATTGATGAAGCAGCTGAAGATGGTTGGGCCTAGGACACTACCCTGAGGAACTCCTGCAGAGATGTCCTGGAGCTGAGATGACTGACCTCCAACAACCACGACCAGCTTCCTATGTGTCGGGTATGACTCCAACCACTGGAGAGTTGTCCCCTGATTCCAATTGACTCTAGTTTTGCTAAAGCTCCACGATCCTACACTTGGTAAATTGCTGCCTTGATGTCGAGGGCAGTCACTCTCACCTCACAATGAGGCTACAGTGAGACATCAGGGAGAATCAGGTCAGTCAGTTGAGAGGCCCCATTTCCTATCTTACTCCCGCCACAAGGATGGTAGACACTGAGAATTCTTGACATGGAATGACAAGTGGGCACCACGTGACTCTAGCTCACAACCCACTCCTCCTAACTGCCATTTTGGACACTGGGCATCAGCGTATTCTCACACTCTGTCATCCATGGACCTTGGCATTGGATCCTTGCCAGCCTTTCCACATCGTCCTGGCACATCTCCGATCCCCATGATGCCAGGCTGTAGCTGGGAGGCTGATATTGCTGCTGTGAGAAGAGTTTCCACACAGGGCCAGGGACTGAGCTCATGGGCTGGACCAGGCACCATCTTAAGGCTGCTCACTCGCTCTCATGGAGTTCAGTCCCCATTGACCAACCCGAATGCTCACAGCAAACCCTGCATTGGTTTGTATTTCAGCCTCTGACCCCTCAGTCAGAGAGAGTAGCCTCATAGTACCTCTATTTGACCTTGGTGTTTGGCGCAGACACAGAATCAAGCAGCAGGCTACAGTCACATTCATGTCCATGAGGAGAATGCTGTCACAGGAAGCGAAGGGCAGCCTCCAAGACACCGTCAGCAGCTCCAGAAGGTCCAGAATCAGGGTCCCCTCCTCATACAGAATGAGGAGTAGAATGCTGGACCCTCCATCACCAGCTTCGCTCTCTGTGCCCAAATGTAGGCTGCTTCCTTCTCAATTGAGACAGAGGGAAAGATTCAATTTGATAAAAGTGTGTGGCGTCACTGTTAGTGTTGGTGTAAGTCGGGGGAGAGTGAGTGAGTGAGTGAGTGAGTGAGTGAGTGAATAAGGTGAGTGAATAAGGTGAGTGAATAAGGTGAGTGAATAAGGTGAGTGAGTGAGTGAGTCAGTCAATGAGTGAGTGGATGAGTGAGTGAGTAAGTAATTGAGAGTGACAAGATCAGAAATCACACGACACGAGGTTATAGTCCATCAGGTTTATTTGAAATCACAATCTTTCGGAGCATTGGCCCTTCATCAAGTGTTATCTGACTTCTGACCTTGTCCACCCCAGTCCAACACAGGCACCTCCACACCATGAGTGAGAGTGAGTGAGTTAGTAAGCGATTCAGAGTCAGTGAGTGAGAGAGTGAGTAGGCAGCACAGAAGCCCTGCAAGGTTGGTGCTGTGGGAGAATTGGAGGGAAGGATTGAATGAAGGAAGATGCAGCCAGTAATAGTGAGAAGGTGTAGCTTGAGTCTTGGTAGGAGCTGGCTGCATTATCAGAGACTGAGTGGGTGCGAGGTATTGAAGTGAAGACGGTGGCACTTTCCTTGGCACAGTGGCAAGGGGCATTGTCCATCTTCCTGGTCCACCAGCTAATCTCCAAAATACAGAAGCTTCAGCTCCTGTGAATCGTTCTGAAACCCAAAGTAAGATGTTATAATTCCCCAGACTGAGGAGAATATTACAAGTGTGAATCTTCAGCACAGGGGCATTGAAAAGTTTCAGTTTACAGAGCATTACCAATGAATAAGGCTGTAAAAAACACAATGGAACATGGGGATTTATAGCACAACCTCCCCAGTGGTATGGAACCATCGTCCTTACAAAGGACCAGGGTTATCGCTCTCCTTTGAAGGGGAACAATAGGAGATTGAGAGAACCTCCCCATGAGAATAGGGTCAAGGGAGGAGGCAGGATCCCCTTGGAGTCCTGCAGCTGGTGGAGGGATTGAACGCACTCTGTTGGCATCAGCCTAGATCACAAGTTAATCAACTAAGCCAACTGAACTGCTCTCTACAAAAAGTCAAGGTGCACTGGTGAATCTATACAAGCCTCAGCTGAACCTTGGTTAGAGACCGTGTGAAATTCTGAGCTACACAATGAGAAAGATATTGAGGCTATAGGCAGGGTCTGATGCAGATACCGTAAGGAAGCTGCCTTTACAAGACGGTACAAAGAAATTTTTCAACAATTGTGGCTATTTCCACTGGAACAGAGGAGGTGCCAGTGTGGTTTGGCAAAAATACCTGAAAATATTATTGGATGAACAGATAGAAACTGGCGTTTTCTGTTGGTTGTGTGATTGAAGAGAAACAGAAGGGATTGGAAAGCTGGGGACTCCTCCCTAAGGTATGTGAGTGAGAATACAACAGGGGCATGGGACCAGGTCACTGTGCAGGGAGGATAAACACAAAGATGAGCTGATGGGCTTACAGGCCTGGCTGTGTATTGTAAACTTCTTTACAATACAGAAGGTGTAGTCACAGTGTGGAAATCCTACAGCTCTTAACTTTAGGAGCTCTGAGGTTTTGGATTATAACTGGTTCTGTTCACTGGGGAATATCACGAAATTAGACCCCAGGTATAAAACCAAGTTAGGAGACTTTAACTGTGTATTTCTTTTGGTCTTTCTTGTGTTTCTTTAATTTCTGGATAATGTTGAAGAGATTTTACAAAAACTAACCTGGCAGCTGAATGAGGGCCATTTTAGACGTCATTAATTAACCTGTTCATTCACATTACAACACCCCTCCCCAGTACCCAAGGCCCCAGACACACCTTCCCGGAGAAGCAACACTTTACTTGCACTTCCCAGAATCTAGTCTACTGCATTCGCTGCTCACAATGTGCTCTCCTCTACACCGGGGAGACACAGTGCAGACTCGGTGACCACTTTGCAGAGGGGAGATTTCCTAGATCCACCCCGGAGGATTTAAATTAGTTGGGCGAGTGGTCGAACATTGGAAATAGTGATAGGGATCAGTCTGAGGCTGGTGCAGTTGGGAAAAATAATAAGTCAAACAGTCAAAGCAGGCAGGAGCAAAGCAGAAAACGAGGTGGGACTGATAAATTAAACTGCATTTATTTCAATACAAGAGGCCTGACAGGTAAGGCAGATAAACTCAGGGTATCGTTGGGAACATGGGGATGGGATGTCATAGCTATTACAGAGATGTGGCGCAGGGATAGGCAGGACTGGCAGCTTAATGTTCCAGGGTATAGATGCTACAGGAAGGATAGAAAGTTGGTGGGGGGGGCGGGAACTGTTGCAGTGGGCAAGAGAGGAGGGAAAGTGGTGTTTTTGATCAGAGATAACATTACAGCTGTATGGAGGAAGGATACTCCTGGCAGTATGTCCCGGGAAGTTATTTGGGCAAAACTGAGAAATAAGAAAGGGATGATCACCTTATTGGGATTGTATTATACACAAATTCGTAAGGAGATCTCAGTTATCAGTAGGAATAATAGGGTGGTTGTGGTAGGGAATTTTAACTTTCCAAACGTAGACTGGGATTGCCATAGTGTTAAGGGCTTGGACGGAAAGGAATTTGTTAAGTGTGTACAAGAAAATTTTCTTATTCACTACACAGATGTACCTGCTAGAGAAGGGTCAAGACCCTAGGTCAACTTTCCTGCTGCTCTGATGCTGCCTGGCCTGCTGTGTTCCTCCAGTTCTACACTGTGTTATCCAGAGACAATGTGTTCCTGTTAGGGTGAAGGACAAGGCTGCCAGGTGTAGGAAATGCTGGATAACTAGAGAAACTGAAGTTCTGGTCAAGAAAAAGAAGGAAGTTTATGTCAGGTATAGACAGCCATGTTCGAGTGAATCCCTAGAGGTGTATAAGAGCAATAGGAGTATACTTAAGAAGGAAATCGGGAGGGCAAAAAGGGGACATGAGATAGCTTTGGCAAATAGGATTAAGGAGAATCCAAAGGGATTCTACAAATACATTAAGGGACAAAAGAGTAACAAGGGAGAGAACAGGGCCCCTTAAAGATCAGCAAGGCTTATCTATGTGTGGAACTGCAGGGGACAGGAGAAGACACTAAATGAGTATTTTGCATCAGTGTTTACTGTGGAGAAGGATATGGAAGCTGGAAAACATGGGGAAATAAATAGTGATATCTTAAAAAAAGTCTCCACGTTACAGAGGAGGAGGTGCTAGACGTCTTAACAAGCATAAAGGTGGATAAACCCCTGGGACCTGATCCCCCTAGAGCTCTGTGGGAAGGCAAGGAAGTGATTGCTAGCCCCTTGCTGAGATATTTGCATTGTTGATAGCCACAGGCGAGGTGCCGGAAGATTGGAGGTTGGCTAAAGTGGTGCCTTTAAGAAAGGTGGGAAGGAAAAGCCAGGGAACTACAGACTGGTGAGTTTGACATTGGTGGTGGGCAAATTTTTGGATGGAATCCTGAGAGACAGGATTTACATATATTTAGAAAGACAAAGACTGATTAGGGATAGTCAATATGGCTTTGTGCGTGGGAAATTGTGTCTCACTAACTTGATTGAGTTTTTTGAAGAAGTAACAAAGAGGATTGATCAGGATAGAGTGGTGGATTTGATATATATGGACTACAGTAAGGCAATCAACAAGGTTCCTCATTGTAGACTGGTTAGCAAGGTTAGGTCACATAGAATACAAGGAGAACTAGTCATCTGGACAAAGAATTGGCTTGAAGGTAGGAGACAGAGTGTGGTGGTGGAGAGTTGCTTTTCAGACTGGAGGCCTGTGACCAGCAGTGTGCTGGGTCCACGGCTTTTTGTCATTTATATAAATGATTTGGACGTGAATATGGGAGGTATGGTTAGTGAGTTTGTAGATGACACCAGAAGTGGAGGTGTAGTGGACAGCGAAGAAGGTTACCTCAGAGTACAACGGGACTTTAATCAGATAGGCTGATGGGCCGAGGACTGGCAGATGGAATTTATTCTAGACAAGTGTGAAATGCTACATATTAGTAGGGCAAATCAGAGCAGGACTTGTACACTAAATGGTAAGGTACTGGGAAGAAAGACCCATGGGGTGCAGGCTCATAGTTTCTTGAAAGTGGAGTCACCAGTAGATAGTATAGTGAAGAAGGCATTTGGTACACTTACATTTATTGGTCAGTACATTGAGTACAGGAGTTGGGAGGTCATGTTGCAGCCATACAGGACATTGGTTAGGCCACTATTGGAATACTGCGTGCAATTCTGGTCTGTCTGCTTCAGGATGTTGTGAAACTTGAAAGGGTTCAGAAAAGATTTATAAGGATGTTGCCAGGGTTAGAGGTTTGAGCTTTAGGGAGATGCTGAATAGGCTGGGTCTATTTCCCCGGCAGCATCGGAGACTGAGGGGTGACCTTAAAATCATGAGGTGTGTGAATAGGGTGAATAGCTAAGGTCTTTTCCCCAGGGTAGGGAAGTCCAAAACTAGAGGGTATTGCTTTAAGGTGAGTGGAAAAAGATATAAAAGAGACCAAAGGGGCAACTTTTTCACGCAGAGAGTGGTGCATGTATAGCATGAGCTGCCAGAGGAAGTGGTGGAGACTGGTACAATTACAACATTTAAAAGGCGCCTGGATGGGTATGTGAATAGAAAGGGTTTAGTGAGATATGGGCCAAATGCTGGCAAATGGGACTAGATTTATTTAGAATATCTGGTCGGCATGGACGAGTTGGACCGAAGGGTCTGTTTCCGTACTGTACATCACTTTGACTCTATGACTCCATAACACCTCTATTCTGCCCACAGAAAAAGACCCTGAGCTTCCAGTTGCCTGCCACTTTGAGACACCACTGTGTTCCCTGGCCAATATCGCTGTCTCAGACTTGATGCAGGGCTCCAGCGAAGCTCAGTGCAAGTTGGAAGAACAGCACCTCATTTTCCACCTGGGTACCCTGCAGCCTTTTGGACTCAATATCAAGATCAATAACTTTAGGGCTTGAGATGCCTTCTCCTATGTCCTTATCCCCACCCCCACACAGAAAGCCCTGTCATCACATGAGCTGCTTTCAGCATAACCAGCCCTTTTGCAGCTACTTATAGATCCTCTCATCGGATTTTATTTCTCTTGAGCAGACCATTACCCATCTCTTTACCTCCCTAACTGTGTTGTTTTCTCTCTCTGGGCTCCATCTCCACCAATCAGCTCACTCCTTCCCCTTCCTGTCTTCAGCACAAATGCCACCTTTTCCCAGTTACCATTAGTTCTGTGGAAGGGTTACTGGACTCACAGCATTCACTCTGTTTTCTCTGCCCATATGCTGCTTTCCTCCAGCGATTCCTCCCATTGTTCCATTCCTCCCATTCCTCCCAGCACCTCCAGTCCTTTGTGTCATGTGACAACGCACCACTGGGGCAGGGTCACTTGAATCCAGACCTTCTGGCCGAGAGGTAGAGCCATTACCTGCCCACCACAAGACCCTCATGAGGGTCCTTTTCCTTGGGACAGAGATGGGGGAGTTTGGCAAATTAGAAGCTAATGTTGATTGGATGGTACAGGACATGTAGACAAGGTGGTTTAGAAGACATTTAGCATGCTTGCCTTCATTGCTCAGGCCGTCGAGAATAGGAGATTAGAAATCATGTTGAGGTTGTACAGGACGTTGGGGAGGCTTCTTTTGGAGTACTGTGTCCAGTTCTGGTCACCCAGTTATCATAGAATCCCTACAGAGTGGAAATAGACCCTTCGGCCGAAAAAGCCCACACCGACCCTCAGAACATCCCACCCAGACCCATCCCTCTATACCCCACCTAATCTACACATCCCTGAATGCTATGGGCAATTTAGCATGGCCAATCCACCTAGCCTGCACATCTTTGGACTGTGGGAGGAAACCGGAACACCCGGAGGAAACCCACGCAGACACAGGGAGAATGTGCAAACTTCACACAGACAGTCGCCCGAGGGTGGAATTGAAGCTGGCGCTGTGAGGCAGCAGTGCTAACCACTGAGCCACCGTGCTGCCCAATTATAGGAAGGATATTATTTAGCTGGAGACGGTACAGAAGAGATTTACCAGGATGTTGCCGGTAATGGAGGGTTTGTGTTATAAAGAAAGGCTGGATAGGCTGAGACGTTTTTTTTACTGGTTGAGTACTAGGAGGTTGAGAGGTGACTGAACAGAGGCTTATAAAATAATGGCTAACAGTAGGTGTCTTTTCCTAGGGTGGGGGATTTCAAGACTAGGGGGCATGTTTTTAAGGTCAGAGGAGGAAGATTTAAAAAAGACATGACGGACAATTTTTTTTTACACAGAGGGTTGTTTGTGGGTGGAATGAACTTCCTAGGTAAAAGAGTCTGTCCCCATGCTCTGGAGAGAAATAGTAGGATGCTCTGTCCCCATGCTCTGGAGAGAGATAGTAGGATGCTCTGTCCCCATGCTCTGGAGCGAGATAGTAGG
>NC_063340.1:89634299-89644093 GCF_021869965.1 Rhincodon typus
GGATGCTCTGCTCCCCATGCTCTGGAGAGAGATAGTAGGATGCTCTGTGCCCATGCTCTGTTGACTCTCTGACTTTATGTGCTTGCAGCACCCACTGGTGGTGAATTGAAGGAAGGACAGGCTATTGCACTGCCCTCTGGTGGTAGTTTGGGGAGAAGTGGAGCTACTGCAGCTGGGATCAGTTTCAATAAACAGGCAGCCTTTAGAAACCAGACATTCATTTGAACATTGGTTTGGGTGGGGCGGGGAAGCAGTTTAAGGATTGCAAGGTGTCAAATAATTGAACAATGTTTTAAAAAATAAGATTTAAAATGAAGATATTTCTCATTGTCCTATAGACTGGAACTCAGGGAAGCGGTTTAAAGAAATAAAGGAACTTTCACAGAAAGTACTGAAGAAACTCAGCAGGTCTGGCAGCATGTTTCGAGTGAGAAGCAGAATTAATGATTCGAGTCCAGTGACCCTTCTTCAGGCTCGAAATGTTAGCTCTGCTTCCCGACCTGCTAAATTTCTCCAGCACTTCCTGTCTCTGGTTCAAATTTCTTTGATTTAGTGAAAAATTAAGGGACCTTTTGTTAAAGATGGAGACGAGGAGAACATTTCTCTCTCAGTGTTGTGGACCTGTGAAATTCTCTTCCCCAGAGAGCAGTGGTGGCGGGGTCAATGAATATTTTGGAAGTGGAAGTGAATCAATTCAGGACTGCATTGTGGCTGTTCAGGGAAGTCGGCCCATGCTCGGATCAGCCATGATCTTATCAAATGGCTCAAGGGCCAGAACGGCCTACTTCTGTTCCTAACCAATTGTTTGTGTTATTCTTACGTTTGTGGAACATGTTGTTAAGAAAGGAATAAAAACTTGCACTTTTCTCTTGTCTTTCATGATCTCAACATACTCCAAAGTACTTTATGAATGTACAAACAAACATATGAATTTAAGGCAGAAGAAGTGACCATTTGACTCCTTGCGCATGCTGTACCTTTCAATACAATCTTGGCTGATCTAGTTGTGTTTTGAATTCCACATACTCATCTTTACCTGATGATCCTTGATTTCCCTAATTTTAAACAATGCCTCATCTTTCTGGATTGACCCACAGGATGAAACATCTTTTCCAAATCCACCTGGTCAAGATCATTCAGGATCTGATACACTTCAATCAAATCACCCCTCGCTCTCCTAACTCTAGGGGAAACAGTCCCAGTCTGCCTAGCCTTTCCTCCTAAAACTACTCACTCATCCAGCTAGCAATCTAGCAATTGAAACCACCTCCTTCCTTCAATAAACTGACTGAAACTACGTGCAGAATTCAATATATGGTCTCACCAAAGCCCTGTAAAACTGAAACATAACACCCTTATTTTCACCAAGAAAAACCAAAAATCTCAACAGGTCTTGGCAGTATCTGTGAAGAGAAAGCAGGTTTCTTTTCTCTTTACTTTTATGTTCAATTCCTCTTGTAATGAAGGATAGCATTCCATTAACTAATGTTTTGAGACTGATGCACCATACCACCTAGATCCCTCTGCACCTTGGGATTCTCCAGTCATTTCATTGAGTCATAGAGGGATACAACATGGAAACAGACTCTGTTTTTAATTTTACCTGCCTAAGTGAAGTAGCTGACATTTTCTACATTATACTCCATCTACTAGGTTTTTGACTAATCATTTGACTATATCCATCTGCATTTGTGCTTTTCAGAACATATGCTCTGATCTGTCTTGGTGTTGTGTGTGAATTTAGTTCCAATGCCTCTGCTCCCGTTATCTCAGTCTTTCATATAAATTGCCAAAAGTTAAGGGCTCAGTCCAGACCCCTGTGGGTCTCTGCTCACCACATCCTGACAATCAGACAAAGACAAAGTATATGCTGTAAAAACACAGAATATTATTTATTTAATCATTGGACTGTGGGCTTAAAAAGGAAGATACTGCTTTAAACCAAGAAGACTGTGCTAAGTGATGGCTGGAATTTTAGAAATCCTGTTTACTGAAACATGTAGTGAGTGGCTTTCCCCTGGAACAGTGAGAACAAAGGTACACACCATGGAAACTCTGGGTTCCGATCTAAAGGGGATCATTGGTTGACAACAACATCTTGATTGGTTCCTGATTCCTCACCATGGTTTGTGTGGGGCCAAATATAGCAGAGAACTCAGACTGTAAAGAGAAAGCATTAAAATATTGCTCCTGTGTGTCTCTGCTGTGTTAGGGTATTAGTAAGTCTCTGCTAACAGCTCGCTGTCTTCTATTCGCTTTTCATTGCAAACCCCCTGTTGGAGGAGGAATGAAATGTTTTTGGAAGGTGGTGAAGGATAAATTCTCAATCAGGAAATGTCAGAGAACATCAGTCTGCAAACAACATTATAGCAACAGTAAAGAATTTAAAAGGTATTGGGAGGGAAAAAAAGGAGCAACTCATTGAATTCAATGTACTCCAGATTGCTGCTTTCGAACTGTGTTTGCCAATTATTATTTTCTTTTTCCACCCATTAATATCAGTCTCTTGATGATTGTTGTGTGTCTGTCTGTTTGTGAAGTGGCAATTTAAGAAGGGATTGAGAAATTGTAGAGTTATAAGTTAGCAATTCATATTTCCTAACTACTGGTGCTTAAAGACAATTTGTTCACAATAAACAGTTATTTTCTTGTTCAGTACAGAAACCAGTGAGTGTTCCTTTTAACCTGAGTTCATCACTCAGGTACATTGGAGACTTTGGATAGTTTGACAGAATCTTTTTGCATTTGTCATGACACTGGAAATAATAGGGTTTCATTTCTGGTGCAATATCCCAAGGAATTGTTAAAATACATCTTCTCTGTTTTCTGCCAGCCAACCAACCAACCAGCCAACCAACCAACCAACCAACCAGCCAGCCAGCCAGCCAGCCAGCCAGCCAGCCAGCCAGCCAACCAACCAACCAACCAATCCTCGATCCATGCATACATATCACCCCTGTACCATGATCTTCTCTGTCGCACAAAGACCTTTGATGTGGCTCCTTGTCACCTGCCTTCTGGAACTCCAAGTACAGTACTGGCTCTGCTACTCCTTTAAAGAACTCTAGTAAATTGGTTAGACATGACTTCCACTTGACAAAACCATACTGATACCAAGAGTTTCTTTAAGCCTACAGCTGTAACCTATTTAATGATCAATTCTAATACATTCTGAATTGAATGATTTATTGCCACTTGTGTTGAACAAATAAATACAATGAAAAATTTAATATGTCACCATGCACTGGGACCATTTAAGTTACAGAAGATATTAAGATATAACTAAAATATAACCAAAAAAACAGAGTTCATCTTCCTCGGTTCCTGTGCTCTGCTTCAAAAGCTAACGAAATAGCTTCCTGTTCTCTGCCTTCTTCCCTCTTGACTAGCTGGATTATATTTCTCAATTTCCAACCTGATAGAACCTTTCCAGAATCTATGGAGCTTTGGAAAATTATCACCAAATCATTTACTGCCTCATTAGCTATCTCTTTTAAAATTCTAGGATGAAATCCATCTACAACGTGGGACTTGATCATTACTTCGGGAATGGTTTTTGTATCCTCTACAGTGAGGACAGAAGCAAAATATTTGTTTATTTCACCCACCTTTTCCTCAGAATCAATTATTAATTTCCCATTTGCACTTACTCAATAACCAATGCTCATCTAACTTACTCTTTTTCATTTCAAATACCTGTCGAAACTCTTGCTATCTGTTTCGACATTCCCAGCTAACTTGCTGTCATAGTGTCATTTCTTCCTCCTGATTAAGTTTCTCATCTTCTCTGCCATTCTTTATATTATAACCATGGCTCTGACCTGCTGATTAACTATATGCAGTTATCTGCTTTTTCCTTAGGTTTGATGCTTTCCATAACCTATTTAGTTAATGAAGGAAGGTGTGTACCCCCTGTAGAATTTTTATTTATAGTACGAATATACTTATTCTGAGTATTCTGAAATGTCCCCTTAAATATCTACCAGTATATCTCTATTGATCTAGCCCCGAGCCTGGTGCATTTCACTTCAGCTCATTCAGATTTCTCACCCACATTGTTGCCTTCATTTAGATGTAAAACATTAATTTTAGACTCCGCCATTCAGTGGGATCATGGCTGATCTGACATCCCTCTTGCCCACTTTCCTGCATTTTCCCCATCACCTTTGACTCCCTGATTGATCATGATTCTCTCTATCTCAGCCTTAAATATATACAAGGACTCTACTCCCATTGGTCTCTTTGACAAGGAGTTCCAAAGATTCACAACACTTTGAGAGAAGAAATTCCTCCTCATCTCAGTCTTAAACTGGTAGCCCTTTATTTTGAGACTGTGCCCTCTGGCCTCAGACTCTCCCATGAGGTGACGCATCCTCTCAGCATTGACCCTGTCAAGCCCCTTAAGAATCCTGTATGTTTCAATGTGATCGCTTCTCATTCTTCTAAATTCCAGTGAGTAGAGTCCCAACCTGTTTAGATTTTGATCATACAACAATCATCCCTCCTTATTTAGGATCATCCTAGTGAACTTTCTCTGAACTTTTTTAGAACATAATAAAAGTATAATCTCATTAATCTCAAAACACTCCTTTGCAGATCCCAAAAGCACCTTTTGTCCAGTACTCAGACCAGGAGAAAAATCTTTTTTTTAAAAAATACCTTTTTAGGATTAAGATAATTGTGACTTCAAGTCCCTGTCTGGAACATTTGTTAATCTTTTCCTGAAGCTCTCATACACCAAAAACATACTCAGCTTAAAGGAATCTGTTCAAGGTTTTATCCAAACACTTCTGGCCTGAGACTATCACTAATTCCCTTCTCTGAATCTAGTTTTACTATCTTTTCCCCTTGTCAGGAGAACTGCTTTATACAAGCATCTTCATCCAAGGACTCTATAGAACTGCAAGTGAAACTGAAAAGATCGCTCTCTCTCTTTCTGAGCTACAAGCTGTGACTGAAAAATTGAGGCACAATTGAACATGTTGCTAAGTTACAAGCATTCCTAATGTACAGAAAAACTTATTCATTATGAAACTAGTTCTTAATTCTGAAATTAATATTGAGGGACAGGCAACAAATGCTGGCCAGCCAGTGATGCCCACATCCACAAATAAATAAAAAAAACTAGTTGTCACATTAAAAAAAAGACACTACAGAGCTACTTACAAGTTCATCATTAATTCCTTTATACACCTATATGTTGTGACTTCAAAATCCAATACTCCAAATCTAACAGAAATGTCTCTGTGAGTGTGTGTCCTGGACTGGGGTAATCCCAGCATACCTTGCTTTTTGGCCAAATTCTATGCCCTGTTTATTTGGGGTGCCACGCCTGTATTTCTGGCTTCCCTTATAGTGATTTTATTTTGCTTCAGTTGCAGGCTTCTGCAGAACTGAGATGAGGAGGAATTTCTTCAGCCAGAGGGTGGTGAATCTGTAAAACTTATTGCCACAGAGAACTGTGAAGGCCAAGTCATTGGGTGTGTTTGAAAACAAAGATAGATAGGATCTTGACTATTAAGGGGTTCAAGGGTTGTGGGGAGATGGCAGGAGAATGGGGGTTGAGAAACGTCTCAGCTATGATTGAATGGCAGAGCTGATTTGACAGGCCAAATGACCTAATTCTACTCCTATATCTCATTGTTTGATGGTCTGAGCTCACAGAGTGGGGGGAGAATCACTGACATGGCTGGGTGCTGAAAATAATCAAGAAAGCTAACAAAATACTGGCCTTTATGTCTAGAGAATGGGAGCACAAGAACGCAGAAGTTATGCTACTGTTATAAAAAACCTTGGTTTAAGCCTACTTGGAGTAACGTGAGCCAATCTGGGTCCCACACCTTCGGAAGGATATATTGCCCTTGGAGGAAGTTCAACAAGATTGATACCTGGACATCCCCCACCCTAGCCCCCAACCTAATTTCCTTGTTTAAAGCCCTGATACCCATCCTTTTTCAGCTATCCGCTTGGAACCTTGTCCCAGATCGGTTCAGGTGAAGACCGTCCCAACAGTACGGTTTGCTCCTGTCCCAACACTGATGTTAGTGCTGACGAAATGCAACCCTTCTTTCCCACACCACTCCTTTAGTCACATGTTAAACTCGCAACGGTTCTTATCTCTACGCTAATTTATATGTGTTTTGGGAAATAATCCAGAGATTATAATCCTTGAGGTCCTGTTCTTTAATTTTATTCTTAATTCCTAATATTGCCCAAACAGGACCTCTTGCCTATGTTGTTGGTGCTACATGGATCATAACAACGGGATCCTCCCCCTTTCAGTGCCCTTTCCATTTGGATTGAGATGTCCCTTACCTTGGCACTGGGCAGGCAACACACAATACAGGACTCTCAATCATGCTCACAAATGATGTTCTCTCTGCACCTAATTTATACCATTGCCTACTATGACCAGAATTCATTTTCCAACTCCCACTTGAATGGCCTCCTGTCCCACCATGAAGTGGTCACTTTGTCCATCCTCCCTCCAGGCCTTTTCCTCACCCACACAGGGAACAAGTATCTCATAGCTGATTTACAAGGTCATGAGCTGAGGCTTCTCCAGTGCTAAATTCAGGATCCCTCTACCTGCCTCATTGGTAGTTCCATCCTCCTGTCCCTGGCCTCTGACTGAAGTTGAGGTAGTTAATCTGAGGGGTGTGACGACCTCTTGAAATACAGCATCTAGGTAACTGTCCCCCTCCCTGATGAGTCAGTGTTTGAAGCTCAGACTCCAGCTCAGTAACCCTCAGCTGGAGTTCCTCATAGTATCTAACACTTGCTATAGATATGATCATTATGAACAACAATGGGGTCCTCCAGCTCCCACATCATGCAGCTACAGCACATTGCCTGGCCTGGCATCTCTGTTTTCTGTTGTGTAAGAACAGATGTTGGTTTTCCCATTGACCTGGTATTTCTTGTGAACTGTCTTAATGAGTGCAAGGTAAAAAGCTGCAAAAAAATGCTTTTTTGTTATTCAGCCATACTGAAGTTTGCTAACTTAGAACATAGAACATGGAACAGTACAGCACAGCACAGGCCCTTTGGCCCATGATGTTGTGCCGACCTACTAAGATCAATCTACCCTGCATACCCTACATTTTACTATGCTCCATGTGCCTATCCAAGAGTCGCTTAAAAGTCTCTAAAATATCAGACTCCACTACCAAAGCCGGCAGCGCATTCCACACACCCACCACTCTCTGTGTAAGGAACCTACCTCTGACATCTCCCCTATACCTTCCTCTAATCACCTTAAAATTATGCCCCCTCGTAATAGTCATTTCCGCCCTGGGAAAACATCTCTGACTATCCACTCTATCTATGCCTCTCATCATCTTGTACACCTCTATCAAGTCACCTCTCATCCTTCCTCGCAATGAGAAAAGCCCTAGCTCCCTTAACCTTTCCTCTCAAGACCTGCCCTCCAGTCCAAGCAGCATCCTGGTGAATCTCCTCTGCACCATCTCTAAAGCTTCCACATCTTTCCTATAATGAGGTGACCAGAAATGAACACAATAATACACAACAAACTTGTGTCCTGTCTCCTTTCAATGGGAGATATCTCATTTTGTAACATCACAGAGACAATGGAACTGATTACTTTGCTTAATGAGACATCTGGATTGTCTTGACTGTCTGAACTGACTGCATTTCTGACCTTACCTGCGACAGAGAAAATGAAGATGCTACATTCCAGTTCAGCAATACAACAGGGTTTCTAAACAAATGTATTCCTCTCGGTGTTTCTTCAAGCTTCACAGAGAGTGCTGGTGAAAGAGAAGTTGTGACTTTCAGCAGCTTTATTTCCCTTTGAAACGTGTTTCATCCTGGATGATTGGACTATCAGAAAATGTCAGCCATAAGGGGATCAGTGAGCTCAGTTGGCTGAATGGCTGGTTTGAGTGCAGAGTGAAGCAAACACCACAGCTTCAATTCCTCCAATGGCTGGGGTTACCATGAAGGTTCCACATTCCCAACCTCACCCTTGCCAGGGGCATGGTGACCCTCTGCTTCAACCACCACCAGTTGTGTCTCTCAGAGAGAACAGCTGTCTGAGACTATGGCAACTTTACATTACTACACCTTCGAATCATATCGTACAGAAGAGGCCATTTGGCCCATCAAGTCTGCACCACCTCTATACTAGTCCCACTTTCCAAACTCACTTTGTGACTAAACTGCTCCATCCCATGAAATATCCTGGTGAATCTCCTCTGCACCCCCTCGAGAGCAATCACATCCTTCCTATAGTGTGGAGACCACAACTACAGAGTGTACTGGAGCTGTGGCCTGACCAAAATTCTACACAGCTCCAACATAACCTCCCTGCTCTTATAATCTCTGCCTCGACTCAGTTTATGAACAAAGCCTCTGTTTTTTTGCCGCTGTGGCACCATTCCAAGTGGCTACTTCGCATGTTCAGGCAGAAGGTATAGAAGCTTGAACACACACACCAACAGGTTCAACAATTAGCTTCTTCCCTGCTGTTATGAGACTTCTGAATGGACTCTAACTTCAAATAATATTGATCTTGTTAACATTGATCTTGCTTTGTGCCCCTCCTGTGCAGTTTAAACTGTATGCCTCACTCTGTCTAAGCACCCTATGATCTGTATGTCCTTTTTTGCTATGATCTGCCGATACTGCTCACAAAACAAAGCTTTACACTGTACTTAGGTACAGGGGACTCCAATAAATCAAATCAAATAGTTTTACCCAATTCTCGAAACTCAGTTTGCTTTGCCACCCGTCTCTCTGTTGGTTCTCTCTGATTTTTGAACCATAGTTTATTTTAACACCGTTTGTCTCTCACGACCCTCTGTGAACTTTGTATCTCCTTTCTAATGGTGATTGTGAATGCCGTCTCACTGTCAGATTAACTCTCTCCCACAGCACAGGTTCACCTTGTATAGACTGTCCCTGTTCCAGGCCGGAGAACAAATTACAGCCTCACCTTGGGCATCCCAGAGGCCAAATTACACCAGAAGATGTAGAGCAGAAGTAGGCCATTGGGCCCGTCGGGTCTGCTCCACCACTCAATCATGGCTGACATGTTTCTCAATCCCATTTCCCCACAAACCTTGATCCCCTTACTAATCAAGAACATATCTATCTCTGTATTAAACAGACTCAATGACGTGGTCTCCACAGCCCTCTGAAGCAATGAGTTCCACAGAATCACCACCCTCTGCCTGAAGAAATTCCTCCTCCTGTCAGTGGGAATTGAACCCACATTGTTATATCAATCTGCAATGCAAACCAGCTCTCCAGCTAATTGAACTAACTGACCTTATATTGCTGGGAATGGACCTGAAACCAGCTTGGAACTAACTTTCACCGTGGAATATTCCAGTGGGTATGAGCTGTGTGACAATAATGTGTCTGCAGACAGGCAAAGCTCTCAAACACCAGCACATATTTCAATTACAAGCTTTATTGGCTGGAAACAACAGGCCGTTGAATAAGAGCAGGAGCACAGTTGAATATGTTAAAAAGTATTAAAATCATGACAAACATTCATGTGATACAATTCAATGGTAACAAGCGTAAAAGGAATCTCAAGATTTTATTGAATGGAGAAGTAGGCTGAGAGGCTGAATGGCCTCCTCCTACATTTTGCTAATATATTTGCACAAATGTCATTGTAAGTCGATCCTGGACTGAGTAATTATACATGAGGAACAGTACAGCTATGGTTAAGTGAGTTGTTCTCTATTTTCCCTGTCTATAACTTCACCAATAAAAAAAATCCGCCTTGAAGAATTGATGATTGAAAGTAATATTACCTT
>NC_063340.1:89669093-89716799 GCF_021869965.1 Rhincodon typus
TGCTTGGCCTGCTGTGTTCATCCAGCTCTATACCTTGTTATCTCAGATTCTCCAGCATCTGCAGTTCCTACTATCTCTGAACCCATTAAGAGTACTCTCAGCTTTTTGCCAATCAGCCAATCCTCTATCCATGCCAGTACCTTGCCCTAACCCCATGGGGTCTTATCTTACTTAGCAGCCTCCTGCGTGCTGCCTTGTCAAATGCAGTGGGGAATACTCTGAAGTCCATAATCAAGTATTTCAGAACAGACCACTTAGACCTGGCAAGACTCCCAGTCCTGGGTGCTTGCCCTGTAGACCCCTCTCCCCTTGCTGGTCCCTGGCCATGTAGACCCCTCTCCCAGTGCTGGTGCTTGCCCTATAGACCCCTCTCCCATGCTGGTCCCAGCCCTGTAGACCCCTCTCCTATGCTGGTCCCTGCCCTGTAGATGCCTCTCCCAGTGCAGGTCCCTGCCCTGTAGACCCCTCTCCCATGCTGGTCCTTGCCCTGTAGACCCCTCTCCCATGCTGGTCCCTGCCCTGTAGACCCCTCTCTCAGTGCTGGTCCGTCCTCTATAAACTACTTTCCCAGTGCTGTTATTTTCCCCTTTATGACTTTCTCTCTTAATGCTTGTCTTTCCTTTCTTGGCCTCACTCTTTCGGTTCTTAACAAATATTACAATTCTAATTATAATGAAGGCCTGCAAATATATACCTCTTCTGGGAAATCACATGATATTTTCTCAGTGACCTTCTCCTGTTCTCTGCTTCTCTCTGCTGGCCGGAGCCCTGACCCAAGCTGAGTTGTGAAAAATCTACATTTAACGAGAGAGCAGATGGCCCCTGGGTTTTCTGTCTCATCACAAAGGCTTTCCTTCCAACAATACAACACTCGTTCAGTGCTCTCCTGGATTCTCATTTCCAGCCTCTGCAGTGGGTCTTGTTCACACAGTGCTGGAGCCAGAGGTGAGAGAGCTCCCACTCAGAGCTCAGTTGGCCACACTCCCAGCGCAGAGGTTAACCCACTGGGCAGAAGTGCCCTACAAATAATGTGTCAGTGGCCAGCTTCCAACATTGCTTATACTCCAGAACCGTCCTTACAGATTGAAGTTAAGCAAATGTAACACGAATTTTAAAAAGAGCTCGAGACAAAACAGGGCATCATAGACAAGTGGCTCTGACATCAATAATGCGGAAGATGCTGGAGTCCATTCTCAAGGATGTTTTGGCAGAGAACTTAGAAAACAGTGGTAGAATCAGGTACAATCAACATGGATTTACTAAAAAAGAAATCATGACTAACAAATCTATTGGAATTCTTCAAGGATGTATCTCATAGAGTTGACCAGTGGGAACTAGTGAATGTGGCTTATTTGGACTTGTAATAGGCTTTTGAGAAAGTCCCACAAGAGAGATTAATGTGTAAAATTGAGGCTGGGTGGGGGGGCTACTGTTTGAGATGGTTAGAGAACTGGTTAACAAACAGGAAACAAAGAGCAAGAATAAACGGGTCTTGTTCTGAATAGTGGGGTACCTCAGTTCTAAGACCCCTGCTACTTGCAATATATATGAACGATTTAAGACCTTATAACTTGAGCACTTGTGATTATCCAAAACTGACCCATTGCCTGCTGAGAGTATAAGCCCCTCCCCACTAACCCCCTCCAGGGTAGGGAAGCTGAGACCCCGCTTGCACAATGTCACCATGGGATATTATTTTTCATCTTGTCTAAACTATGTGACTGAGAATAGCAGTAACAGGGTGAGGAAACAATCCCAGATATTCCTCCTTTGTCATTTTGTTTTCCTTTACCCCCACTGGTTGTCCCATCAGCCTTGATGAGGCCAATACTCTTGAAGCTGCCAGATTATTCCCCAAAGTGAAATCAATTCCCTCAATAGGAGTGTGTTTAAGGGGAAGGTGATGGCCGAGTGGTGTTATCGCTGGACTGTTAATTCAGAGACCCAGATAATGTTCCAGGGATCTGGGTTCACATCCCACCACGGCAGATGGTGGAATTTGAATTCAGTAAAAATATCTGGAATTATGAATTTAATCATGACCATGAATTGATTGTCGGAAAAAGTCATCTGGTTCTTTAGTGTCTTTCAGGGAAGGAAACTGTCATCCTTTCCTGGGCAGGCCTACACGTGACTCCAGACCCAGAGCAATGTGGTTGACTCTGAATTGGGAGTGAGCAATAAATGCTGCCTAGCTAGCAATGTGCTCATCCCATTAATGAATAAAAAAAGTCCACCCACTACAGCATCTCCATTGACCAAGTCATTCTTTATCTAACTCTGTGTAATGAGACTGGTTTGTAATCCCCATGAATGCCTTTGATTAATATTTTCTCCTTCATTAATCCCTCTGGAAGACAACCAGGACCATCATGCAGCAACAGTGACTGACTTGCTCCAGTGTCTCTCAGGAATTTTATTAGTTTACCTCCTTGATTCGAAGCACAAGAAAATATTTCGCATTTTCAGGCTAAATGTTCAGAACCTCCAGTGGTCTGAATCTACCTGCCAAGGTGCAGAAAAAGAAATTTCATTGCTGTCCTTCTAAGGAAATGTGTTCTCGCTGTACTACCTCTGCAGTTTTCTTTCCTGATGTACCCTTTTTCAGAGATTCCTGCAATTAGTCTGCCATTTAACTTCCAATAACTGGGTTTGGAACATCTGGACTAAATACAATGGAATCATTTTAATCCCTTCAGACCACTTTCTGGTTTGAGCCTTTCTCCTTCATTAATTTAACATTCCAAAGTCTGTCCTCTATAGCTATCTGCCCTTCTATTTTCTGTACCTTGAATTTCTCTCACGATTATTTACCCCGCCTGGAACCATGTGTCTGAGATATCAGAGGTATCTGCCTGAGCTGTTACTTCTCTGCTCCTACAGTCTGGGCGCACATTTAGATAAGCTTGTAAGTTTGCAGGAGTGCACTTTCTCAATTCTTTCATGATCATATTTTCTCTTACTGTCTCAAAATCTTTCTCTAATTGGGGAAATCTAAACAATCAATCCCAAAGCATTTCAGTGCAATTACGTCCTTCTGATAGTGCAGTGACCAGAACTGCACGCAGTATATGATCTGTGGTCTAACCAATGTTTTATAAAGTTGTAACAAGACTTCCTTGTTCCTATATTCTGCACCCTGACTAATGAAGGCAAGCATCCTGTAAGGCTTTTGCACCGTCCTGTCTGATACCTTCCAGGATCTATGGACGGTACAGGAAGGTGCCTTTGTTCCTTAGTACTTCCTAGGGACCTACCATTCATTGTGTATATCCTTCCATTATTAGACCTCCCAGAATTCATCACCTAACACTTATTGGGATTAAACTTCAGCTGCAATTACTCTGCCAAATTTACCTGTGATCACTATCAGACTGTAGACTAGGACCATCAGCGACACCACCACCAATCTTTGGATCGTCTGCAAACTTACTAATTATACTTGTTGAGAGTAAGAAGGTTCAAGCTTTATTTCTGAAACTACTGATCAGAATCTTTCACCTAGTTTTTGGGTTGTGTTCTTTGCATACGAGTATAATAAACAATGTTCTGTATATGCTCAGGGTCTGACCAACTATTGTTGCCAAATTGTAAAGATACAACTTATGGCCACCTTCATATTGAAGAGGAGAGCTGAAGGGAGATTTAGGACCCACATCCCACTTGTGATCCCTTTTCCCATTCTCTGAACTGACGCTCAGTCAGTGATACAAATACTCAGCTTTTGACAGCACCTTTCACCACAGAACATCCCAAAATGCACCATAAACAGTGAAGATCTTCTAGTCACTGTTGTTAAGGAAAAGGAGCAGCTAATTTGTACACAGCAAGATCCCACAAACAGCAATGTAATCATGGTCAGATAATATCGCTCAATGATATTGATTCATTGATGAATATTATCCAAGACACCGTGGAGCACCCCACTGCCCTTCTTCAAAATACTGCCACAGGATCTGGAACCTACGGGGAAGATGGGCCCTGAGTTTCATGACTCATTCAAGTAATAGCACCTCTGACAGTGTAGCACTCCCTCAGTATCACACTAAACTGCCAGTGTTTTCAATTTCTATGCTTCAGCCTTCAGTATGGATCTTGAACCCACAGCTTTCTCAATTCAGACGCGAGAGTGTATCCAACTGAGCTCCAGCTGAGCTCTGAGGACGAGCTCTCTGACCTTTGGTTCAGACGCTGTGAGAACAAGACCCACTCCAGAGGCTGGAGCTCAGAATCGAGGAGAGCACTGAGTGAGTGTCGTATTGTTGGAAGGAAGGTCTTTGAGATGAGACAGAAAACCAAGGATCTGTCCGCTGTCTCGTTGAATGTGGACTTCTCACAATTCAGCTTGACTCAGCGCTCCAACCAGCAGAGGGAAGCAGAGAGCAGGAGACAGTAGCTGAAAAAATATGAGATAACAAGGTGTAGAGCTGGATGAACACAGCAGGCCAAGCAGCATCAGAGGAGCCGGAAGCTGATGTTTCGGGTCTAGACGCTTCTTCAGAAAAAATATCACAGAAAAAATATAGCTGAAAAAATATCGTGATTTCCTGGAATACAGAGGGGAATCTGAAATTCTTAACTGTTACCAGAAACATGTTAGTTGCTTCAAACAGAAAGGGTGCAGCTATTAAAGAAGATAGCACTGAGAGGGAGAGAGCTAGTGGGAAAACACCAACACAGGGCAAGGGGTCAAAAGGGAGGGAGCAACAGCAACGACAACATTGTACATTTATATAGCACTATTAACACAAATCAATCTTCCCTAATTGCTTCACAGGAGCACTATCAAACATGACAGTGAGCCATGTAAGGAGATATTAAGTTAGATACACAAAGGTTTGGCCAATGGGGTGGCTTGTCAGAAGGTGCTTGAAACAGGAAAGTGAGTAAGTAAGGGAAAGGAAAAAGGAGTGAATTTCAGAGTTTGGGGATGATGCAAGTGAACTCTTGGTGGAGCAAATAACATTGGGGATGTATTGGAGACTGGAATTAGACAATTACAGAGAACTCTGAGGGCTGTACAGGGTTTAGGAGATTACATAGAAAGTGAGGGATAAGGCCATTTAGGGATGTGAAAACCACGACAAAGATACAATGATCAAGACGCTGCTTTACCACGAGCCAAACTAAACCAATGAGCTCATGGGTTAAAGTGAAAAAGGGACTTTCCAAGAGTGTTTTATGACCTGTCTCTGTAGGCAGAACAGTGTCCCCTCTTAAATATCTCCTCCTGCCACTGCCCTCAATTAAACTGTCATTGGTTCATCTCTTCCCAATGGGCCTGCAATGACCTCACTCTCAAACCTTCCTGACACTTCTCATCCTCTCCCTTAGCAAGGGGGAGCCTGGCTGGACACTGACATTAGGAGTCAAAGGTCAAATCTCTGCTGGTCTCCCACCTTCTCTCATTGTGAACGTCACTTACACTGGCTCTGACCTAGCAAGATTCCCATTTAAAAATTCCTGCATTCTAATCTGATCATATTGTCACTCCATTCATTTCTCTGGAATCATCTCCAAAAAGGCTCTCCCAAGATCTCTGATTCTGGCTCACTATCCATCACTGATGTGGCAGGGGCTTGCTTCAGTGCACTTCCTCATGCTGTTGTGGCCACAGGGACAGGTTTTGGCAGAGGTGACATTCTGGGTCTGGTCAGTGGCAGTGGGAACTGCTTCAGTGTGCTTCCTCCTTGCTGTCGTGGCCTAAGGGGACGGTTTGACAGCTGCAGAGTGTGGTGGTGTCCCGTAACCACTTAGGATATCAAGAGCACAATCAAGAGGACTGCAGGATACTTTCTTTGTTTTCTTTTTCATTTTACAACCTTTATATTCTATGTTTTGGTTTATTTTTCTGTGTTTTAAGATGATACCAGAGAATGGTGACACTGTACAACACTTTTCACTGCACCTTGTAACAAGATACACATGACAATAAATAAATAAATCAATAAAGAAAGCCTGGAAGGAACAAAAAATGAAATTTGTCCTAACTTTGTGTGATTTAGTTCTTTTTATAATTTATGTAATTAAAAAGGCACTGGCTTATGGCGACTTATGCACATTTTATTTTCATAAATACATGTAACAATAAATTGCTATCACTTTGCAATCTCTCCCACATTGGTGGCTGTACCTTCAGCTACCTGGACCCTTCTCTCTGGAAAACCTTCCTCAAGCCTCTCATCTCTCAGCCTCGCTTTCTTCTTTTAAAATGGTCTCTAAAACTTCCTTTTTTAACCAAGCAAGTCGCCTGTACAACTATTTTGAATGCTGGCAGCAATACATTTTAATAGTACATTTAATTCAGCTCAACTCAGATCTGTGGCCTGCAGAGGGAAGCAGAGGGCAGGTGAAAGTTACAATGAAAACAACACAATTTCCAGGATTGGTAGGAACTGCAGATGCTGGAGAATATGAGATAACAAGGTCTAGACCCGAAACGTCAGCCTTCCAGCTCCTCTGATGCTGCTTGGCCTGCTGTGGTCATCCAGCTCTACACCTTGTTATCTCACAATCTCCAGGAAAACAGGTTTTCTGCAAACTCACTGTGGTCAAAAACACTTTTCAATCAAAACAGTTAAGAGTGAAGCTGAATAAAAACCCAAAGAACTCAGATAGAAAGACCTAAATTGAACAGACTGGCACTGGCAGATGGGTCTACAGGGGAGGGAGCGGTACTGGGAGAGGGATCTACAGGGAGGGAGTGGCACTGGGAGATAGATCTACAGGGGAGGGAGCAGCACTGGGAGCGGGATCTACAGGGGAGGGAGCGACACGGGGAGAGGGGTCTACGGGGAGGGAGTGGCACTGGGAGAGGGATCTACAGGGGAGGGAGCGGCATTGGGAGAGGGTCTACGGGGGTGGGAGCTGCATTCCAATGGATTATAAACCACAAAGTATTCCTCAGTGACCCCTGATTTACTTTGATAGACCAATTGAAAACTTCACAAGATCCAGGCTGTTACCTTTGGTTATCTGAGTGACATGCCACAGTCTTCTGGATGCATTCATTTTCTTCCCATCAACTCATTAAAAGTGGAGCCTTCATTTCAGCTTCTTTCATAATTTCCCTCCTACACGTCTTTACTCCCTCATTGTACAATTACCTTTCAGGTTGCTTGATCTTTGCATTAAACTTAGCAACTGCTCTGGTTAGTTCATTTGCCTTGGTTTCCAAGTCATCTATAGACCCTTACCCAAGTTTGTCTAATTCACAAATATTCCATTCTGTTCAGAATGTACCTCTTAGTTTTTGGTTGATTTTGTCTGCAGACACCAGGTCACTTTTGACAAAGTGATGAAAAGCTAGCAAATACATTAAACTAAAAGAATATATGTATACTTCTAGAAAAGTGATAAACAAAGTAGATTTTGTTTAAAACGTTTTAATCTTTTTTATTGTGCATGTGTGGAATGAGAATTGGCAGTGAGCGTGTGCAATTATCAGTGGATTGTTGGTGTTAGGAAACTTTGTAACTGATTGTTCCTTAAACTCTTCCAGCTTATCCATCAGCTCCTCATTCTGTGCATTAAATTTGTTCTAGCTGCTTTTAAAGTCTTCCATTCTGCACACAGCATGTTCTTGTTCTCCAGTTTGCATTAGAATTCAAACATTCATCGTTCTTAAGATGAAACTGCAAATGTTCATCAGTCTTGATTGTTAATTCTACATTCACCCAACTGTTAAAATTCATCAGCAATTCAGTTTCCAGTCCAAGCCATTTTTCATGCCGTTTTATGGAAAATTTCAGTTAGTTGTTTCAAATCTTTATTTAAGCTTTTTTTTAGAAATGCACAGTTGCTACCGTGCAAGTGTCACGGCTTATATTTTCATCAGCAAACTCCTCCTTGTGTAGAATTTGCTTCTTGACACTGATCAATAATTTTTCAGCATACTCTTGGCACCACCTTTGATGTACTTGCATTTCTGAAGCTAACTTTTTTTGTTTTTGGGTTCATTGATTTTTCATTTATTCAGTCCACATTGACAGAGGTTCTCTCTCCTTACCTCTTTCCTCCACTGCTAACTTCTGTCTCTGGAGATCAAGCTCAAATGTCTTTCTCTTCAAGTTTTTTCATTTCTTTTTCCTCGTCTATTTCAAGCTGCTTCATCTGTCATCGAATTCCAACCAATTCAAGCTGTGTCCCACTTGGATTAAGCTCTTCTTCCACTCCCAGATGTGCTCTGTCACCTTAACTGGTTCTGCTTTTTAGCCCCAATTTTTAACTTAATGTTATAACTTTATTGCCAATATCATTAGCCTGGCCTTGGCTGATTTTTGCAATTCAATCAGGCATAACTCTTCCTTTTCCAAAACATTCATGATTAGGGAAGCAACTATTTAACTTTTCAACATGTTTGATAAAATTCACAATGAAAATCTGATCAACTTTAACCTCAGCAAGTCGCAGCATTCTCAGTTCTTTAAAGCCTGTAAGAGACACCACATTATGTTATGATGCAGAATCACACTGTCAAATTTATGTTACAATCTGGCTGGGAAACAGTAAAAAAAAAGTGGACCAAAAGTGAGAGAGATCTGGGTACTTAGTAAGAGAAAGCTCCAGCTTTCAATGGCTTTGAATCAACAATAAACTTTACGATACAAAGCAACAGTAATACAATCTAATACTACACACACAACATATTCTAGCATTCAGAATGAATGAGGCAAATATTGGCGATGAGAAATTATGATCAAACACCCCCACTGGATATATCAAATAGAAAATGTCATTAAGACAGATTCCACAGATTTCTCAGCAAGCCAGGTATTAGGGATCAAGTGGGTCATCAAATCTCATTAAAACTTCACAAGGCTTGCCAATCCTTCTCTTTCAAAGATCCAGCTTCAGAAATCCACCAAAAAGACACTCTGTCACAGATGAGCTCAACAATTTGACAAATCCTTGTTAGGGCAGATGTGGAAAGATTGTTGACTCTTGTGGGAGAGTCTAGGTCCAGAAGGCATAATCTCAGAAGAATGAATCACCCTTTTTCAGACAGAGATGAGGAAGAATTTCTTCTCTCAGAGGATAGTGAATCTGTGATGTACTTCACCGCATAGGTCTGTCAAGTCTTTTTCATTAAGGATATTCAAGACTTAGAGAGACAGATTTTTAATCAGTAAGGCAATTGAGGGCTATGGGGAAAAGGCAGTGGAGCTGAAGTTTCAAATGAGTCATATTGTCACTGAAGAGTACAGCAGACTTGATAGGCCACATCTGTACCTATGCCATGGTCTTCCTGATTGTTAACCCTCCTTTCCTGGAATTCTTCCCCTCGATATTGTCTCTTGATTTCAGCTCCGAATTGTCAGCACAGCTCCAGCTTTTCACAGACAATGAGCTTCCACAAGTTCGTACTACCCTTGGGTTTCTCCAGGCTCTGATATTTCTCAGCTGCAAATATTGTTTGTGGGCTGTGATTTGAAATGTAATGCCAACACAGTCACTTCAGTTCCTGATACAGCTGAGATTACCACAAAAGTCCCACCTTCTCAACCTCTCCCCTTATCTGAGGTGGAGTGATGCTTGATTAAACCATCACCAGCCATTGCTCTCTAATGAGAAAGGAGGCCTATGGACCTCTGAGTCTATGGTGACTTTACCTTACTATTAGTGACTATTCTGATGGGTTAAATGAAAAACGATTAGAGAGCAGTTTCTGGAACAGCGATATAATCCTGTTTGTACGAGGGAGCAGGTGATTGCAAACTGCTGGAGTTAATGGAGAACTCTTTATAGTGTGGGGTCCAGGAAAGGGGCATTGAAAGCATTGGCTTGTTTTTGGTTTAGACTAATCAAGGATTGATTTTACTTAGAAAATCTGAAGATTGAAAGCTTTTGGTGCCGTTTTTGAAGAAAGAAGACTGAGGTCAGAAGCAAATATTGTTTCTCTCCTGGAAAGGAGTACAGGGCAACTGAAGGAAAGTGCACCTTGGTGTGTGTACATGTGTTTAGTTAGAAATCTGCGCATTTTAAAAAGACTGATAAATTCTAAAGTTTTTTTAATTCTATAATAAATGATGGACTTAAATGAGAAAATAACAGATTTATAACCAAGGATTACTGCATGGCTTGAAAGCAAGTAACCTGACACTCATTGTAAACAATGTTTACATAACTGCTGTTTCCAGCAGTGGTTCAAGTATTGCTTGCCGTCAAAGGGTTGTGCACAAATGGAGCCTTGGTTGATAACAATACCTGAGAGGTCTGTAAACTAGGGACTCATTAATGATGGCAAAAGCCTTCTGCCTGCCAACAACTTTTAGGTTTGGTTCTCAGATAGCTGAACAGCTTGGGACTGTGAACAAGATACAGAGAAGCCTTTAGACATATAGCAGCTCAGGAGCTCTCTCTGTTCTCTGCAGTAAAAACTAATTTAAGCCTAAAGAAAACAAAGGTAATTTTCATCCAGCAGTTGCTGTAAGCTATAACATTTTGCAAATCAGTGAAACATCTGGAGAATAAACACTGCCAAACAGCACTCTGATTAGCACAAGAACCATCTCAGCAGATCCTGTGAACAAAGGCCACTGACATGCTTTCTCAGTTTTCCCTCCTTCAATGATGACACCCATGTTTTATTTTGTGCGTGTATGGGTGAGTGTTTATAAGGGGATTAGAGATTTAACTAGCATTTCTATGCAAACTTTCTATTTTTATTTCAAAATTTCCAGCATCCACAGTATTTCACTTTTACTTAAGACTCTCATTGTCTGTTTGACTATCCCATTATATCAGCATTTTTTAAACAGTGACTGCAGATCACCAAACAGATATTAGAATAAATTTAAATTACTCCTTAAATTAATGAAAAATAAACTCTATTTTACATTACTTATTTAATTGTTTTAATAGTGTCAAAAATGATGTATATTAAATGTTCCTCTTTTAGTCAAGCGCACTTGCAGGTCAGCTTTTACCTGATAATATTCCTGTGAGTCATCTTTGGACAGTTCATTAGAAAAGTTTTATTAATTAAAATTAGAACTATAGAAACACACAGTGCAACAGGAGGCCATTCAACCTATTTTCCTGTGCTGGGTCTTTGAAAGAACCATTGTGCTTAGCTTCACAGCCCCACACTTTTTCCCTGCGAGGTCCTTGTCTTCAAATATCTGTACAATTCATTTTCAGAAATTATTGATGGAATCAGCTCCCACCATATTTTCAGGTTAAGTGTTCCATTCCTACCAACTCTTTGAGTGAAAACATTTCTGTTTCATCTCTGCTTTTTCCTCAATGATCTCAGTTATTGACCCACTTACCAGAATACCTTTCATCATGTTGAAAACCTCGATGCAGTCATCTCTTAACCTTCACCGTTCCAAGAACAGTACTAATTTTTCCAAATTCTCCTCGCCCTATACGCTGTCTACAGCCTCTACACCCTTTCCAGGGTATTGCCCAAAACTGTTCACAATTCTCTGGTTAACACTTAGAGTGTTTTAGAGAATTCCACTCCTCACTTCCCAAACCAAATAATTCAAGTGTTGTTTTTACTTAACCACCCAATCAACTTGAAGCGCCACCATTTGAAGGATGTGTGTTAATGGACACCAAGATGTTTCTGTTCAACACTTTTCAAAGTCAAGTCACTTTATTGTCCCATATTTCTAATTTAAGGTTAATGTGCCCAATTTTCCAGTTGGTCTATGCCATTCTGATGTTTGTAACTAGCCTCAATTATTAACTATTTCACTTTTGTACCATCTTTAAACTTTATATTGCTGCCCCTTGCACCTTAGTCTGGGTCATTTTAATTTTTTTACAAAAACAACCATGCTAAGATTGCAGTTGCAAGGTTATGTGAGAGAGACTGAAGGAACAGTGATACAGCTGCAAAGATAGTAGGAACTGCAGATGCTGGAGAATCTGAGATAACAAGGTGTAGAGCTGGATGAACACAGCAGGCCAAGCAGCATCAGAGGAGCAGGAAGGCTGACATTTCGGGCCTAGACCCTTCTTCAGAAATGGGGTTCTAAAATAAATAGGGAGAGAGGGGGAGGCGGATAGAAGATGGATAGAGGAGAAGATAGGTGGAGATGGAGCCAGTAAAAGTGAGTGTAGATGGGGAGTTAGGGAGGAGATAGGTCAGTCCAGGGAGGTCAGACAGATCATGGGGGCGGGTTGAGGCTAGTAAATTCGAGCAGTTGCATATACAGCTGCAAGTCAGCTTAGTGTCAGACTTGGACAGCAATTTGTAACCGGTGGTCTTCCCATACATTCACTGCTCTTGTCCCTCTGGATGGTTGGGGTTGTGGGTCTGGCATGTTGTTGAAGGAAACTTGCAGAGTATCTTGTAAATCACACACACTATTGCAACTGTGCATCTGTTTGGTGTGGAGGAAGTGAATGTCGAAAGTGCTCAATGCAGCATCAATAAAATATGATGCTCAATCCTGAATGGTGTCAAATCGAGTTACTTGAATATTTTTGGAGTTCACCCATTCAGGCAACGAGGAGTATTCCATCACTATCCTGACTGGTGCCTTGTTGGTTTTGGACAAACTTTAGGGAGTCAGGTAAGGCAGCAGAATTCCCAATCTCAGAGTCATGGTGTTTATGTAGTTGGATCAGTTACAACTCTGGTCATTAGCCAGAAATATCTGGTCATTGCCAGCTACGACAGGCATGTTACACACCATATAACAGCTGAAGCCTGGCTATTATCCAGGTATTGTTACACAAACAAACTGCTCCAGCATCTCAGGAACTGCAAATTGTGCCGAACATTGTGCTAATGATTAGCACACAATGCCAATTCTACCATATTGATGGAGGCAAGTGTAGCTGGGAAGCAGCTGAAGATAATTGGGCCTAGGTCACTAACCTGACAAACAGCTGCAGAGATATCGTGGAGCTGAGATGACTGACCTCCAACAACCACATCCAGCTTCTTATGAGCCAGGTATAACACCAAACAGTAGAGAGTTTGCCCCGATTCCCATTGATTCCAGTTTTTCTAGGGCTCCTCGATGCCACACTGGACCAAATATGCCCTTGATGTCACTCTAAGCCCACATCTGAAGTTCTGCTTATAGCCTTTTTCAAAATATGAATAATGAGGTTTGATACCAAGTTATTCTGATGGAAACCAAACTGACTGTGATCTGCAGCTGATTGATGACTAAATGTCACTCGGCAGCACTGTCAGCAATCTCCATCATAGAAAACATATCATAGAATGCCTACAGCATAGAAACAGGCCATTCAGCCCATTAATGACCACACCATCCTCCCACCCAGACCCTATCCCTGTAACCCTGCATTTGCCATGGCTAACCCACGTAGCCTACACATCTTTGGACTGTGGGAGGAAACTGGAGCACCTGGAAGAAACCCATGCAGACATGGGGAGAAAGTACAAACTCCATACAGAGACACAGTCAGTGCAATCAAACCCAGTTCCCTGGTGCTGTGAGGCAGCAACGCTAACCATTGAGCCACTGCGCTGCTCAACGATCAAGATTGGCTGAATTGGATTTTCTCCTGCTTTTAGTAGGACATAACCTCACAATTATCACTTGGTCAGTGTTGTTGTGGTGCTTGGATAGAGCGCAGCCATTAGTGGAGCGAGCCCTGATTAATACAGCTGAGATACTATCAGAGGCCTCTGCCTTATCACCACATGAAATGAACTGGCTGATAAGTGACACCTGTGGTTAATGGAAACGTCAGCAGGAGTTAGAAAGAGAATGACAGCACATATCTAACAAAAGGCTCTGGAACTGTGTTAACAGCAAATACAGCTACCAACGCTCCGCTGTTTTCCTTTAGGAATTAAAGATCTCCAGGAAAACACCACAAGCAAAATCCAGATAAATCACAGACATTAAAAATAATTACTATTTGTTTGGAACACTCATGAATGGTTTTAAAAAAAAGATGGTTCAAGAAGTTGGTTGGATGATTTTTGACTGTCAATCAATTTTGAGAGTTATCATTATTTTCCAATTGGCTGGGTGAAAAGATGAGCAAAACTGAAGATCAGCAAATATTGTGCATCAATGACAGGAACATTGAACAGCTGGGCATGGGATGGTTGGAGGAGGGAGGTCATTGGATGGAACATGCCTTTGCAGAGAATGGCAACCTTATCAGGAACACAGGGTCAATCACAGTGAGAACGCACCAGTCACGTGGTTTTTGCAGAATTTTTCATTTTTATAGATATTATAATGAGTATTAACAATGGACATTAAAACAAGTATGTACAATAATGAGGGTCAATATCAGACATTTTTCCTGATAACTTCACCTGAGCAAACAACCAAATGACCAGGCGACCGAGATCTCCAAACTGATAACTTTTGTTTGCAGCTTGAACCACTTGACCTGGGACATTGTCAATGTCTGGGCTTTGGTGACTAAACTAAAAAGCATTAAGTTTGAAGCTGGAACTGAGCAGAAGCAATTAGTAATCTATCAAGTATAAAAACTGTGTGCTTAACACAATGAGTCAATCATGGAGATTTTGGCCCGGGTATGTTTCTTTTTGAAAAGGGATTGAGGGGCAGGTTTGCATTCAATTGGAAGGTGCTGATGAAATTTGTCAAGTGTTCTACTGGGTGAATTCTGCAAGGAGCAACTCCCTGTCTGAACCTCAGTGCATCCCATTTCTTGCACTCCCAATTTTCTGCTGCCGTCCCCAGTTGTAAAACATACCCACACTTATCACAAGAACAACAGAGTTATCAGCCACTCACTCCCTATAAAAAGAACATCAAATGGAATTGAGTGGTTAAATTTAAATTGTAAACATGATTCATGAACTCGACCTTTAACCAATGAAGGGAGATCTAAATTATTGCATTGACCTTCAGTAGATGATGGATTGCAAGTGGTGCACCCACAAGTCAGTGCTGAGTTCACCTTTGTTTTCCACAAAAGCCTGCATTTGTATAGTACCATTAAGGGCCCATAACATCCCAAACCACTTCACAGCCAATTGAGTTCTTTCAAAGTGTAATCACTGTTGTAACAATAGTGCCCAGGATCTTTTACTTCCAAAGGGAATTTAGAGCTTCGGTTTAACACATATCCAAAAACAAGCACTTTTGACCAGATGGTGCTCCTTCATTACTGCACTCAAGCATCAGCTTCAGAGGTGTCCTCATCATTGTGAAGCTAATATCTTTCTCTGTCAGAGGGAACAGGCTACCCACTGAGCCCTGGCCAACAGCTGTAAATGCAAGAACATTCTTTACGCAGGTGATTACTTGGATGAGACAGTGGAACCTCACCTCAAAATTCAGTGATGGCACAAAAATAGGGGGCTTGATAAAAACAGTGAGGTAGGCTGTAAAAGATTTCAGGAAGACATGGAATGGGAAGACATATACAGAAGTACAGAAGCATGAGGGAATATACCTTTGTGTAGTCTAAGTATAGAATGAGAAGGAACAATATAACAGCTGTAAGTGTGGCACAAAGAGATGCCAATGTAAAAATGCATAAGGTGCTGAGTGATAGGGCAGGTAGATAAGGCAGAATGGGAGGCAACAAAATCCGGGGTTTTAAAATTAGCAGTCTGGAGTATTAGTGTCGTGGTTAGGTATTGGACTACTGAGCAGAAAACCCAGGTTGAAATCCTAACACAGAAAGATGATTTTATTTCCAAACTAAATCAATAAATAAAAAAGGGGATATCAGTAGAAGTGAAGCTGAAGCTTTAAATTGTCAGAAAAACTGATAAATTCATTTGTGCGCTTTAGGGAAGAAAATCTGGAATCCTTTCACAATCTGCCTGTCTGCAGTTGACTCAAACTGCCCTCTAAGTGGGTTAGTGAACTGCTCTGTTGTTCCAAACTGCCTGAATACTCCACCATCACCACCTTTGAGCTAACTGGGAATGGCAATACCTATTTGCCCCGCCAGTCACACCCACATCTCAAGAATTAATGTTGAATTTCCTTAACCTAGTGAGAAATTTGATGGGTCCCAGTACAAGCTCAGTCTTTGGTCTTGGGGATATCATTGTAGATTATTAAAGTGGTGGGGAGTGTCATTCACCAGAAACCATGGGAAATCATTGCTGTAAGGAGAGACGTCAGATACACATTTTTCACTCATTTTAAAATATTACATAATTTTCTGGTTCTCTTTCAGATGTGTTAATGGATGTGTTAATGATCTATATATCAATGCCAGCTGTCTGCCTTGTTTTCATAAACCATAACAACAGATTTGAAATTTTGAGTTGACTCAGAGCCTCATTGTTTTGAAAATATGCTCCAGGTTTCCAACAACGTGCGTGCAAAGATGTGCTTCCCACAATCATCCTTGAACAACTTAACTCTAATCATAAGGTTGTGGTATTTTGTTCTGGACCTCTCCATAGGAGGAAACAGGATCTCTCCATCTACACCATATAACTTTTAATAATCTTAAATGGCCAATCAGACCACAATTTAATCTTTAAACTCAAGGAAATACAAAATCTAACCTATGCAACCTGTTTTCATCATTACTGATTAACTAAGACTGTCAAGGGGATAAATGGCCTATTCTTGTTCCTATACAGGGACTGCTTTCAATGAAGCATGAACAGATTATCTATAAATTACTTTAATAAGGCAACTGGGGAAAGAGAGTTTCCGTTGATTGGAGAGCCAGTGATTAATTAAATCGATCACAGATGGTCGGACAAGTTAGTTGTTTTGGAGTTGGTGCAACGTCATTTGGAATGGCTGGTGCTTCCTCTATATAAAAAAAATCTGGATAAACATTAGAAGCAAAGTAAGGTACAGGGGTACGGGGATAGAGTGGAGGGCAGTTGGATTAGTTTTACAACAGACTACAAAACTGACTGCAAGTAGAATGGGATAAATGGCCTCCTCCTGTGCTGAAATCTCCAAGCAATTAAGCTTATCACAACATGAGAAAGAGACTGATGTAGTGGTGCATGCAGCTTGTATAACATAATCTGTGAATGTGGAGCCAGATTATACCCGTATGAAGAAATTTCACAAGAATTCTCACTCGCAAATGGTCACAAGAAAAAAAGGTGAGGCAGATCAACCAGGAAAAACAGCGGGCTGCCTGACAATTAAACTCCAAAAACTGTGTGTGAATGGGACTGAAGTAGGATTGATGGAAAGTGTAACAATTGCAGGGAGAAATGATCACCCCACAACTGTTTTCCAGCTGGCATCATGGGACCGGCCCATCTCCGTGATACAGACTTGAACAAAACAGCAACACCTTAATGGATTTGCCTGGATTAGTTGTAAGGATTTGTCATTGTACCAGTTTAACATTCCTCAGGGCAAGAAGTAATTTGACTGGAATCCGGTGAAATCCATTCATGGCCCCTTGGAACAGGGAAACTCAATGCTATAAAACAGACTTTCATCAGTGTACTTAACAATTGTTTGTTTAAAAGGAAAACAGTAAAGCCATTGCTATACAACATGCTAGATAGAAAGTGAGAATTGACCGGTTAAATTATATGCTCAACCTGCAAAATCCCTGATTGTAAAAGTCAGTTTTTTTTTTCCTTTTGCAGCAATACATCATTGAACTCTTATACAGCGCAAGGACCACACTGTAAAGTGCAAAAAAAAACAAACCCATTAAAATAGCACCAGTCTTTTTGTTCCTTTCTGACTGCATGACAGCCTGTGCGGAGCAGAACACTAACGCCTGCACTCAGGAAGGTTGAACACTGGAACTCAGTTGGCACTGGTGTCTTCTAATAGGAAAGAGGAGGCGGAGTCCTCATTGCGTACAGGGTGGAAACAAAGTCCTTTTCACCCTCTCCAGCTCATCTTGTGTTCACACCTTTAAACCAACAGAGTCTTCAGTGATAGTTACACAGGGGGAACCTGGCAAAGAAACACAGTTTAAAAGTCAGTCCATTTCATGCCAGAACAACACATGGGGGTTACTAGCATCAATGTTTTCTCTTGGCTGCAAAGAAACTGGGAAACCATTGCACAGGGGACAAAGAGCCCAAGCTAAGGAATGGATTGGCTGTCTGGTACAGGCGGACAGTTGGGATAAAGGGCTCTTTTTCAGGGTGGCAGTCAGTCAGCGACTAGTGAAGTTCCGCAAGGGTCAGTGTTGGGACGACAACTATTCACATTATACATTAATGATCTGGACGAAGGAACTGAGGGCATTGTATCATCTGCAAACTCAGCAACAAAGTTAGATGGTGGGACAGGTAGTGTTGGAGAAGTGGGGAGAGTGCAGAAGTACTCGGACAGGCTAAGAAGTGGCAGATGGAATACAATGAGGGAAAATGTGAGGTTACATACTTTGGCAAGAAAAGCAGGCATAGACTACTTTCTAAACAGGTAAAGGCTTCAGAAATCTGAAGAACAAAGACTTGGGAGGCGTAGTTCAAGATTCTCTAAAGGTTAACACGCAGGTGCAGGTGGCAGTCAGCAAGGAAAATGCAATGTTAACATTCATTTCAAGAGGGCTAGAATACAAGAGCAGGGATATACTGTGGAGTCTGTATAAAGCTCTGGTCAGACTGCAGTTGGAATATTCTGAACAGTTTTGAGCTCCATTATCTAAGGAAGATACGCTGGTGTTGGAGTGAGTTCAGAAGAGGTTTACAAGAACAATCCCAAGGATGAAGGGCTGTCAATGAGGAGTGGGTGAACATACAGGGTCGGTACTCACTGGAATTTAGAAGGATGAAGGAGGATCTGATTGAAACTTACAGAATACGGAGAGGCCTGGATACTGTGGACATGGAGAACATGTTTCCACTAGCAGGAAATCGGAGTTTTGGGTAGTGAGGAATGATATCAAAGGATGCAACAGGATATAGATCAACTAGAAAGTTGGGCAGAGAAATGGCAGATGGAATTTAATCTGGCCGAGTGTGAGGTGATGCATTTTGGGAAGTCAAATGCAAGAGGAAAGTATACAGTAAATGGCCAGACCCTTAGGAGCATTGATATGCAGAAAGATCTTGGTGTCCAAGTCAACAGCTGTCTGAAAGTTGCAACACAAGCGGATAAGATGGTAAACAAGGTGTATGGCATGCTCAATGATTGGGGCACTGACTAAAGAAGTTTGCAAGTCATGTTGCAGCCGTATAAACCTTTGGTCAGGACACATTTAGTCGCCACTCTATAGGAAGGATGTGGAGGCTTTGGAGAGGGTGCAAAAGAGGTTTACCAGGATGTTGTCTGGATTTGAGTGGATTAGTTAGAATACTGATACTGTTGGGGGGTTTGTGGTTTCGAATGGATAGAAGCAAACAAACGTATGAAGGGAATGGAGAGGGTGGATAGTCAGAGTCTTTCTCCCAAGATGGAAATGTAAAATACTAGGGCACATAAGTTAAAGATGAGATGGGGGCAGTTTAAAGGAGATGTGCCGGGAAAGTTTTCTTTGTAAAAAGTACAGAAGGTGTTAGGTGCTGGGAACATGCTGCCAGAGGAGGTGGTAGAAACAGCAAAGTTAACAAGGTATTTAGACAGACACATGAACAAGCAGACAACAGAGGGATACAGACTGTGTGCAGGCAGATGGGATTAGTCTAGAACGGCATTATGGTCGGCACAGACAGGGTAGGCTGAAAGGCCGGTTCCCGCGTGCATTGTTTGATGTTTTAGGAGAGACTAGGATCCAAGGGCACAGCCTCAGACTGAAGAGATGACCCTTTAGAAATAAGATGAGGAATTTCTTCAGCCAGAGGTGGTGGCTGTGTGCATCTCATTGCTGCAGAGGGCTGTGAAGGCCAAGTCATTGGAACGTTGTTAAGACAAAGACAGATTCTTGATTCGCAAAGGGATCAAGGGTTACACAGAGAAGGAAGGAGGATGGGCTTGAGAAACATAATCAGCCATGAGCAAATGGCACATCAGACTCGATGGGCCAAAAGACCCAATTCTGCTTCTATAACTTATGGTTTGCTTTACAATGCATGGGTGATATTATAGCAGTAATCTCGTCGAACGAGTAAGCCAGAGGCTGAGACATGGTGACATGGAGCCAAATGCTACCACGACAGCTGATTAATTGAATTTAGACTAAATCAATTAATAAATACAATTTAGTGTTGCTGAAAAAAAAAGAGCATGTGACAAAGCTTTCCATCATGCATTCATCAGGACAATTTGCAAGAATACCAACAGTAAAAAGGGAACAACATTTACACTGTGAGACGAGAGTACTAATTGGTTGACAACTGGACTCTGATTAGTAAAGGTGCTGTCTTAGATAATGAGGATTGACAGGCAACTGCCAGGCTTCGTTTATATCTAAACCAGGCAGGTTGATGCTGATCATTAAAAATATTGCTCACCGTCTTTCTTCAGGGCAATTACATTCCCAAGAAATATCACAGGAACGAAATGAACCAAAGAGACAGACACAGAAAGGAAAGATCATATATGTAATTTCAGCTTTTCAGTTTGCACAGCAGTGAAGGGGAAGGGGGTGTGTGTGTGTCTCAGATACTTACCACAAAATCCCAATCATATCACTTTTTTGTTACCACCAACTCCAACAGACAGCGACAATCAGAACGAAAGCACAAACGCTCGCACCAGTCGCACCGATGACTGTACCCAATGATACCCTGTGAACTGCAAAACATTCAGGCATTGCTGTGACATTCACATATTCTCTCAGTCCCACAACACAAGAACATCAGAGATGCTTTCTGACCATCGCATTTAAAACATTTACCTCTTAAATCAACAACAACCTATTCTGCTGAATCTCAGGAACAAGGATTCTCAACCTTGTTCTGAAATGCCTCCAAGGCTCTCGTTCCTTCTTGTGATCTCGCTCAGGCCTACAACAATGTTTGCTGCCATCTTGTGCATCCTTGAGTTTAATTGCTCCTGCATTGTTGGCTAAGCCTTCAAACTGCTTAGGGTTTAACCTCTGGAAATTCCCTCTTGGCTATGCCTCCCACTTTCCTGAAGTGCTTCCTTGTCTCTTTGACCAAGTTTCCGTACACGACTCTATGTCATTCTTTGCTGGATGACTCTCCAGCGAAGCACCCTGAGATGTTAAAGGTGCTATAGAGATGCAAGTTGCAGGTGGACCAGATGTTCTGGAGTTCAAGGTCCGGCTTTGTCAGTTTTTCACACTCCCTCACCACCACTGAAGGGGTACTACAGTCTGTGATCTGGCTACAAGATGCAACCTCTCAAGTGGAGAACATATTTCGGGCAGCTGGGACAGGACAGGACTCCCATTCTTAATTCTGCCTTGGAGCTGGTCACCAGTCCAAGTTTAGTTGTTGGAAGGAACTGGAAATATCATGGGTCATTTTAAAAGTTGCTGACAGCATTGTAAAACTACAGCAAGTTCACCAATACCCTTCAGGGAAGGGTTAAAAGGAACCTACATCCCAGAAACAACATTAAATAGTGGTTGCTGCCCTCCCCGACTCCTCCTACAACAGATGGGCACAGAGGCTCTCCAAGTGGCTGAAGCGAAGCAGGGCAGGAGTTGTGAAGAAGTCTCACTACAGAGCGCTGGAGCGGGGGAGGCTGGGGTCAACTTCTTTCATCAAGTCTCTGGCTTCCAACTCATTGAAACATCACTGCCGTTTCCAAATGATATAGTTGCTCTAAGCAATGATGGTTTAATTCAACTTCCATTCTCAGTAACTAAGATTACAGTTACTGTTGGAAGCTAGGCATACTCCAGACACCATTCCAAAGAGACCAATTGATACCCAAGACTGCCAAATGAATAATGAGACTAGGACCTGGGGGCACAGCATCAGAGTGAAGGGATGAACCTTTAGGACTGCAATGTGGACAAATTTCTTCAGCCAGAGGCTGGTTAATCTGTGGAACTCATTGCTGCAGAGGGTTGTGGAGGCCAAGTCATTTAGGGTCTTTAAGACAGAGATAAATAGGTTCTTGATTAAGGGGGTCAAAGTTTACAGGGAGAAGGCTGGCGAATGGGATTGAGAAACATATCAAGCTGTGATCGAATAGCGAAGCAGACTCAATGGGCCGAATGGCCTAATTCTACTCTTGTATCTTATGGTTTTATGAATGACTTTCAATAGAAAATATGTGTTATTGGCAGAAAGACAGACCATAGAAGGCCAGTCTGCCCATTTCATCTGTGCTAGCTCTTTGAAAGTGCTGTCCAATTGGTCCCACTCCTCCATTCTCTCCCCCTAGACTTGGGAACGCTTCCTTTTCAAGTATTTATCCAACTCACTTTGTCCCCTCCACTTGTGCATGCAGTGCATTCTAGATCATCATAACTCAGTGTAAAATAAAATTCTTATCCTTGCCCGTCATTATTACCAACTATCTTACAAGCTTTGAGAACAGACCCCCAGAACAGGCTATGAAAAATCAGAATAGAGCAATCCACTGAATAAAAGCTGGATTTAATTTTTCAGGCTGCTTTAGACAGTTTCACTGACATTACCCATTTCACACACTTTTACTGCAATATCATTTGCCATACTCACTCAGCGTGAAAGTAGATGACAATCCCTCATCCAACTCCTGGTCCCACATCGTGCATGTGTAGTTGCCAGTGGGCCAGTTATCCATTTCTAGCGTGCTCTTCACACAGACACTGCCACCCGTGCAGTTAGTTAGCTGTGTGTGCGAGTAGCTGGTCAGATTCTTGCCTAGTCCATTTTCCCAGGTCACGCTAGGAGCCGGGTACCACCCTGAGGACTCGCAGACCAGCACCAATAGACCCAGGTCATCGGAAGGTGAATGAATGACAGGCTGCGTGCCAAGAGCTGCAAAGCAAAAAGCAAACAATCTGAACTGAGTCAGCAAGGCAGATGAAACCTTACCTCATTGAGTCCTCTTTAAAACACCAACACTGCTGTCCATTGGGGCTCTCACAGGACAACTGCTTGAGAATCGATGACCCTCTTTATGGTTACAGTTATGAAGTGGGAATAGGGCAGGGAAGGCCAGAAGAGAAGGGGATGGAAGCAGACTCTTGTTGAAGTTGAATTGGCTTCAGTAAACTGCCTTTAACAACAAGTTGACGTGCCATGTGATCCTGGGCTTTACGAACAGGGACAAAAGAAAGGAAATTATGGTTAACCTTCAAAAAATAACAGTTAGGCATCAACTAGGATCATGTGTCCAATTCAGACAATTAATCTTAAGGAAGGATTAAAAAAGACCGTGAACGAGGTGCAGAGGAGATTTACTTAAAATGAGACCACGGTTGACACAAATAAATGCAAAATTCTGCAGATGCTGAAAATCTGGAATAAAATGATGGGCTGGAGAAACTCAGCAGGTCTATCAGCATCAGTGAAGAGAGGTCCAGAGCTAACGTTTAGAGTTCAGTGTGGGTTCTGAAGAAAAGCCATACTGGACTCAAAACGTTGACTCCGTTTTCCTCTCTCCAAAGATGCTGCCAGATCTGCTGAGCATCTCAAGCATTTTCTGTTGATATTCCACAGATGACACACTCCAGTTTTGTATGTGGAGAAGATAGGGGTGTTTTCCTTTGAATGGAGAAGACCAAGACAGGGTGGGGAAACCGACACGGATTCTCAAACTTAAGAGTTTGTTATGAAGGAGCTACTGCTTCTGGAGGCAAAAGGATCAGAGGCCAGAGTTAGGATAATTGGGAACAAATTGAAAAGGAGAACTTTTTCCTAGTTGTAGCACATCATTATGATTTGCAATGTGCTGCTTGAAAGGGCAGTGGAAGCAGATTCTATGATTACAGTCAGTAAGCAACTGGATAAATACACAAAAGGAAGATTTGCAGAGATATGGGCAATTAAGCAGGTCAGTAGGACCAATTGGAGGGTCAATTTTCAAAGAGTCAGAGCTAGTTCCAATGGGAG
Organism: Rhincodon typus; assembly: GCF_021869965.1. Lineage (NCBI taxonomy): Eukaryota > Metazoa > Chordata > Chondrichthyes > Orectolobiformes > Rhincodontidae > Rhincodon > Rhincodon typus. Next base: position 89,692,879 of record NC_063340.1, read on the forward strand.
GAATAGCATCTTCCTGTGCTGTACAATTCAACATAATTCACATGCATATAAAAGACAGACAGTGACACTGGCAGATGGGTTAATTCAAGTTCAATATTCTTCAGTAAACAATGTCTTCATTCTCTCAACGTTTCTGATACACACCACCACATATTTGGCTGATCTTGTGGCCAAATTAAATTCCAAGAGGTTTTATAACATCAGGTAGTCTGCGGCAGCAAATGAAAAGTTCAGAAGTGAGAACCTGGTTGCTGTACTTTCCAGCAATGTCCAGCTAAAAAAATACTTGATATTAAGATTTCTGCGTATTGTTCAATCACAATCTTTTGCCAGGACCCACCCTCTTCACTGTGCCCTGAAAATTTGGCCCTTTGAATCTTATAGTCATGGCTCAGGGACAACTCTCTCATCTCCCAAGTAAGAAAACCAGGAATCAGTGCGGAAGGTGACCTGGAGCAGACAGCTATCTTTGCTCCAGTACAAATCACAGTTAAAAACCTAAAGGGAAATAAATTCCTTCTATAATTCTGATTATTTTTCTATTATTCCCTAAACTGATTGCACTGCAAAACTGACAAGAAGCAGGCAATTTCCCACCATTCACTTGCACCTTTAATAATCCAGTTGCCATAATGGTCCCCACAGAATCCCTTCAGTGTGGAAGCAGGTCATTCAGCCCATCATGTCCACACCGATCCTCCAAGGAGCATCCCATCCAGACCCACTCCCCTACCCTATCCCTCTAACCCTGCATATCTATGGCTAATCCACCTAACCTGCACATCCCTGGACATTATGAGCAATTTAGCATGGCCAATCCACCCTAACCTGCACATCCTTGGGCTATGGGATGAAACCAGAACACATGGCAGAAACCCACACAGACACGAGAGTGGAATCGAACCCAAGTCCCTGGCACTGTGAAGCAGCAGTGCTACCCACTGAGCCACCATGGTGGCCCAAAACCATAAGTGTGGGACCATAAGAAGTAGGAGCAGAAGTAGACCATTTAGTCCATCGAGTCTATCACATCATTCAATGAGATCACAGTTGACCTGATAATCCTTCCACTTTCCTGCCTTTTCCCTATAACCCCTGATCCCCTATTGATTTAAGTATATTCAAGGCTGCGATACATTTTTAACAACACAGCCTCTACAGTTCTCTGCAGTAAGGAACTGCACAGATTCACTACCCTCAGAGAAGAAATCCCTTATCTCTGTCTAGAAATGGACGACCCCTTATTCTGAAATTTTACCCTCCGGTCTAGCACCAGAGTACTAGACTCTCCTGCTTGGGGAAACAACCTCTCCAAAGCTGCCCCAGAACTTTACTTATGCTGCTTGGCAGATAGCAGAAGCTTCACGCAGTGCTCAAACCCTCCACCTCTAGAATTTCACCATCTGTCACCTGATTAATTGAATTTGTTAAGAAACATGAGGGGTTTTAAAGAAATTCTCATTGCAAAGGGTGTGCTTGTAGCTTCCAGCCATATCCAAGTGAGCAGCATTCTCATCTCACTGTCAGAATGTCGTAACTTTGAGGCTCCACTTCAGAGACCTGAGCACTAAACTGAGACAACACTCTCAGTGCAACATTGAGGTAGTGCTACACTGTTGGAGGAGCTGCCTTTCAAATAAGGAATAAAATCCGTGTCCAACCTGCCCCCTCAGCTGGGGTTACAGAAATCCCACAGCCACTATTCTCAAAAGCTGGTGGGGAAACTCTTCTTGGGTGTCTTGGCCAGGACATGACATGGTTATCAAATGCTACTTGTGGGACCTTGCCGAGTGTCAACTGCCTGCTGCACATGCTATGCTACAACAACCACTACAACTCGAAAATCTCTCATTATTCTGCAAACTGCTTTGCTCATAATAAAAGATGCCGTATAAATTCTCTCTCTCTCTCATTTGGCTCCAAAGGGACTCAGAAACTAATCGTCTGACAAGGAGTTATTCAGCTATCTCATTAAGACCAGTGTGTGTCTCAACTCCACGCCCCATCCAGCTCTGAAAATTGACTGGAGAAGCTCAGTGCGTCCAGGTAACTATGTGGCACTCAGCAAATATGTCTCCCGTGAGGATGCTCTGCCTTTAAAAGGGGTATTTTGTGCTGGTTTATTCAAGAGAGCGCTTGCAGGACACATACCGAACAGTCTATGAGAAGATGAACAACTTAAGAGACATTCAGCACGGAAACAGACCATTCGGTCCAACTCGTCCATGCTGACCAGATATTCTATATAAAATCGAGTCCCATCTGCCAGTAAAACCTTTCCTATACGCATACCCATCCAGATGCCTTTTAAATGTAATCCTATCAGCCTCCACCACTTTCTCCACCACCCTCTACATGAAGAAGTTGCCCCTTAGGTTTAAGGTGACAGGGGAAAGATATAAAAGGGACCTATGTCCTCTAGTTTTGGACTACCACACCCTGGGAAAAGACCTGGTCTATTTATCCTATCCATGGCCCTCACGATTTTATAAACGTCTACAAGGTCATCCCTCAGCCTCCGACTCTCCAGGGAAAACAGCCCCAGTCTATTCAGCCTCTCCCTGTAGCTCAAACCCTCCAACCCTGGCAACATCCTCGTAAATCTTCTCTGAACCTTTTCTAGTTTCACAACATCCTTCCTATGGCAAAGAGAACAGAACTGCATGCAATACTGCAAAAGTAGCTGAACCAAATGTCCTGTACAGCCGCAACATGACCTCCCAACTCAATACACTGAACAATAAAGGCAAGCATACCAAATGCCTTCTTCACTATCTTGTCTACCTGCGACCCTACTTTCAAGTTTCACTTGCACTCCAAGGTCTCTTTGTTCAGCACCACGCCCCAGGACCTTATCATTAAGTGTATATATTCTGCCCCGATTTGCCTTTCCAAAATGCAGCACTTAATTTATCCAAATTAAATTCCACCTGCCACTCCCCGGCCCATTGGCCCCTCTGAACAAGATTCCATTGTACTCTGAAGTAACCTTCTTCACTGTCCACCACATCTCCCAATTTTATAGCGTCATCTGCAAACTTACTAACCATATGTCCCATGTTCACGTGCAAATCATATATAAAATGACAAAAAGCAGTGGACCTAGCATCGATCCTGGTGGTACACTGCTGGTCACAGGCCTCCAGTCTGAAAAGCAACCCCCACGACCACCCTCGGTCTTTGACCTTCGAGCCAGTTCTGTATCCAAATAGCTACTTCTCCCTGTATTTTGTGTGATCTAACTTTGTTAGCCAATCTACCATGAAGAACCTTGTCAAATGCCTTACTGAAGTCCATACACTCTGCCCTCATCAACTTCTTCATTACTTCTTCAAAAAACTCATTCAAGCTAGTAACACACGACTTTCCATGCACAAAGCCATGTTCACTATCCCTAATCAATCCTTGGCTTTCTAGATAGATGTATAGCCCGTCCTTCAGGATTCCCTCGAACAACGTGCCTACCACCGATGTCAGGCTCACTGGGCTATAGTTCCCTGGTTTTTCCTTACCACCTTTCTTAAACAGTGGCACCACATTAATCAATCTCCAGTCTTCTGGCACCTCACCTGTGGCTGTCAATGATACAAATATCTCAGGACGGGACCCAACAATCTCTTCCCTAGCTTCCCAGAGTTCAAGCATACACACCAAGTTGGCTTGTTTCCGTTCAGACATTTCGTCACCATGCTAGGTAACATCATCAGCGAGGCTTCCTATGAAGCAATGTTGTTTTACTCCGCTTGGGATTTATATTGTCCGGTCTGTTACAGTGAGTTGTGTCATTCCTAGTTTTGCTTTGTATGGGTTTGTACATGGGTTCAATTCTAAATGTTTATTGATTGTATTATGGGTTGAGAACCATGCCTCTAGGAATTCCCATCCATGTTTATGTTTGGCTTGGGCTACTATGGTTATGGTGTCCCAGTTAAACTGTTGGCCTTCACTGTCCGAATGTATGATATTAGGGAAAGTTCGTTGTGTCGTTTTGCTGCTAGCTGATGTTTCGTGTATTCTGATGGCTAGTTTCCTTCCTGTCTGTCCGATGTCACGTTTGTGGCAATCGTTGCATGGTATTTTGTAAACCATGTTGGTTCTGCATGCTATGGGAATGGGGTCTTTAATCCTTGTGAGTGTTTGTCATACAGTGGCTATGGGCTTGTGGGCCACCATGATTCCTAGTCGTCTTAGGAGACTTGTTGTCGGTTCCAATATGTTCTTGATGTAGGGCAGTGTGGCCAGTGTGTTAGGGCGTACTGTGTCCTCTTGTTGTTGTCTATTTAGTAGGCACCTGCGGATGAAGTTGCGGGATATCCGTTCGTAGCGAAGATTTTGTATGGGTGCTCTTCCTCTTTCCTGCGTAGTTCTGGCGTGTTGCAGTGAGTGGTGGCCCGTTTAAATAGTGTCCCAGTACAGCTTTGTTTGTGGACGTTGGGGTGGTTGCTGCGGAAGTTGAGGATTTGTTCAGTGTGGGTTGCTTTTCTGTATACGGAGGCTTGGAACTCCCCTTTGGTCATATGTTCAACTTTGATGCCCAGAAATGGAAGCTGATTGTTGTTTTCTTCTTACCTTGTGAATTTAATCCTGGCGAATACGTTGTTGATGAGGTGGTGGGTCTCTTCTAGTTTGGTGCGTTTAATGATGACAAATGTGTCATCCATGTACTGGATCCACAGTTTAGGTTGAATAAGGGGGAGGCTAGTGTGTTCTAATCTTTGCGTGACTGCCTCTGCAATGAATCCTCAGATGGGTGACCCCATGGGTGTGCCATTGATCTGTTTGAATGCTTGGCCATTAAAGACGAAGTGTGCGGTGAGGCACAAGTCTAGTTGTTTAACTATGTTGTCATTGCTGATGGAGCTGCTGGTCTGCATTGCTGCTTTCTCTAGTAGTGTGGCCACTGTTTCCTTTGGCTAGTGGGATGTCGAATGATGTGTTTAATGCTATGACGTTTAGGAGACCATAATCTCGTCATCGCCGATTTTTATTTTCTTTAGGGCATTGAGGAATTCTTAGGTTGAGTGAATGGAATGGAGTGATCCATCGACAAGGCGTTTCAGTCTCTGTTGTAGGTCCTCGGCCAGATTGTGTGAAGGTGTGCCCGGTAGGGAGACAATGCGTCTGAGGGGGATGTCTGGTTTGTGTATTTTAGGGAATATGTAGAAGCGGTGGGGGAAGAGGTGTTTGTGCCTTCTGGTTTCATTCACATGTAGTCCATCTTGTTTATCTGTCCTGCATCCTTTCGTCTCTTCAGAGTCTGGGTGATCCTATTTCCTAGCTGCAGTGTTGGGTCTATCGCCACCTGTTGGTAAGGGAATTCCTAGAGGCATGGTTCTCAACCCATAATGCAAATTAACACACATAGAATTGGACCCCATATACAAACCCATACAGAACAAAACTGGAAATGACACAATTCACCATAACAGACCAGACAGTATAAATTCCAGACGGAGTAGAACAACATTGCTTCATCAGAGGCCTCACTGATGATGTTACCTAGCATGGTGACAAAATGTCTGAACAAAAACAAGCCAGCTTGGCGAGCAAGTCAATAACCTCACCCACGACCCAAGCTACAAATCTTTTCAAAAACCTTCCAGCGTACACCTTTATGCATTTTAAGATGTTCAGCACCTCCTCTTCTGTAATATGGACATTTTTCAAGTTATTGCTACTTATTTCCCCACGATCTCCATGTTCCAGATCCTTCTCCACAGTAAACAATGATGCAAAATGCTAGTTTAATATCTCACCCATCTCCTGGGTTCCACACATAGACAGCCTTGCTGATCTTTAAGGGGCTTTTTTTTTCCCCCCAGGTACTCTTTTGTCCTTAATGTATTTATAGAATCCCTTTGGATTCTCCTTAACTGTATTTGCCAGAACTATTTCATGTCCCCCTTTTTATCCTCCTGATTTCCCTCTTAAGTATACTCCTACTGCCTTTATACTCTTCTGGGAATTCACTTGATCCCTGCTGTCTATACCTGATATATATTTCCTTCCTTTTCTTGTCCAAAACCTCAATTTCTCTAGTCATCCAGCACTCCCCACACCTACCAGCCTTGCCCTTCACCCTAATGGGACCATACTATCTCTGGACTCTTGTTATCTCATTTGTGAAGGCTTCCCATTTTCCAGCCATTCCTTTACCTGCGAACATCTGCCCCCAATCAACTTTTGATAGTTCTTGCCGAATACCTTCAAAATTGACCTTCCTCCAAATTAGCACTTTAATTTTTAGATCCGGTCTATCCTTTACCACCACTATTTTAAAACTAGTAGAATTATGGTCACTGGCTCCAAAATATGCTCCCCCATTGACACCTCAGGCACCTGCCCTGCCTTATTTCCCATGAGTAGGTCAAGTTTTGCACCTTCTCTAGTAGGTACATCCGCTTACTGAATAAGAAACTTGTGTAGCTTGAGATTTTTTTTAAAAAAGAAATTTCGAACAATAGAAGCACCCTGAGTGGGTGTGATCATGCTCCCACCCACAGTACCAGGACTTTTAGCTTTCAGTGGCAGTTGCTGTTCAGGTCTTGAAGTGGAAGCTATTTTTCCCTCTCTCAATCACAGCCAAAAGCAGGGTGTTCTCTTCCTGGGCTGCTGGATTGCACGAGACAAATCTGTTTGCTAAATTTGCCTTTTTGCCAAAGAGGTGTGTTTATGGGATGTTACTATATTGGAATAGTTAATTAGCAATTGTTAGTGTACCCAGTATTCTGTTAAGTTTTCCAATAGAGTCAAGTTATCCTGAATTCCTCTTTCTTTTGGTATATTTTAATTACAGTGTTTGAATAAATTGTGTTTTGCTTAATGTCAAGTAGTTCAACAAGCCGAATTATATCTGGAACACCACACCTAACGTTTTACCTTTAAAGTAAGAAAAGGTTAGGGTCTAGGCTATCTTCTTAGTATATTTTGAGGGGGTCTGGTCTGGTCCATAACACTACCCTAGCTTGGAGCCTCTGATCAGTATCCCAGGTCATAAAGGAGACAGATTCACAAGAGCTGCTGTTCTATATCCTCAGTGACTGGGAAAGACTTGAAACATAATTCCATTGGACAGAAGGAACTCTCACGATTATTACAAAGCAAAAAGGCAGGATGAGTAAGCTGCACAGATATGACCCTAACCTGAGCTGCTCATCCCAAATCCCTTAAGACCCAAGATGCCTACTTCTGCTCCTGCATAGTATAAACCATCTCCACACTTCAGTTCAATTGGTTACATGGCCAGAGTGTGATGCAGAATGACTTTGACCGTGGAAATTGAAGGCCGCATAGCTCCTTGTCCCTAGCTTAATGTGCAGAGCCCCTCAAGTTATGTAATCAACTCACACTCTCTCTGTTGAACAGGGGTAGACGCGATCACTTGTGAACTATGCAGTTACCACACAACTCAGCCCATTTGCTGGGGAAACTGGCCCATGGTTGTGTTATGTCCAGGTACAACTTATTTGAGACTATTCTGGTCAGACCCGCAATCTCCATAAATCTGAGCACTTAGAAAACTGGACTGCCCAAATCCTAACTCATCCCAAATCAGAAGTCCCATTCTTCAATTACCCTTCCAGGAAAGAAATCTAGGTGTGCAAGGGACTTGAACATGACTGATCCTCAACTGGCTCACTTCAGAGGGTAGTTATCAGCCCGATCTTCGGGCAACCAGGGAGATGGAAAACAGAAATCCACCTTGCCAGAAACCCCTCCACTGCACGAAAGAGGGTAATAATAATTATAATTTCTAAAAACTCCACCCATCGAGGAGTCATCACCCAGGGACCAATAACATTTAGTAGATCAAATGTGCACTGTATAACAACCAATGAGACGATTACGGTATATACGTTACTTTTATCAGCCCAACGAGATGACAGACAATGCATTCCAAGGCAGAGGCATCATACACGTTTTAAATTACCTTGTCCAGATGGGAGCAGCAGTACTTCCACTGAAAGTACTCCTCTCCAGATCCCTTCTGCTTTTAAAAAGCACTGATGAATAAGGAGGCAGCAATGTGGCACATTGTGTTAGAGCTCTGACATACGACCACAAGTAATAGCAAATGTCTCAAGCCATGATCCCAATCCCACACACGATGATTTCCTGGACTCGCTTGAGCTGCTGTGGAAAGATGCTGGGCGCAGATTGAGGGAAGGAACACAAACAAAGCCCAGGACAGGATTTAATTTTGATTTTTAAAAATATATATATATATCTGTATAATAAATGCTTTTAGTATCCAAGTTTAAATACTGCTTTTCTCCAATCATGATCAGACTGACACCTGTACAAGAGTTTCTGAAAGAAGCAATGAATCCATTTTTGTTTTAGTCAATGAGATGAGAGTTGCCTATTCTTACCTCTTATACTGAGCAAGACTTGTGTCTCAGTGCTTTGGGAACGGGTGGCAACGGAGAGTTTGTAGATACCAGAGTCAGAGAGAGTCACATTCCTCAATCTCAGAGACACGTTCCCTTTCGGAATCTCATTGTCAAAGACCTCGACTCTGTCACGGTAGCTGGGCTCCTGCTCCTCCAGACTGCTGTGCCTCATTGTGTAATTGTAGATAATCCCTGCAGCATCCTCCTTCTTCCAAACGAAAGCCACGCTGCCAGCCTTGTTTCTGGAATAAAACCGGCACTGGATGATGTCATCTTCTCCAGCCTTGGCCGTGATTTGCTCCTCTTTGCACTTCACTTTAACATGACCTGTAGATTGAGACATTCAAGAGGGATGATTAGTCTTTATTCATTCACGGGATGAGGGCGTCACTGACCAGGCAGCATTTATTGCCCATCCCTAATTGCCCAGAGGTCAGTTCAGAGTCAACCACATTGCTGTGGGTCCGGTGTCACATGTGGGCCAGACCAGGTAAGGTTGACAGTTTCCTTCCCTAAAGGGCATTAGTGAACCAGATGGGTTTTTCCGACAATTGACAATGGATTCATGCTCATCATTAGAATCTTAATTCCAGATATTTAGTGAATTCAAATTCCACCATCTGCCGTGGCAGGATTCGAACCCGGGTCCCCAGAATGTTATCTGGGTCTCTGGATTAACAGTCCAGCGATAATACCACTAGGCCATTGTCTCCCCTCATCACTGTGGGCAACGCACCAGCTGTAACTTCAACTCCTGATACCTTACAGTATGCTCATGACCCTCAGCAAGTGGCCATTCAGTCCCTTGGGACTGGCCCACCATTCTCTCCAATCATAGCAAATTTGCACCTCAAGCACACAAACAAGGTGCGTGAGTAGGCCATTCGGCCACTCAAGCTTACTCCATCGTTAACAAAATGACACTCTGTGCGAGAGCAGGACGCTACACCTCAGGCAGAAGGTATTCCAAGGTTAGCGATACAACAGTTTTTTTTTAAATTTACTTGTGTGATGCGAGCTACTCTGGCTGGGCCAGCAGTTTTTTGTGGCCCCGAGTTGCCCCCTGAGAAGGTGGTGGTGGTGAGCTGCCTTCTTTAACTGCTGCAGTCCACTTGCTGTAGGTCGACCCACAATGCCCTGGTACACAAAATGAAACAGCCAGAATGTCACTGCAGGTGGAAGGGTCCAATTTGGCCAGCATGGGCCCCGAGTGAAGAGAGATAATTAGCAACTCAAAAGAAAAACAAGTGTCAATGGATATGTTTCGTTCTCAAGATTGGGTTCAAGCAACATTACTTTGTATCGAAACGTAGAAAAACTGATCCACTGAGACTTTTAAAGTTAGGCAGGGACTTTGGGCTTGATCAGATCAAGAAACCTGACACTATCCAGGACAAAGCAACTCACTTAATTAGTGCCAACACAAACATCCACTCCCTTCACCACTGACGTGGCGTTGCAGCAGTTAGCACAATCAGAAGATGGGCTGCAAAAGTTCAAAGATCCTCACAGAGCACCTTCCAATCCATGACCACCTTAACCTAGAAGGACAAGGGCAGCAGATACATGGTAACACCAACTCCTGCAAGTTCCCCTTGAAACAAATATATAAAACAAAAAAAAAGTGTGGCTAAGGTCAACATTGGTCCTTCAGAGGACGAGAAGGGAGATTTAATAACAGGAAATAAGGAAATAGCTGAGGCGTTGAACAGGCATTGTGTGTTGGACTTCACAGTGGAGGACACAAATAACATGCCAGTAATTGATGACAAGGAGACTAAGGTAGGTGGGGACACAATCATTATCGTGAAAGAGGGAGTGTTGGGCAAGCTAATGGAGCTAAAAGTAGACAAGTCTCCTGGCCCTGATAGAATGCATCCCAGGGTACTAAAAGAGATAGTCGGAGAAATAGCAAATGTGCTCGCGGTAATTTTCCAAAATTCGCTGGACTCTGGGCAGCTCCAGCAGATTGGAAAACAGCAAATGTGACACCACTGTTTAAAAAAGGAGGCAGACAAAAGATGGGGAATTATAAGCCGGTTAGCTTAACCTCTGTGGTGGAGACAACGCTTGAAACTATCATCAAGGAAGAAATAGCAAGACATCGAAGTAGAAATTGTCCCATTGTGTAGACACAGCATGGGTTCATGAAAGGCAGTTCATGCTTAACTCACTTACTGGAATTCTATGAAGACATTATGAGCAGTGGACAACAGGGACCCAGTAGATGTAGTGTAACTGAAATTCCAAAAGCATTCAACAAGATGCTGCTCAGAGGCTGCTGCATAAGATAAAGGTGTTACGGGCAATGTATTAGCATGGATAAAGAACTGGTTAACTAACAGAAAGTCAAGAGTGTGGATAAATGAGTCCTTTTCTGGTTGGCGATCAGTGGCTAGTAGTGTGCTGCAGGGATCAGTGTCGGGACCGTAATTGTTTACAATTTACATAGATGATTTGGAGTTGGGAATCATTTGTAGCGTGTCAAAGTTGGCAGAGGGATATAGATAGTTTAAGTGAGTAGGTAAAGGTTTGGCAAATGGAGTACAATGTTGATAAATGTGAAGTCATCCAATTTGGCAGGAATAAGAGTGAAAAGGACTATTGTTTGACAAGTAAAAAATTACAGTATACTGCTGTACAGAGGGACCTGTGTGTCCTTATGCTTGAATTGCAGAAAATTGGTTTGCAGGTACACCAGGTAATTAAGAAGGCAAATGGAATTTTGTCCATCATTGCTAGAGATTGGTTTTAAACGCAGGGAGATTATGCTGCAGCTGTATAGGGTGCTGGTGAGGCCAAACCCGGAGTAATGCATGCAGTTTTGGTCTCCTTACTGAAGGGAGGATGTACTGGTACTGGAGGAGGTGCAGAGTAGATTCACTAGGTTGATTCCAGAGTTGAGAGGGCTGGCTTATGAGGAGAGATTGAGTAGACTGCGATTATATTCTTTGGAATTTAGAAGAATGAGCGGGGTGGGTCTTATACAAACATGTAAAATTATGAAGGGAAGAGGTGAGATTGAAGCAGGGAGGTTGTTTCCACTGGCAGGTGAAACTAGAACAAAAAAATAAGAGAGGGCATAGCTTCAAATTTAGGTAAGGCAGATTTAGGACTGAATTGAGGCAGAACTTCTTCACTCAGTGTTGTGAATCTGTGGAATTCCCTGCACAGATGTAATAGTTGAGGCTTCCTCACTGAATGATTTTAAAGCTTAGATAGGTAATTTTTTGAATAGTAAAGGAATTAAGGATTATGCCGAGAGGGTGTGTAAGCGGAACTGAGGCCATGAAAAGATCAGCCATGACCTTACTGAATGGCAGAGTGGACTTGAAGGTCCAGATGGCCTACTTCTCCTCCTGGTTCTTATGTTCTTATGAAGCCACTCATCATCCTGACTTGGAAGGATATCACTGTTCCTTCACAGATGCTGAGGCCTGGAACTTCCTCCCTCAGGGTCAACCCGTAGCAAACAGACTGCAGTCATTCCAGAAGGCAGCACACACCACCTTCTCAAGGGCAACTACGGATGGGCAATAAATGCTGGGCCCAGCCAGTGACACCCACATTCTAGGAGTAAATAAAAACTGTTCCATGGATAACCTTGGAGCCCCGTGCCTGAAGTGTAGAGTCCTCTTGCAAATAGTGGGAGACCATCAGGAACGATGTTCACCACCCCCAACACTGACCATCAGCCCTCACCTCTTACAGATGACCGCACCTCAAACCCCCACACTTAATCCTCCGAAAACCAACTGTATTCCAGTCCGTACAAGGAACCTTGGCTACCTGTCGTTCCGAGTGGTTCGGAATATCAGCAGGTGAGCTGTCGTGTTCTAAGTTGTTCAATAGGCAATGATCCAGGTAGCTGTGTCAGCGCACATTTTGCAGGAGGTCAGTTTGCTATGGCTGCTTTACGATGCAGAGTGAAACCAACAGGATGGGTTGAACTCCAGCAGCAGCTGAAGTTGCCATGAAGGTCCTGCCTTCCCAAGGCACAGTGACCCTCAGTTTAAACTCACCATCAGTCATCTCTCGAGCAGTCCTGTATGACTGTGGTGACTTTACCTTTACATATTCTTCCATCAAGCAGCACAAGGCTCTGAGACACACAGTGCTGTGGACACTGAAGTGTGACCACCTCTAGATGGCATTCAAAGACAAGATCCTCTTTCTCAGTTTGGTTCACACGACGATTCTCCCGAACGTCCACCAAATTCCCAAACTGAAAATCTGAGCAGGTCAGGGGAGCCTCAGCACAAATGGTGATATTTAAACCAGCCAAGACTTTGGTCACCTTCCCTATGAACCCTTACATGACAATGTCAATTTTTTGATTACCATCATATGGAATGTCCAAGAGTGTTGCACTACAATTAAAGTTGCTATGTAAATGCAAATCGTTATTGCTGCATGACACTTCCTCTCTCATCTTTCAAGCTAAGGTTTGGAACAAAAGAATCTGACTCATCCAGCAGTGACACTGGTTAAAAGGGGAATTCTAAGAGCATTCAAACTTGGAGCCAAGCATCATGGTATCAAGCAAAGCAGCTGATTAGGAAATCACTGGTTATCTTGTTTGCAAAATATAGCATTTTATCCACACAAGGTCATTCTACTCATTGGGTCAGTGCCAATTCCCAAACAACCATGTACTTCTGCTGCTGTTCCTCCCCACATCCTTCACAGCTTCTATTAAACCAAATGTCAGCATCTAATTCACTTTTTACAAGTTATTTATGAGTTCTGGTTGCTTGGGTTTTGCTACCATCAGCTGTAGGTCAAAAAAAAAGAGACAAAGCACGCGCACACAATATGCAGGAACTGTTCAGAAATGAAATAAAATCAATAAACCATGATACATGCCTCTTTCCTGGAATAAAATTATTCATACTATTCTCAATTATTAGATGCAGCCCATTCCTCAGCTATTCGCAGGCCTATTGTGGTGGGGAGAGTGAACAAAGAATGGAAAATGGAACAGTTGATTTCCCAGCACTGACACACAGACAGATGGACTCTATTAAAAATCACAGGGTTCACCAATGTGCTTCAGGCTGCTCAAATAGCTCAATCTTCAACCAGAGAGACAAGCCAATGCCAAGATCAACAGACAGCCTTAGGAAAAGACAAAGGGAAAAGAGAAACAAAACAAGCTAGGCAGCCTGTACTGGCTATTTGTCATGTGAATTATATCACATACTACAGAATAAAATTGCAATCCTATCCCTTATCCAACGTTACTTGTAACTTGTGCATCCCTGACAGACAGTGTTCATTCTTGGTACCATAAAGAACAGTGTTGATACTTCTTGATACCATGAAGGTATCTTATCCATGCGCTATTGGTGCCATGATGATCCCTAGACCAGCGAGTCGTTTAGCTGCACGATTGCTACAACAAGCAGGGTAGCAGGGTAGCCCTGTTTGAGACAGGGCTGGACAGGTGCCAGTCATGAAGCAGTAGGACTCACGTCCAAGTCACAAATTCAGGGGCTCAGGTGTAATTGCAGAGGCTCGAGCAGAAAGTCCAGGCTGGCACTCCCACGGGGTTAGTGAGGGACTGCAACACTGTCAGAGATACCAAACTTTAAGACAGGAAGTCAAATCCAGCTCTATGTGCTTGCTCGGGAAGAGCAAGGGAGCCCCTTGCAGTGTGACCGGACCAATATTTACCCTCATGCAACATCACCCAAAGCAGACCATCTGATCATGATAGCATGACTGCTTGTATGCAACTGCTGTGAGAAAATTAACTACCTGCATTTCCTTTCGATTAGAAAGCACTTCACACTGGCTGTGAAACACTGTGAGATATCCCGAGATTAAAAAAAAATTTATGGGGAGGTGAATGTCGCTGATTAGGGCAGCAGTTACTTCCCGAGTGCAACCAGCAAGAGTGTGCAATTTCTAGTACATTCTTGTACATCCTTAAAACCTAGATCTGTGGATAAAGGAAGGGCAGACATTTAATGGTTGTGTTTTATTTCTTTCAGGCCTAAGGAAAGTTTAAACAATCTCTCCGAGTGCTGTGGCTACTTAATCTAGTTAAGCTAATTAAATAAACTGGTTCTTACAGGCCTTATACTGGGAAGCTAGGGAAGAAATTGCAGAGTCCCTAGCAGAAATATTTATAACATCTACAGCTATGGGCGAGGTGTCGGAAAACTGGAGGGGGGCTAATGTTGTGCCATTATTTAAGAAAGGTTACAAGGAAAAGCCAGGGAACTACAGACCAGCGAGCCTTAACTCAGTGGCGGATAAGTTGTTGGAGGGAATTCCGAGAGTTAGGATCTACATGCATTTGGAAACGCCAGGACTGATTAGGGATAGTCAGCATGGCTTTGTTAATGGGAAATCGTGTCTCACAAATTTGATTGAGTTTTGAAGAGGTGACCAAGAACATAGATGAAGGCAGAGCAGTAAACATTGTCTCTATGGACTTTAGCAAGGCCTTCAACAAGGTTCCACACGATACACTAGTTACTAAGGTCAGATCACATGAAATCCAGGGAGAGCTAGCTAACTGGATACAACATTGGCTTGATGGCAGGAGACAGAGGGTGGTGATAGACTGGAGGTCTGTGAACAGTGGTGTGCCGAAAGATTGATGCTGGGTCCTCTGTTGTTCGTCATTTTATATAAACAATCTGGATGAGAATATAGAAGGCATAGTTAGTAAGTTTGTTGATGACACAAAAATTGGCAGTATAGTGGACAGTGAAGGTGGTTATCTAAGACTATAACAGGATCTTGTTCAGCTGGGCCAATGGGCCAAGGAATGGCAGACAGAGTTTAATTTAGATAAATGAGAGGTGCTGTATTTTACTAAAACAAACCCAAGGCAAGAGTTAATAAAAACTGAAAGAACTGCAGATGCTGTAAATCAGGAACAAAAACAGAAGTTGCTGCAAAAGCTCAGAAGGTATAGCAGCATCTAAAAAAAAAAAATCAGAGTTAGCATTTCAGGTCTGGTGACCTTTCCTCAGAACTGTTCCAGTTCCGAGGGTTCCGAGAATGGATCACTGGACCTCAAACGTTAACTCTGATCTTTTCTTCACAGATGCTGCTAGACCTTCTGAGCTTTTCCAGGAACTTCTATTTTTGTTCAAGGCACGATTTACACAGTTAACAGTAGGGCCCTAGGGAGTGTTGTCGAACGGACAGATCTAGGTGTGCAGATACATAGTTCCTTGAAAGTGGCATTACAGGTAAACAGGGTGGTGAAGAAGGTATTTGGCATGCTTGCCTTCATCTGTCAAAGCACCGAGTACAGGAGCTGGGACTTGTTACGGGTGTATAAGACATTGGTAAGGCCACATTTAGAATACTGTGTACAGTTCCAGTCACCCTGCGAAAGATGTTATTAAACCAGAAAGGACGCAAAGATGATTTATAAGTATACTACCAAGACAGGAGGGTTTAACGTATAAGGAGAGGGTGGCGAGACTTTTTTCCCCTGAAGTGTAGGAGGCTGAGGAGTGAGCTTATAGAGGTTTATAAAATCGTGAGGTGCATAATAAGGGGAATAGCCATGGTCTTTTTCCAAGGATAGGGGAGTCAGAAACTGGATGGCATAAGTTCAAGGTGAGAGGGGAAAGATTTAAAAGGGACCCGAGAGACAACTTTTTCCCCGCCAGAGGGTGGTACATACATGAAATGAACTGTCAGAGGAAGTGGTGGAGGCTGGTACAATTACAACATTTAAAAGGCATTTAGACAGGTACATCTATAGGAAAGGTTGAGAGAGATATGGGCCAAATGCAGGCAGATCAGATTAGTTCAGTTTAGGAAACCTGGTCAGCATGGATGACTTGGGCTGAAGGGACCGTTTCCGTGCCATATGACTCTACACTTAATTGACCTATTTGGCAGTGAAGAGTTATCCTCATTGCTAAACCTCTGATGTAAGGTGTAGGCTAGCCAGCAGATTACCTTCCCTGAGCCTGTGGCATATATTTAAGGCAGAGATGGATAGATTCTTGAACAGTCCAGGAATCAAAGGTTAAGAGAAAAATGCAGGAATACGGTGCTGTGGAATATCAGGTCAGCAGTATGCTACTGAATGGCAGAGCAGGCTCAATGGCCTACTCCTGGTCCTATTTCTTATGGTCTTAACACTCCATCTCTGCCTCCTGGATTGTGAAAGATGCAACATAAAAAGAAGTTCCAACCTATATTTTTCTATTTTTTCTCCAAGAGGTGCTCCATTCCTGACAGCATGGTAGGACACACCAGCAGACACATGGTCACTCATTTCCCATGTGGAAAATCTACCCTCCAGCACACGACAACCCATACTCAAATGAAAATCACTGACGGTAATGCAGTTAACTTTAAATGGTGCTCTTTACAGATTGCACTCAGCGGGTATCGGGGAGAGATTAAGTTACATCTGTGCTTAGCAGGTCACAATTACTCTTGATCTTAACGATGTTATTTTGCATCGAAACAAAATTTGAATGCAGTGCTCAGAATAAATTTCTATTTACACCGCTGTATAATTTGCAGTCAGCAATCTCTCTTTAAGCACATTGATCTAATCTTCAGTGACTATTTCTGAACACCTCACAATCTACTATTACAGTTACTCAATATGCACTTCCCACCTGTGACTGCAAGGGGAAACACTGCAAACAAAAACCATAAAATTATTGACATTGCCGTTGAAGAGAATCAAGAGTCTCAAACCGGTATTTTAAAACTTGTAAAAAAGGTGGCAATGTGAGGGTGAGAACTAAATTGTCCACAATAAGGCTGGTGGCAGAGTACTCCAGAACCAAAGGCCAATATTCTAGGGTCATGGGTTCAAACCCACCTGTTGCGACAGGATAAATTCGAATGCAATAGAAACATTTGCAATTAAAAGCTGGTCGAGAGCCGATCATGTAACCACTGTTGATTGCCATGAAAACTCATCTGGTTCACTGATGTCCTTTCGGGAAGGAAATCTGCTTTACTTGGCTTGGTACCAACCACCAAAGGCTCCACTTGTGTGCCTTTAAATAACTCCGGTCAACAAACAAGGTCAAGAGTCAGTACGGAGAGAAAATAAACAGCTTACACAAATCCAAGGACATGGAGATCCAGTGAACTGGGAGAGATAGGGTTACAGTTCGAGAGTTAAAAAGAAAACTACTGAACATAAAAATCACAATAAAAAAGTACAAATAGCTGAATAAAGACTTGCGAAAGAGTACGAGAAATGGTAAATTATGCACTCAAAAAAGAAAGAGATACCGACAAGATCAGAATGATCTCTGACAGAGGACACAAAAGAAATGGCAGTCTTGTTAAAAGAGCTATTTATACCTAGGGAACGTTAAATAAACTTGCTTAAATAATACAAAGTGAAACAGAGGAACTATCGACACTTGTTGCATGTTAACTAGGGAGAAGTGGGACTATCAAATTTACTCATGCACAGGAACAGCATGGGCATTACAGGCTGAATGGCTTCCTCGAGGGCTGCAACCATTATACGTAATTCCTTCGGAATTTCTGGAACCAGATTTTCCCACACCCCAGGACATTTTAAAAATTGGTGGTGACTTTCCAGATGCAATATAGTCTTGAAAAATTGCCAAAACTCATTAAATTTAGGAATCATGCATAGCATTGGAAAATTGCACGTGTACGTCCACAGAAAACAGTGGCACCATAGTCAGGCCACTCCCTGGAAGTTGCAGGAATAATGAACAAGGCGAATGTTCATCAACCTTGGAAAATGTGCAAACAGATTTAACAAAGGCACACAATAAAGCTTGAGTAAGGTTAGGAAAACAGAATAAATGCTCAGGATTGGTCACAGCAGCAAGTTCAAAAATAAGCTCAGAATCAGAGAGGGACAACAGCACATTTTTGGTAGGCACTTGATGTATCCCATATCACAGAAGATGATCACTTGAGACGTTGCCACTGGAGAAGGTAGTAGTGGGCTGATTTCTTGCAAGGCAGCAGTCCATTTGATGTAGAAAGAACCACAATGTCAATCAGAAGGGAATTCCAGGATTTTGACCCAGCAACCCTGAAGGAAGTGATATATTTCCAAGTCAGGATGGTGAATGGCTAAGAGATAACTTACTGGTGGTGAAGTTCCTTGTCCTTCCAGATGGAAGTGGTTGCAGGTTTGGAAGGTGCTGTCTGAGGATCTTTGGTGAATTTCTGCAGTGCATCTTGTAGATAGTACAGTGCTGCTAAGTGTCGGTGGTGGAGGGAGTGGATGTTTGTGAATGTGATACCAGTCAAGTGGGCTGCTGGATAGTGTCATGTTTGAGTACTGTTGGGCTTGCACTCATTTAGGCAAATGGGAAGTATTCCATCATGCTCCAGACCTTTCCCTTGTAGATGGGCAGCTTTTGAAGAGTCAGGATGTGATATACTTGCTGCAGGATCACTAGCCCCTAACCTGCTCTTATAGCCACAGGATTTATATGCTGAGTCTAGTTCAGTTTCTGGTCAATGATAACTCCCAGGACGTTGATCGTGGGGCACAGAGTAATATTAATTCTGTTGAATGTCAAGGGGTAATGGTTGGATTCTCTCTTTTTGGAGATAGTGTTTCATGCCACATAACTGCTGGCAATGTTACGTGCCAATTGTCAACCCAAGCCTGGATACTGTCCAAGTCTTGCTGCATTTGGACATGGACTGCTACAGTAACTGAAGAGTTGTGAATGGTGATCACCTAATGACGGAGGAAAGATTGCTAATGAAGTAGCTGAAGATGGTTGGGCCTAGGACATTCCCCTCAGGAGCTCCTGCAGAGATATCCTGGAGCGGAGATGTGTCAGGTACAATTCCATCTATTGGAGGGGCTTGCCAAATTCCTATTGATTCCAGTTTTCCTAG
Organism: Rhincodon typus; assembly: GCF_021869965.1. NCBI lineage: Eukaryota > Metazoa > Chordata > Chondrichthyes > Orectolobiformes > Rhincodontidae > Rhincodon > Rhincodon typus. The sequence continues at coordinate 89,712,123 of NC_063340.1, forward strand.
GGCTACCTGATGCCACACTCAGTCAAATGTGACCTTGATGTCAAAGGCTGTTGCTCTCACCTCACCTTTGGAGTTCAGCCCTTCTGTCCATTTTGAAACAAGGCAGTAATGAAATTAAAGAGCTGAGTGGCCCTAGTAGAATCCAAACTGGGCTTCACTGAGCAGGCGCTGTTTAATAGCACTGTCAATGAGACCTTCCATCACATTCCTGATGTTTGAGAGAAGACTGATGGGATGGTAATTGGCTGGTTTGGATTTGTCCTGCTTTTTATGTGCAGGACATAACTGGGCAATTTTTCACATTGTCGGGAGATGCCAGTGTTGTAGCTGTACTGGAATAACTTGGCTAGGGGAGCAGCAATTCTGGAGCACAAGTTTTCAGTACTATTGCCGCAATGTTGTCAGGGCCCATAGCATTTGTTGTGTCCAATGTCTTCAACTGTTTCTTGACATCACGTGGAGTGAACTGAATTAGCTGAAAACTTGTGTCCGTAATGCAGGGGACCACTGGACAAGGCCAAGATGGATCATCCACATGGCACTTCCGGTTTGATATTGTTGTGAATGCTTCAGGCCTTACTTTTCGCAGTGGTGTGCTGGGCTCTACCACTGAGGATGGGGATATTTGTGGAGACCTCCACCAGGGAGCTGTTTAATTGTCCACCACCATTCACCACTGGATGTTACAGGACTGCAGAGCCTAGATCTGATCGGTTGGTAGTAGGATCGCTTAGCTCTGTTTATCACTTGCTGCTTTTGCTGTTTGGCGTGCTAGTAGTTCTGTTCAGTGGCTTCACCAGATTGTCACCTGAATTTCAGGTATGCCTAATGCTGCTCCTGGCATGCCCTCCTGCACTCTCCGTTGAACCAGGGTGATCCCCTGGCTTGATGGTAATGGTTGAGTGGGAGATGTGCCGGGCCATGAGGTTACAGATTGCGCTGGAATACAGTTTTGCTGCTTCAGATGGCCCACAGCACCTCATGGATTCCCAGTCTTGAGTTGCTACATCTGTTCAAAGTCTTTCCCATTTAGCATGGTGACAGTGCCACACAACACCATGAAGGTTATTCTCAATGTGAAGGGAGGACTTTATCTCCACAAAGACTGTGTGGTGGTCACTCTTACTAATACTGTCACAGACAGATGCATCTGTAGCTGGCAGATTAGTGTGGATTAGTTAAAGAATGATTTTCCCTCTTGTCAGTTCCCTCACCACTTGCCACTGATTCAATGTAGCTGCTAGGTCCTTTACTGACCCAATCGATCAGTAGTACTGCTGCCAAGCCACTCCGTAATAGAGATTGAAATCCTCCACCCAGAGTACATTTTGTACCCTTGCATAGAAGAGTACCAGTTCATCAGCTGAGGGAGAATGGTATGTGGGTAATCAGCAGGAGGTTTCCTTGCCCATGTTTGACCTGATGCCATGAGACTTCACGAGGTCCACATGTTGAAGACTCGTACAGCAACTTCCTCCCGACTGTATACCACTGTACAGCCACCACAGTCCCTTCCATCCAATTATCCATGGCAACTAGGTATCCCAAATTTAACTAGTCCCACTTGCATACATTTGGTCCATATCTTTCTAAACCTTTCCTATTCATATACCTGTCCAAATGTCCTTTAATTGTTGTAATCGTACCAGTCTCTACCACCTCTTCTGGCAGCTCATTCCATAGACACACCACCTCTGTGTGAAAAGTTGCCCTCAGGCTCCTTTTAAGTCAGTCAGGAGTTCCGTCCAATTTCAGGGCATCTTGCTGTATGTTCGGAGACACCGAGACAGCCCATCCCTCCCATATGCTCAATTTTGGGTTTTATGCTAACATACAAATTTGGAGCAGGCCGTTCGGGCTCCTCGAGGCTGCTCTGCTATTCAGCATGATCAGTCTCGCCGAATAAATGAAACTATTTGTAGACATCTTTCTTTGTACTTTCCACTACACTTAATCTGATCCTATCCAGTCAACCAGTTCAATTTGTGGGAAAACGGTTTACTATCAGTTGCATGGCCCGTAATTACTCCATAATGACCTAAAAATGTCTGTGTCTATCCTGTGGCTATGATGACAAGCTCAACTCAAGAAGGGGAAGAGGCAAGTAACAAAGAAATATAAAAATTATTTTAAGGTTTTGCTAACAAGGTTTCCCACAATCTCCATCTGGGAGAAACAATTCTAGGCTTCCTTTTCAAATTGTAGTTAAATTATTACAAAAGAGGTTTTCATGAATTCTGGGAAATATTTCTGCAGAATTCTTTTTACGTTAACTCATGGATGTGGGCATCGCTGTCTAGACCAGCATTTATTGCCTGCCACTAGCTGCCCCTTGAGAAGGTGGTGGTGAGCTGACTTCTTGAACTGCTGCAGTCCATGTGCTGTAGGTAGATCCACAAGGCCCTTAGAGAGGGAATTCCAGGATTTTAACCCAGTGACACTGAGGGAACAGCAACACTTTTCAAAGTCAGAATGGTCAGCAACTTGGAGAAGAATTTGTAGCTGATATTCTCAAAGTAAGTTATAAGACCATAAGACATAGCAGCAGTAAGTAGGCCATTTGGCCCATCGAGTCTGCTTCGCCATTCAATCATGGGTGATAAATTCCTCAACCCCATTCTCTTGCTTTCTCCCCGTAACCCTTGATAATCAAGAACCTATCTATCTCAGTCTTAAATGTAATCAGAGTTTTATCAGAGTTATACAATTTCTCAATTAATCAGCTCAGAGAACAGGTTAAGACACATTTTTCACTCATTACAACACCTCACGCAATGTAACCTGTTGGCATAAGAAGTTGAAACAATTCAACTAATTTCAGCCATTAATGCAAATTATTTCATTGCAATTGGTATGGTTCACAGGACTGATCCCTCTCCATTACAGGTGGCTACCAGTTTAATAAAATAGGCACAACTTGTGTGAGCAGAAAGGGAAAGCTCTGTTTATGAGGATACGGAACAAAATGTTTGCCTGCGAGTACAGAGAAGTGACTCCACTGAGGAGATGGGTTGTACAGGGAGGCGAATTAACCACACAACATGGGATCCCACAATCAAGAGAAGTCTCCTTTAAAGGACTACCAGTCTGATAATCAACGTACAATGGTCTCGTTCCACAAACTCAGCACCCACACTGTTTTGCCTTGGTGGTTGCTGTCATTTGTTGATGTTAAATCACAATGACCAGTTGGTGGAGGCTGTTGGGATGTTCAACATGATGAGGGGAGTCATTCAGGGTCAATAAAGAGAAACTGTTTCCTCTGGTGGGAGGAGTGCAGAATTGAGTTGGTAGGGGTCAGAACATTAAGATTAGAGCTAGGCCATTCAAGGCTAAGGTCAGAAAACACTTCTTCACACAAAAAAGAAGTGAAAGTCTGGAACTCCTAAACAAAAAAAAAGGCATCAAGGATATGGTTCAATTGAAAGTTTCAGAACAGAGATTGATAGATGCTTCTTGGATGAGACTGCTGAGGGATATAGAGCCAAGGCAGGTAACTGTAGTCAAAACACAAAATTAAACAAAGAAATGCTGATGCTAGGAATCTGAAACAGAAACAGAAATTGCTATTGCAGAAACTAAGCAGCATCTGTCAAAAGGGAAACAGAGTTAACATAGAGTTCAGTGATCCTTCCTCAGAACTATAAAGGTGAAAGCTGCTACCAGACCTGCTGAGTTTCTCCTGTAATTTCTGTTTCTGTTGCAATCAAAACACAGATCAGCCACAATCAGACTCAGTGGTGAACATGCTGCACCAGATGAATGGTCTCTTCCTGTTCCAATTTATGGGGTGTGATCATGCTGTTGTTCCCATATGTTTGCATTGTGAGTCACACTTTGTCCTTCAGGTGGTCTGGCTGACGATAGAAGGCTGGACCATCAGTCCTCATGAATGTGACACAAGCAGTTTGCAAATGTTCCAGTACAGCAATGACCGGTCACATAGCCTGACCAATTAGAGATTCCAAAAGATATTTATTCCCAACCATGCAAACATGTTCTGCAGACCAGCAAGGGCAGAACAGAGTGGGAATTGCATTGTTCTCACCAACATATTAGCTGATTAACCTTCATCACAACATAGGAGTAAGCAGCTGGAAACAAGTCCATATGAAGAGAATCTGGATTGGTTAGCGCTGTATCACTGGATTTTGAAAGAATGAGAGAGGAATCCCAGGGAAACCCCGATAAAATTCAAACAGGACTAGACAGGGTAAATGCAGGAAGAATGTTCCCAATGACAGCGGGTTCTGTGCTGAAAATAGTGCTGAAACATCAAGCACAGAATTGACTTCTAGGTCCTGAAGTCAATGCCGTACATGAAACTTACAGGCCCACGCAGCCGGGATGAAAATTAGAGGGAACACTGCCAGTGAGTTCAGAACCTGGGGTTACAGTCCAAGGATATGGGCAGGCCATTTAGGACTGAGATGAGGTGAGATTCCTTCACCCAGAGTAGAGAGTCAGTGGAATTCTCTGCCACAGGAAGCGGTTGAGGCTAAAACATTAAATGCTTTCAAGGATAATAGGAACTGCAGATGCTGGAGAATCCGAGACAACAAGGTGCAGGGCTGGATGAACACAGCAGGCCAAGCAGCATCATAGGAGCAGAGAGGCTGACGTTTCGGGCCTAGACCCTTCATCAGAAAAGGGGGAGGGGAAGGGGGTTCTGAAATA
>NC_063340.1:89717199-89725348 GCF_021869965.1 Rhincodon typus
GGAGGAGGAGGAGTATTCTAGGTAGCTGTGGGAGTCGGTGGGCTTGAAATGAATATCGGTTTCTAGGTGGTTGCCCGATATGCAGACAGAGAGGTCCAGAAAGGGGAGAGAGGTGTTAGAGATGGTCCAGGTAAACTTTCAAGGAGGCAGATTTAGGGCTAAAGGGAGAAAGCAGGAACAGGAACCGAGTTGGACAATCAGCCATGATTACATTGAATGGCACAGTAGGCTCGAAGGGCTGAACGGTCTACCCCTCATCCGATTTTCTATGGAAGTTTAAAGGCCATCTGTTTCAGGTTCTACTATCTGGACAGTCACATGGTATATCATACTAACCAACAAGGAGCCCAGAACAGAGCTCTCCACCTCATGGTTGGATCTACGTGCCTTAGGTCCAAAGACACGTGTTGCTCTCTGGCACCTCACACTCTCATTTTCTGCTCCCGAATTCCCAAGTGCTCTCAGCCCAGGTATAGTTTGAGCTTATCTGGCAAACAAAAACTAACTGGTTATTAGCTGCAATATTAACTCCATTCTTCTGTCTCCACAGATGCGATCCGATTGCTGCATACTGCCGGCCGTCTCTCCCTTTATTTTGAAACAGATTTCTATCATTTTCCATGTGTTGTATTTGAATCAGAAACTCCCCTTTTCATTCCCAGTGTGTGACTTTCTCTGCACTTTGGACAGGCTCTTTTACATTCAGTGTACGTCTGACCGAGAGGAGGTACCGGTTATTGCAAAGTGGCTCCTTCCGTTTGGCTGGAGCTGGATCAATAATTCAGGGTAGGGAACTGAACTGGTTACCTTCCCTGTCCAGCCTGGGATAAAAAGGAAACCAATAACACTCTGATTAAGCTGCCAGGGTCATATAAAATGTTTTCACTCACACTCCCTTTGCGTGCACCTCTCATAGTTAAGTCCGAAAGCACTCAAGGTTTTAAAAATCAGGATTTTCTCCACAGATGATGAAACAATGTTCAGAACCGTTCCAAACTTTACGCAACCAGAAACTTGAAAGAGGACAAACCAGAAAGTGAAAAACACATCATCAGAAATAAATCTGTGGAGAGATGGATTGAGTGATGTCAGCCAAGCTGTTTTTTTTTTTTGGGGAGAGGCGGGGTTGCACACGGGTGTAACAATTTGGATGCCTGCCAGATTTCTGCTAACCCGATACAGACCAGGTATTCTACCCAAGTGTTTCAGGATTGGTACTCCTTGGATATGCAGTACATTTGCCTCCAGTTATCGAGAAGTTTCTCTGAATTGCGTTTAACACGAAATGAACCTTGTACCATGACCACAGATACAAGCTTAGTTGTCTTTGCTTTTTATTCACAGACTAATCAAATGACACAAGCATGAGTTAAATATATTTACTCAGGGGAGTGAAGGCGCATTTATTTGATCAGGGCTGCCTGTCTCTCTGAAACTCACTGGCACTTAGATAAGAGAACCTGGGTACAGACCAGGACAGGGAAATATGTGAGACAAAGTTAATCTAATTTAGCTCAGTTGACTGAATGGCCGGTTCGCGATACTGAGTGTGCAAACAGCATGGGTTCAACTCCCTCACTGGCTGAAGTCACCACGAAGGACTGTCCTTCTCAACCTCTCCCTTTGCTTTAGGCATGGTGATCCTCAGGATAAACCATCACCAATCATTTCTTTCTGATGAGAGAAAAGCCTGTGGACTATGGCAACTAACACTGATTAGAGCAATGAACAAGTGAAGGAAGTATAAGGTTAGCCTCCAATTGTAGGCACAAAGGAAGCGAGCAATGAGCAATACATTCAATTAATAAATTATCCAGCAATGTCCATGGCCCAGAAGAGAACACGGAAAAAAAGTCCCTCCCACAAGAACTGTTTGAGCTGAATAGAATGGGTAAATTTAAGAGCGATCTGGATACACAAAAGGAGAAAGGATTAAAGCTATGTTGACAGCATACGATGGAGTAAAACTGGTGTCAACTGCGAATACTGGAATAGACAAGATGGGTCATCTGGCCCGTTTCTGTGCTGCAAAGATTTTATGCTCAAATGTGCAGCACAGGTGGCCATTTAGCCCATTGTGCTTATGCTGTCCTATTAGTTCCCCTCTCTTTCCCGGAGCCCCTGCCAACATTTCACGTTTCTTTTCAAAAAATGTATTTCCAATCACGTTTTCGGGTGCTATTGTCTGTAAGGTGCTGTCATTTACCCAGGTACACAACATCACAAACTGTACCTGTGTTTTTTTCTCCTTCATATAATGTGGGCATTGCTGCCCGAGTCAGCATTTATTGCTCATCCCTAATTGTCCTTGAATTGAGGGGCTTCCTCAGCCATTGCAGAGGGCAGTTATGAGCCAACCATACTGCTGTGAATTTGAAGTCACATGTAGATCAGACTGGGTAAGGATGACAAATTTCCCTCCCTAAAGGCTATTTTTGTTTTAATAGTTTCATGGTCATCAGAGACTAGCTTTCAATTCCAGATTTTATAAACTGAAGCAGCCATGATTAGATTTGAATGCATGCTCCCAAAGTAATAGGCTGGGCCTCTGGATTACATTGCTACTGCAGCTCATCCCTCTCCATGAGATGATCTTCCATCTGTACACCAGAGTTCCCAGTTAACCATCAGGCACACTGGGTGAGGTGGCAGATTGTAAAGCCTTGTAAACAAAAGCACAAATCCCCTTACCTGCTCTGGTCATTTCAGCAGTAGTCAGTAGAACAAGTGTAGGGAAGAGATAATTCATCCTAAAGGAAGAGATGTATATATATAAAAAAGTTAGAAGTTGAACTTTAAGGAAACAAAACTAGACTCCCCACCAGCAGGTAATTCTCCACCTTTCGTCATAGCAAAGTCTCAAATACATGCACATTTTATTTTAGAATATCTATGCTTCAATCCCTCACCTCATACATCCCAGACCATGAACAATTCCTCCTTCCCCACTTAGGGGAGGAAAGGACACACACAGTGCCTCCCACTGCTCCAAATCCTTGACTGGTTTCCCCACATTTCAGCTAATCCATATATCTGCAAATGTGACTACGCAAAGAGTATAAGATGGGGAGGCATGTATACAACTATCTCTGTACACCACCCCCAGATTCCAGGAAAGGAACATGGTCTACCTGACTTTCTCAACTGGTTTCAATCACACCAGAGGGTGAGAAAGGAATTTTCGACCAATTTCTTCATTTAAGGACTGAACCTAACCTTTCCACATTAGTAATCTTATATAGAGTCAGACTACACAGCCACTCACCCCCGAACGGATTCCAGCTTGCTTTAAAACAAAAAACAAAAATTGCTAGGAGAAACTTAGCAGGTCTGGCAGCATGTACAGAGAGAGAAACCATGTCAACATTTCCGGTTTAGTGGCCCTTTTTGAGAACTAGCTTGATTTAAACCGTTTCTCATCCATATCCTTACCTAAGCATCTACCGACTTTGGGGGGGTGGGGGGGGAGGAGGAGGAGGAGGAGGAGGAGGAGGAGGAAGAGGAAATGAGGGAAGACAGAGAGAGAGATCTCTGATATCAACTGCCCTGTGTGTAAAGAAGTATTCCCTGATTTCCATCCTGACCAGAGAAATATCATTTGAAACATTGTGGCGGACCCCTTAAGTTAAACCCTTTTATCATTTTAAAAGACCTGGATAGGGCGAGGTGAGCGATTAGAGGTGGCATTTCCCGGGACAAACAGCCAGAGGAAGAGGAGCTAGGGTCAGTGCAGAGCAAAACTGAGATAGAACAGGAAGAAAAACAACAGGAAACGCCAGACAGCTTTCTCCAAACAAAAAAATTGGAAAAATCAGTTCATTTAATCCCACAGAAATGAGTCAGCTCAGGCACACCCTGCTGCCAACGAGCCTGGAGTACAACGTCTGAACAAGAGGAATCAGGACAGAGATGGGGTTGGAAGTGGGAACAGGGCAAAGACACGGAGACTGGGTCCCCTCACAAACCCATTCGCTGTAGCCGTTGCCAGTCAGATACGGCATAGCCACTACCATACACGCTCTCTCTAGGCCTTCGGACACAGCGTAGCTGTTAGCGGACACGCTGTCTCTGGGCTGTCGGACACAGCGTATCGACCGCTGCCTCAGCTACATTACCTCGTGTGGTGTATCCAATCCCACCATTGGGCCATCTGCTGTCAATTACTAATCATTATTGGTGAACATGGATGTCAATCAGGCACCAACCGCGCAGACTGCTCCCAGACAAAGCTAGAACACTGCGGATGATGGAATTCAGAAATAAAAACAGAAAATGCTCAAGAAAATCACAGGTTTGGCACTATCTGTGTGGACAGGAACTCCGTCCTGAAGAGGAGTCTTTGGACTCGAAACATTAAGGCTTTTCTCTCCCCAAAAATGTTGAGTTCTCCAGCAGCTGGTGTTATTTTCGTATTTCCACAGACAAAGCCACCACTAGCAGCCGGGAGGGATCTGGTGAAATGTCCTTGAATGGGTGTTGTGCCTAACGCTGCAGTTACTGGAAAGAAACAGACTGTCCAGATGATAGAAACATTCTTGCAGCTAACTGAAGAGCCAGCCTGGTTGTAGGGCCGGTACATGCAGTCATCTATTGTTACTATATTTTCTCTATTCATTCATGGGACGAGGACGTCACTGGCTAGGCAGTATTTATTGCTCATCCCTAATTGCCCAAAGGGCAGTTAAGAGTCAACCACATTGCTGTGGGTTTTGAGTCACATGTAGGCCCAGACCAGGTAAGGATGGCAGTTTCCTTCCCTAAAGGACATTAGTGAACCAGATGGGTTTTTCCTGACAATCAACAATGGATTCATGGTCATCATTCTCAATTCCAGATATTTATTTAATTCAAATTCCTGCCATGGCAGGATTCGAACCTAAGCCCCCAGATCATTATCTCAGTCTCTGGATTAACAGTCCAGTAATAATACCACTAGGCCATTGCATCCCCATGTATGCCAATTTATTGCTCCATAAAAACACAATTTGGTTGGCGTGAACGGTTAAAATGTGTCAGTAAAGTTACCTTGATCACTCTGTCTATTCCCCACTTGCTATTATTTCCACAGTTAAACTTTCACACGTCTGCTTGGCTCAAGGAGCAGATTATAGAAAAGTTGTTTTCCCTAATAAGCAGATAAGGCCGGCTCCTGTCTGTGTGAGCTGACCTCAAACAGTCCCAAATTCACATTACACCAGACCTCTGATGCGTACACATTACAAAATATCTGAGAAGTAACAAAAGGGAAAAACAAAACGTAGCCCAAAAGTGCATTTGGTTTATACAGACTCAAATTTTCAAGTAACAATACTTTGGGAAAAGCTAGAAGGACAAGGGCAATAGATACATGGGAACACCACCAGCTGCAAGTTCTCATCCAAACTGGTCACCATCCTGACTTGGAAATACATCACCGTCACGGGGTAGAAATCCTAGAATACCCTCCTTAAGGGATACTGTGGGTCAAACAGGACTGAACTATTTATCTTAAGTTCCCTCTGAAGAAATGAGGCTGGTTTGACCTCTTTAATATATCTGTGAAATCTACCTGATCTAACAACTATGGGGGCTTGGGCTACAGCATTTTAAGAAGATAGCTCACCACCACTTTCTCAAGGGGCAACTAGGGATGTGCAATAAATGCCCATGTCCCATGAGTAAGTAAAACAAAAAAAAAGTGTGTTGGGACTATGACCCACTAAATGCATTTTGAAAAATACCGCACCTAACATCAAGGATAAGGTACTGAGGACTTTCTTATGCACCAAACCAATGGGGAGCTGACTCCCTGATATCTTCCCACTAACTGAAAGAAGTAGAGAGTTTTACAATACCTTTTGGTATTCAAGGCACTTTGCATGCCAGAAAACACGAAATGTAGTCATATCAACACTGTAAATTGGCTGCCACATTTCCACAAAGCAAGCTCCCACAAATAGCAACATGACAATTTAAATCGATTCACTAATGTGATCAGGTTAATTTGTTTGGAAATTGTGGATATCATCTGTATAATCATTTACTAGGTCAGAACTTGGAGTATTGCTGACAAGAAATAAGCCATTTTGTCAAAGGCATTCATCTTGCATTCTTCAGGATAATGTGCAAGAAATACCAAAGTAAAGGCAAAATGATGTTTATTCTGTATGAGGACAGTGCTGATCATTTAGCATTGGTATTTCTTGCAAATCTCCCTGATGGGAAAAAGAAGCTTTGGATATTGGAAACAAAAATAGAAATTGCTGTAAAAGGTCAGCCAGTCTGGCAGCATCTGTGGAGAGAATTCAGAGTTAACATTTCAGGTCGAGTGACCCTTCCTCAGAACTTTGCAGCATCCACAGTTCTTTCTGTTTTTATTAAGCATTGAATATTTTAGGGTTAAGTCCAGGAGATCACTCAGAGACCCTCACAATCACCCATCACTACAAGTGTTTCTTAGTCGATTCCATCATTTTTACCATCCCAGTATGTAAGAAAGGGGCTTCCAGGTCTCAGTTCAGAGCTTGGCTTGCTGATAAAGGTATAACTTTATGTTGGTGATCAACCTTTTCCATTCTATTTGGTTCCTCTCCCACTTGGCGAATGTTATAGCTAATTACGTGCTAATAATCCTAGAGAATGGCAGTTCAAATCATACCATCCTCACCCCCTCAATGGTCACATTTTGAATGTTTGGTCAATTTAACTTCATCTCACTGAAGCTGTTTTGGCATTACCAAGGCATTTGGAAACCTGAGGAGTTGATTAACAGCAAGTTCATAACCTTGTTTATTTGCTTTCTAATTGGTCTTGTGATATCAGCCAAGGGATAAATGTTGACCAGGGGAACTGCCCTACTCTTCTTTGAAACAATACTGGAATCTTTAGTGTCTACCTGCAATGGCAAATAAAGGCTCACTTGAACTCCTCATCCATTGGAGGGCACATCTGACAGTGCTGTACTCCGAGCAGCAGTTTGGGTTATGTGCTCCAGTCTGAAGTAAGACTTGACCCTACAACTTTCTAACACAGAGATAAGAGTGCTACTCAGTGAACCATGGCTGACAACCCAAGCCACAGTTGTTAGATCTGGTAGATTTCCTGGATATATTAAAGGGATCAAACCAGACTCATTTCTTCAAAGAAATTATTCCCTACAGGAAGCTTAGGCCAAATATTTAAATCCTCTAACAGTAATGTACCCAGAGAGTTCTGGCTTTCAGAGAACCAACACATATGTTTCCTCAAGATGGGACTTCTTTTATCCCAAGAATGGAAATCTTGAATGGGAAGGCTCATAATGTTCAAAACCTTACTTTACTGCAGAGGGAGTACTATCCTTTACAGCTGCCATCATTGTGATGAGAAGTTAAATGGACAGCCCAGCTACCTTAATAAAAGCAAAATAGTGCAGCTGCTAGAAATCTTAAACAAACAAAAAATGCTGCACAGAGTAACAGATTTAATGTTCAGATTGGCGATCCTTCGCAGAACTATCCCAAACAGATCAACCCAAAACACTAACTCTATTCTAATAAGACTTGCTGAGTATTTACTGCTTTTACTGTCTTTTGCACATCTCTTGGTGCATAGTGAACGTAGTCCCATTTACAAACAATTGGAATTCATCTGAAGCCATCTGTAACACGATGTAATGTTGGAACGGTGTTGCATTTTAAATGTTTGGTTAATTTAAATTCATCTCACTGAAGCTGCTGGAATATTACCAGAACATTCAGAAATCCATGGTGATGATAAGAAGCTATTTTCCAAACTTGTTTACTTACTTTTTCTGTAAATAACAATCTAATGACCCTTAATTTGTTACTACAGTGAGCTGTCAGCCCGCTAAGGTTACTCTTCATTTATGTTCCTTTTGCATAGCAGCAATCTAGTTAGAGTTATTACAGCAAAGAAAGAGGCCATTAGGCCCTTTACTCTACTGAGGGCCTCACGGACTCAAACTATTTAGTCAAATCCCCGCCTCCTTATCCACAAGAGAGGCATATTTAAGGATGTGGGGAAAAGGAGGACATGGGCTGGAAGAATGTTTGCTGGTCAGGGAACCAATGAACTAATGTAATGGGTAAACTAAATTCGGTGCAATCCTGAATTCACGCAGCATTGTTTTAGATTAGCATTAACATATGGAAGGTTTGGGGGCGGCGGG